>NC_071440.1:3029797-3339377 GCF_017976375.1 Cuculus canorus
TTGGGCCCTGGAATGGGGAGAAACACATTATACTGCCAAGAACCTCTGTGTCCGCATCCTCCCTTTCAGGAGGAGCGGCTTTTAATCTCAGCACAGTTTTCTGTTATCGACCCTTTCAGGCCGCACAGAACACTGCTCTCAAGGTTTCTGGCTTCATCATTCTGCTTTTGACCCTTTCAGGCCCTCAGAATGTATAATGGTTCTCCTCACCTCCTGTCCACACAAACCTTTTGCTTTTACACTTTCAAATTATTCTTTTCTGTCACACAGAACACTTAACTCACATTCCAGGAGGGGAAGGGTTAACTCACACACAGAGCACCTAACTCACATAACTTGCATACCAGGAAGGGGGAAAAAGGAGAGTCACTCTTAGCCGCTTCTCCCATTTTTCTCCTTTTTTTTCTTCTTCTATGCTAGGTATTTTAAAATTTCATCCTTTGCAGCCTTCCATTCCAAAGGTCTGAGGTAAATATACCCATTTGCCATCTCAATGGACATTTGGAATTAAAAAGCTTCATAGGTGCATTCCTAGGATCAAGACAAACAGGGCTTCTAAACAATTTGCAAGTCTTTCAACATTTAGAGCTCAGTCCACCTCTGGCTCCTGTCTATGGAGGAAGAATTTCCCCTGGTAAGCTATCCCTTTCAATTCCACTGGTACTCTGTTATATGTCAGACAAATCACAGAGTATACTTATACAACCAATTGTAGCTGCCTCAGCATTAGTTTCTGGGGTAGCAGCTGATGGGCCTTCTCTCCCCCCACAGCGATCGGGTAGAGATGGGGGATTCTCTGGAGAAATATGTTACCAGGGCATGCCTTATAATGTCCCACTCCCCACCGATCCTGCAGCCGGGCAGAGAGGGTGTCCCATTGTTGTGAGGGAGGTTTAGAGGTTCTTGTTTTTTGTTGAGAAAGGAAGACGTGCACAACCCAATATGAGTTATAAGCACGCTCCGTTTATTGCCTTCAGATAGCTCAGTTATATACAGCGTGAGTTAATTATGCCTACTAGTCCTATTCTAAATGGCAAAGCCTAAGGTTTAGGTTTTTGCATGAGTCCTCCTATTTGCGGTTTCAGCTTAAGCTAGTTTTTCATTCTTTCTACAGCTGGTTCCCTAAGGTTATTTATGGAACTAGTCAAGGCCGCAATGTCCTTGCCAGTTCGCGCTATCAACATGATTGTGTAGCTTCTCAGTACTCCTCCATTCGGTCTATTGTGCAGGCTTATGCTTTGCTTGAATGTAGCGTTTTTAAAGAGCCATGTCCTTGTTCTTCGAGCCATTCTCCAACAATTCCTCCTTTTTCTTTTTGGACCACTAGCACTTGTTTTGTGATTTTATTGACAATAGCCATGATACATCGCCAAAATATCAGAAATCCAATTACTAATACTAATAAGGTCAATAAAATTGTAATCAATTGTTGGAAAATGCCTCTCAGCCAACCTGGTAAGTTGAGTGATCTTAACCAGTCATCCAATGGACCTGTTGAGATAGTGATCTTCTTCATGTTCTCTTTTAGTTGAGTGAACTGTTTATAAATAGATACCGAATGATTAGATAAGTTCATACAGCACATCCCCTCAAAATCCTCACAACCGTGCCCTTGCGCTAGAAGCAAAAAATCAATGGCTGCACGATTTTGTAACACAGCGTGTCTTATACTATTTGCATCCTCTAATAATTCTGATAGAATTAAAGAGGTAATATTGATTTGCTTTTCTGTCCAGCAAGCGAGCTTTGTTAATTGAGCTAAAGCTTGAGCAGTTCCTACCGGTGCAAAAATTGATGCGAAAATATTTCCTGCTGGGCCCCACAATCGTAAATTATCTTTGCAATTCGCCCCCAAATGTGTTAGTGATCTTTTTTGCCTATTGATTGTCTGACTCTTAGGCCAATTTATTGCTTGTCGCATTGAAGGGACAAACATAGTTAGTTTGCCAAGATAACAAGGTCCTCCAATGACGTTTTTCGGGACACCTTGCCATGCTTGGTCACCGCAAATTAAAAAGGTTCCTTCGGGTAACTGCTTAGCGGTCTTGTTATTCCAGACAGGTATCTTAGCTCCTCTTATTCCCACACCAACAGGGTCAGCACAATAGGTGCTGCCCACTGTTAGCTGATAGATAGGGTTTTTGCTGCTAACATCTGTCCATTGGGACCACTTAAATTGTTTATAATTTGCTCCTGCGTATGCGGGTCCCCCGAAAAAAATACAAGAGAAGCTCCCTGCTACTGACCCTAACATATCTAATTCTTGAGGGTCCCAAGGCATGGTCTTGTTTAAACTTCTAATGAGGGCCGCAGTAGCTATGCCCGCTAGGTGGTTTCCGTTGGAACAATTTATTTTGCTGGAATTAAGGCCTTTGTTAAAACATTCTGTCATGAGCGTTGTTCTATTAAAGTTGCTGCTATTGTTCACCCAGCCCCGCCATTCAGACTCTGTGAGTTGGGGGATCCCTATGAAGCAGGTTTGAAAGGGATCACTTGGATTGGTCATCGACAGGCAAAAGGACGACTGGTTAATGCTTTTTGCCCAAGTTACCCACATGTTTTCTCTTGGTTGAATGCGATATATGCAGGTTATTATCCCTACAAAACAACAAAATCCAATAAGCCTGATCATAATGTCTAGTTGCCCGAGGCAGGGCCACTTTCCAGTGTATTTGGCTTCTCTGTTGGGGCCACCTTAGTCCACCTTGATGGAATCCACTGGGGTCCTGTGGGGGTAATTGCACACATATAACCTCGACCCACATACCACACTTCTGCAGGTCCTTCTCACCTCCCGGTTCTGGGATCCCTATATGTTACAAAAAAGGGGGACAGGTCCCTGCGTTCTGCTACCCCATTATGTATACAGGCAGGTGGGTCGTTAAAGTTCCCAAATACACACAAATAGTTCAGTGTAAATAATGTCTTTGATACTTTTTCGGGAATGTCTGAGATGTCGTGGAATTTTGACAAATATTTCTTGAATGTTAGGTTCGTCCTTTCGATGATGGCCTGTCCTGTCGGTGAGTGGGGTATGCCAGTAGTGTGATTTATCCCCCACATCTGTAAGAATCTTCGCACCTTCTGACTGGTATAAGCAGGTCCGTTATCAGTCTTTATTTTCTGTGGGACTCCCATTATAGCAAAACAGCTGGTCAAGTGTCGACTAACGTGCAGGGCCCTTTCACCCGCTTGCGCTGTTGGCCATATGAAATGGCTGTAGGTATCTACAGTCAGGTGCACGTATTTCAGTCGCCCAAATTCCGGCACATGCGTCACGTCCATTTGCCATAGTTCATTCGGGCCCAACCCCCGAGGGTTTACTCCTAGGCCCAAGCCGGGACCATGATGACTGCAAGAGGGACACGATCGTACTATTCCCCTTGCTTCTTCCATTGTGATGTTGAATGAATTCTTTAGGCCTTTTGCATTCTGATGGAAAGTGGTGTGTGCTTCCCTGGCTTTGGCAAATTCATCCATTGGTGTCGTAAATGTGACCAGTTGGTCTGCACGGGCGTTTCCTTCGCCAAGGCCTATATCCCACTTATGACTTCTTATGTGAATGATTGCATAATCTTTAGTTCTTTGTCCTACATGTGCTCTCAACTCTCGCAGGAGTTCGAACAAACGTCTTTTCTGGACATCTCGAATTCGTGCATCTTCTATCCTTTGGACGACACCCACCACATATAGCGAGTCTGACACTATGTTGAGTTTAGCGTCATGCCATTTTCCCCCTTTTTCTTTTTGTGAATTTGTATTAAAGCTCCTTGTAGGTGGGCATCATTACTAAACATAATTAGGGCAATGGGAAGATCAGGATTTCTGCGGGAAAGACTCTGTGTTACGACACATTGGGCGATATTTTGTATAACAGTTGGTTGTTCCGGAGATACTTCAACTGGCTGTGAAGGAACTGTACCACGCAGCAGTGGTAGGAGTTTGTCTAATTCATTGTTTGTGATTTGTATTACTGGTTGTAGCCACTGTATATCTCCCAGAAGTCGTTGAGCGTCATTGAGAGTCTTGAGTTCCGTATTGAGCTGAAGTTTTTGTGGTCTAATTTGGGATTCTGTAATTTCCCAGCCCAAATATTTCCAGGATGGTGTTCACTGTATCTTTTCTGGAGCAATTGAAAGGCCATGACATTTGAGTTCACGGTTCAGATATTCCTCCTGCTGTTTGGTGAATGGTTCCGACTGTGCCATTAATATGTCATCCATATAATGGTAAATTATCGTTTGTGGCCATTTTTGTCTGATAGGTCAGAGAGCGTTATCCACAAATAACTGCCAGAGCGTAGGGCTTTTTTTCATGCCCTGGGGCAGTACCACCAAAACTGATTGTTCCATAAAAAGCTGCTTGTGAAACACATATCTTACAGAAACGTCACTGTATAATGCATAATGTGTTTAGGATTCTGCTTAAGTATAGATTGGTCAGCTGCAACAGGAATTTGCTCAAGAAACATCTGCTGGTGAATTGGAAACATTCACCAAAAACATCTAAGGGGAAGCTGCTAGCCCAGCATGCTGCTGCTTGTTAGATTTTTCTCCCATGAGCGCTTTCATTGCAAATTGCAAATCGCGAATAGAAGAACACTGTACTATAGATTCTTCCTTTGTGACTTTCCTGTTCACAGCAAAACCTGTCTGCCTAACTAAGAATGAGAAGCTGCTTGTTCGATAAAAAGCTGCATGTGAAACACATCTCTTGCAGAACTGTCACTCTAAAATGAACAACATATTTTGGAGTCTGCTTAAGTATAGATTGGTCAGCTGTGAAAGGAATGTATTCAGGAAAGCTATGCTGGTGAATTGGAAACATTTACCAATAACAGCTAAGGGGAAGCTGCTAGCCCAGAATGCTGCTGCTTCTTAGCTATTTCTTCCAGTAGAACTTTCATTGCAAACTGCAAATCCCGAATACAAGAACACTGTACTCTACATTCTTCATCTGTGACTTTCCCGTGCAGAGTAAAAGCTGTCTGCCTAACTAACAATGAGAAGCTGCTGGTTCCATAAAAGCTGCTTGTGAATCACATCTCTTGCAGAACTGCCACTGAAAAATGCACATATTGTTTCGGAGTCTGCTTAAGTATATATTGGTCAGGTGCGACAGGAATGTGCTCAGGAAATCTCTGCTGGTGAATTGGAAACATTCACCAATAACAGCTAAGGGGAAGCTGATAGCAGAGAATGCTGCTGCTTGTTAGCTCTTTGTCACGGGAGAGCTTTCAGTGCAAACTGCAAATTGCGAATTTAGCAGATTGAACACCCAGTGGAGAAAGAATTGGCTGGATGGTGGTTAATGATTCAATGTCCAAGGGGAAACCACTAATAAGTAGTGTTTCTCAGGTTTTGATATTGAGACCAGTATAGTTTAACATCTTTGCTGGAGAAAGGGAGAGTTGGATTGAGTGAATTCTCATCAAGTCTGCTGATGACACAACGATGTGTGATGTGTTTCACATGCTGGAGGGAACAGATGACATTCAGAGAGACCTTGACAGCCATGAGAGGTGGGCCTGTGCAAACCTCATGAAGTTCAGCAGGTCCTGCACCTGGGTTGTGTCAGTGCCAAGCACTATTACAGGCTGGTTGTAGAATGGATGGAAAGTAGCCCTGACGAGAAAGAATTCAGGGCGCTGGTGGATGAGAAGCATAGCATGAGACAGCAATGGGCCCTTGCAGCCCAGAAAACCTACCACATCCTGGGCTGCAACCAAAAGTGTGATCAGCATGTCAAGGGAGGTGATTCTGCCCCTCTACTCTGCTCTCAAGAGACATCTCGTGGAGTACTGTGTTCAGTTCTGGAGTCCTCAGCACAGGAAGGACATGGATGTGTTAGAATAAGTCCAGAGGAGCACCACAAAGACAATCAGAGGTCTGGAGCATAATGACAGGCTGAGAGAGTTCGGTTTTTTAAGCATAAAGAAGTCTCCGGGGAGACCTTATTGCAGCATTCCAAAGTACTTAAAGGGGGCCTGCAGAAAAGCTGGGGAAGGGCTTTTTATCAGGGAATGTAGTGACAGGATGAAGGGTGATGGTTTTAAGCTGAAATAGGTTTAGGTTTAGGTCAGATATTAGAAGAAATTTTTTACTGTGCTGGTGATGACACACCGGAACAGGTTATCCAGAGAAGACGCAGATGCCCCATCCCTAGAGGCTTTCAACACCAGGTTGTCTGGGTCTTTGAGTAACCTGATGTAGTGGCAAGTGTCCCTGCCTGTGGTAGGGGGATTGGAAGTAGATGATCTTTAAGGTCCCTTCTAACCCAAACCATTCTATGATCTAAATTGTACCTGGTTTAGTAAAATTTCCAGGCCTGACATATGTGGTGCAATGGAATATCTTTAGCTCAAGCAATCTTTGCCTTAAAATACCTCTGCAAAAGAAAAGTTTGCTTGCTTTGGGCCGAAGCTTCTTCAAGGAGAATTTTAAACAAGACTGAGAGCTAATGAGCCTAACAGAGACTTTATGGTTAATGGTGGATCTTTGCACCTGAGACTGCAATATACAGAGATACCTAATACTAGGGTTCCAAAATGCATTTAGTTTCAATTATTTGAGCGTGGAAAGTTCTTTTTACATATAGAAAAATGCACCGTCTGCTTCAGTTTTGTTGCTCCGTTTTTATTTTGAGTGTTTTTTCCATAGAAGACAAGTGAAGGATGATATAAAATTCACAAAATGCTCAGAGAACATTATGGACATGTTAGCATCAGGATACCTGCAATGTATCAGTCCAGCAATCAGGGCTATCCTGTTAATCTCAGCCATGAAACAATTTAGATTATTTTTCAACCTCTTGAAATATCAGAATACATTTCTCAGCCTAGGAAAAGGTCTGCTGTTCTATAAGGCACATGGGAGAGAAGGTTCATTAAACTCATCCCTTAATTTTGCTACACTTTTACGCTGTTAAAATCCTCTTTTACTGATGGGTGGCTTATTTTTGTTGGTACCGCTATGATGACATTATAGTCATAATGCAGTTTTGGGTCAAGAGTCAAGTTTCTTCTTTGAAACAATCTCCTAGTAGAGTCCCAATTGTGGCTATTATGTCACTCTTCACCTTGCTTGCTTGCTTCCTATTCCATTAATCAGTTAATTCTCTTGTTAAATGTTTGCTAAGAGTATTAGCAATAATTTTAAGAAGAAAGAAATATACCAGATATTACAGAAAATTGTAATAATTTATTCTTTGAGGGGAAATTATTCTTTCAGCACAGGGAAATTTCCTTACAGATATTTATGATTTGTAAAAAAAAGTTCTACACTAGCATTTTGGAAAGGGGATATAGGAAGTTTTTATGCCAAAAGTAACAGCTTTTAATTCTAACATTCGGGTTTCATACCGATTTATTACTTTGTTTTCATGTCTTTAGGGAAATTATTCATGTTTCATTAGCCCTACCCTCAATATAAATAAACAAAAATTGCTTTCCTTCTCTTCAATTAGTGTGTCATTTTGATTTCTTTGTATACTGTATAGTTTAATTTAGTTTCAAATTCAATATTTTATCAACAGATTATCAGCCCAATTGAAAATATACAAGGAGGAGATGTAATAAGTAACTGGCATCTGAAAAATTTAAGGAAAAATGTTCCAATATACTTGCTTACAACCACAGTTATTATGATTTGTTTCATTTTTATTTCCTACTAAACAATCTGAGAAAAATATATTTCAGAATTGATTTAACAAACTAAATATTCACCGTCATACAGACACATGCATATACACTGCCATGTATGAAGTTAGCATTACATGCTCCCACTAAAGTATATCTTTCTGTAAGCCTGTTAACGCAGGCTTCATAACACAGTCAAAATGGAAACTTTTTTTTGCTGGATTGCAATGAACTTCCAAAGACCTCAGTCCATTGCAAAGTTTCAGCCTTCTCTCCTGCATAAGCATTAGCTATTTAAACAGAAAGTTGCAAACATTTTTTATGTTTATTTGCTCCCACCGCCTTTTTATCCAGTGGATTTAGTTTTGTATTTCAAATCAAGCTGGGTAATACTTTACCTGACAATAGTACTACTGAAATAAACAGTGGCAGGTGTATCATAAACTGAATATTTGAAAGGGTATAATGTTTCCGAGTCTGAACCAAAAGAATGACTATTTTATGGCTAAGTTTTGTAAAATTTCACCCATAAGCAGACTCTAGGCCTGTACAATTAGGCATGAATGCTTAATTTCACAGGAGGCAAATGCAGTTTTAATAGCTATTTTAAAATTAAATGCACACATGAGTTTAGGTAATATCTAGCTCTAGCTGCCTCAGTTGGAAACAAAAAATGAGTTTCTTTCACGCTAGAGAACATTTTGTGCTGCTGATTTTTTTTAAGTCCTGCTTCATTTATCCATGAAGAAAAGCTATAAGGAACACTACGACAAGGAAGTAATTATACTTGAAAATATTTTTTATTGCAGAGGACCTCAATATGCTTGATAGGTTCTCTGATTGTTTTTTTGTGGGTTTTTTTTGTAGTAAGTAAAATGCCTCTTTCATTCACACTCTTGTTTATAAATTTATTCAGGGCAAATGAATGAATGTTCATTATTATACATTTTTAAAATCAAAGAAAAAATAGAGACTCTAGTAACCACCATCATACGTTACCTGTCATCCAAGGAACGAGAAACCCGTTTTCCTAGCAAAACAGGGCTTTTGAGTTATGTTTTCAGAGTTGTAAGGAAGTACTTCAGCCCCCCTTTCTTTGGCATACTTGGGCTTCTCTTGCTTCCCCTTAATAATGCTGGTCCCATTCTAGTGCTGAATGGAATAAAGTTGAAATGTTCCCATTTGTGTAGACTGGTAAAACCATTTCCTGCCCAGTTCTAGCCTCTAACTTAGTTCATTGAAGCTGGTGCTCCTCATGTTCTCTTTGATGAAAGATGTATTAAGAACAGTCTGGTGAGAGCAATGTATCCCTTTAACCAGTGGCATGTGTACTTTGTTGTTGTTATTATATTGGAAGTGTTTTAACCCTTAAAACTCAGTGAGTCACTGCTAGAGGGGTTGCAGATATTTCCATGATAGGCCTCAGGACTCATCTGAGCCCAGAAAAGCAGTGGGGTAAATGTCTTACCTGCTGCCTTGCCACATTGTGCCACTGGTAAATCAAAATGGAAATAAGGAGAAAGTAGAAAGGCTGAACAGTGCATATCCTGTGGTGTGATTTTCAGCCTGGTACTCTATGCATGCTTCACAGCTATAGTCTAGATATGCCAGTGAGTTTTCCTGTGTGTTGGCTTTGCCATGATAGAATGTTCTAATCTCCAAGTTCAGATCTTTGAAATACGTCCAGGAAACAAAAAGCAGGAAGGAAGAGAAGTAGCAGGTTTTGAATTTCTTCTATACAGTCTTTTCTTCAGCTCTGGCTTCTGCTTTGTGGCACTTTCAGCTGCTGAACATTCCTTAAATATCATTTTACACTACCACTATTTTCATTATTCTTCAAAAGTGGAGCTGCCCTTTGCAAAAAAAGCCTGGCCCAAGTCACAATCCAGCAAGTAAAACTTTAGTAATGTGGGAAAAACAACTTAGAAACAAAATTAATGGACTTCAGACTCATAATTTTCAGTCTTCATTAATCTGGAAAGATAGATTCTTGTCCATCAAGACTGGGCATCTCTTCTTTCCAGTATGAACTGAGCTTCGCTGTTCACAGATCATAAAGTCCTTGGGAACCATTTGTCTTTTCTAGCTGCTTATTTTATTATATTATCTTAAAGCGGGATTTCTAACTCTACACACTAATGCACAGTTTAATTTTATGATTAGTAGACAACTCAACTTCACAGATACTGATCACAGTATCCAAAGTCTAAATTTAAACCCTTTCTATCATCACAGGAATAGTAGAATAATTATTATAGCTTGGCTATACTTTGCATATCTATGCCTGCAGCTCGAGACTGGTAGTTCCACCTCAGACTCATTACACTGCCAGCGTGCTCTGTGGTTTGTGTGTACTCTCTTGCTTGTGTGCCTGTGTGCCGTGTTTACACCATGATGCATTTGTAATAATGATACTATTATTTGTTGTAAGCATTAAAAGATCACACAATACAGTACTTCACTCTTTCCATGTAGCTTTGATTTTTTGTTTTTCCTGTCAAGCGGGAGTTTTTTTCATCATGTAATGATTTGGAGTTTTGGCATGTTCTTCTTATCCTTGCCTCACCTCATTTTCAAGATTTCTGATGACACTTTGAATCTAGTCCAGAACCGTTGTTTCATGAGTTTGTCATTGCATTATAGGAGTGTAGAATTAACAATGATATCTTTGTTGTATCACTGCTGCCAGTGTCATTAGGTAGTAAAAGAAAATTTGTTCATTATATCTTTTTTGCCCAGTTTTGTTAGTCACAGCTACTTAGTCTTTGTTTTGACTTTTTTTTTTCACTCCTTGTCCATCTCTCTCCTCTTTCCAGCCTTATTATTACCACATTTCTGGGAACCAAGAGGATTCAATTATTCTAGATACATAGGACTTGAAAAACAAGGCGGCTAGAACTTATTTGCATGATGACTAATTTCCAGTCTTTGTTCTAAGTTTTGGGAGCTGAAACATGCTTTATCCTTATACTTGTACAGAAAGGAAGAGCCCTTCATTCTCAATGAGTGTTTACAGGAAATGTATTCTGAACATCTTGCCCTGCTGAGAATAGGAAACAGAAACAGTGACTGACTTAGGAACACACCGTGGGAATAACGAATTATGAATCATCCTAATCACACATGCAGTGTGAAATGTGACTGTGAAATGTCTCACAGTCAAGGGACCTGATTCCAGGGTAGGGAAGAGATGAACAAACACCAGCAAGGATCAAAGCTGTGTGGAGAGAAAGTAGGCTGACTGGCACCATGATGCTAGAAGTAATTTTTTGCTGAGGGAGCATTAGAAAAGAACCCTGCACAACTACTGTTTTCACTAAACAGTCTCTCTGTTTTCAGCTGTTACCTGTATTTTAATAAATTGTACAGTTATATAGCACATCAAATTCAATTCTGTGACTATATTCTAAAAGCCAAGTCTCATCTTCTGCTACTTGAAATGCACGAATAGATTTACCACTTCTGTAACAGAATTTCATGGCGTTTATCTCTATGTTTTACCAATAGAAATTAAGAGGTATATTGTGTGCATACATCTTTCCAAATGAAGGTATTTCTCACTTATGTTTGAGAATTGTTTAATTAAGTTTTGTTTCACTAGGAAAATGCTGCTTGCCAGAAACTAGAATTTGGGGAAATGTATTACCACTGGTAAAGGTTTGTTTTTGTTTTTTTTTCCCAGGAGGCACACGTAGACACAAATGTATACAGCATATATACACACAGCTGGCTACACAAATGAACATGGACAGACACAGAGAAGCACCTACATAAACAAATACAGCATCAATGGCCTCAGCCTGCTTCCCTCTCTGACTGAGCAGGATGGAGGTATGTAGATGAGAACAGATATATACATATGTTCAAGGTGAATTGCCCCAGCAGGTGAGCTCAGACACTTAGTCTGCCCAGTAGCTATCTCTGGATTCCAGTCTTCCCAGATGCTGGCACATAGACACTGGAGCCCCTAAGACTGCAGCCCCCATCCAGTTGCTGATACAGACTGTACCACAAGGTACTCGCACTTGTGCACATACAAAGCACTGACCGGGATCCTCCTGGTCTGCTGACAGCCAAGCTCTCTACTCATAGTGTCCACATAGAAACATACACATGCAGGTCTCACCCTTAGAGACTCTATGGCCTGTCCAGCTGGTACTCTGCTGGTCCCTCAGCTAGCCAGCTCCTCACCCCAAGACACTTGCCAGCCCTCCCACCCCTCCCTGGCTCCCAGGGCACTTTCCCTAGTCCCTGACTAGTCTAGCTGGATATTTACTAGTGCTCACACCTGCACCCTCATCAAGTGTTGCACCATGGGCACACAAGTCTCTGACAATTGGTTTCACTCACCCCAGTCTCTCCACTTAGGGGCAGCCAGGCATGTGAGCCCTTTGGCCCCTGATTCCCATACAGCATCTGGTACCCAGACAAATGCTCACACCAGTTGCTGCTCCACAGACACATGAACCCATATGACTCAGTGTTGGGACAGGATCTGTCTGGCTTCAAGAAAAACCCCAGCACAGATCAGTTGATAAAAGCAGACGTGCTGGAACTTGTCGGCCACAGGCCCTGGGAGGGAGTGAGATGGGAACTTTGTGTCTTGATCGCGGGTACTTGTTGTTGAATGGCAGGAAATTGTCGTTAAGTGAGGCAAATGTTTAGAGAAAAGACCTTTAACGATGTAGCCAATAATGAGCTTGCTTTTTGCAATATGTATGAGCCTTAATTATCTGTAACTAGTAGTATAAATATATGTTAGCTGCGCAATAAAGATGACATTTTGCTTGCATCAAGCTGTGTTCCGTCTCTCAATCGCTGCAAATTGGTGACCCCGTGTGAGGAGGTTTATAACCACCTATCTGTGTGGCATGCCGAGAGTCCCTCGGAACGTTGAATGAGCTGCTGAAAGGAAGCAGGATCCTGGCCAGGAACAGTCCCTCTGGAGAATAGAGGTGAGCCGTGGTAAACATGGGGAATCAGATGTCTTCCCCCGAAAGAGACGTTAATGAACTTATGAAAGCCCTCCTTCGAAAACATGGAAGGAATCTATCTGGGCATGATCTTAAGATCATACTTAAATGGGTACAGGAAAAGATACCCACCGTAACCGCGTCTACTATCTTTACGTGGGAACTTTGGGATGAAGTAGAGGTTAAACTATGGGATGCAGCAACCACAGGGAATGCTGAAGCACAGCGTATGCTCCCGTGGTGGAGGAGTATTTTTGAGACTTTAAAAGTACAAGAAAAGAGCCCCCAAGACAAGGTGAAAGGGGAGGAGGACTCTCCAGTTATCCCTCCGTTACCACTAGTAAAGGATGGACCCTCCGCGCTACCAGAACTGTGCGCCGCTGGCTGTCCTCCTGAGGAGGATCCCTTTGATCCAGGACCGGTGAACCCTGAAAAGGAGCCTGCTTATGACTCATATTGAGTTGTGCACGTCTTCCTTTCTCGACAAAAAACAAGGGCCTCTGAACCTCCCTCACAACAACTGGCGCCCGAACAGAGGAATCAGAGGAGTAAGAAGATGGCCTGGCAGAGGAAACACCAGATCTTCGCTGGAAATCAGTTAGTTATGAAGCGATAAAAGAAATTCGAAAAGCTGTAAAAAGAGAAAGTACTGACTGTTTTGTCGCCAAGCTGCCCACTGCCCCAGCGCTCGAAACAGCCACCGGCTCCATCGTATGCATGAATAATTCACAGCCGTCACAGGATAGTCCTCTGCCACGAAAATGCTCTAACAACCAAAGACTATGACCTGTTAAACAATTGATACAAACCTTATTTTATAATATATGTGCATATTGTAAGTGTTGTATGTGTTCGGTATCGTGTATAGTTTAAATATTCATACCATCGGGCTATTCTTATTGACTGGTCGTAAACAATGTTTTATAGGTATATTAAGCCAGGTCTCAAAAGAGTGGTTCTGTGTGTCTGTATGCGTGTGTGTGTTTAAAGCGCTTTAAACGTTTGTAAGACTTGCAAATTGGGTTTTGGTTATATTGAGCCTCTGTTTTGATTAATCTTAAAAATACAACTCTGAGACCTTTCAATCTCAAACGTCCACTAAGCCAGCAAACAGGTAGATTTACCTGGGACCTTTGAAGTGAAAGGCTGCAGATGACAAGATTTTAAAATACCTAGAAAAAAAAATAGAAAATAGAAAGAAAATAGGAAGTACAGAAAGAAAAACAGAAAAGAAAATGGAAAAAGAAAAAATAGAAAAATAGAAAAAAGATCGTAGAAAACAGGAAAAAAAGAAAAAGATGAAAAAAAAAAAACCAGCCCTGTGGCTGTGTGTGAGTTCCCCACCACCACCCCCATCTCCCCCCCCCGCCTTACTCCTAATTTTGTTTGAAAGTGAAGGTTTTTTGTTTTGTTTCAGCTTGGGAGTCCAATCAAGTCCTCAATCGTGGCAATTCAAGTTATGAGGACATTCCAGTGTCTCATCCTGACTCATCAGGATGGCTGTTACACCTGGACTCAGAGGACAAGTATCCTGGGAGAGCCCTGGGAAAGACTAGACAGTGTGTCCCTTCCACTGAGTTAACACTTGGGATTTCTGCCTGCCTTTGTGCTCTGAGCTCCCCTGGCTTTGTGCAGATGGGCCTTTGATGGGCTGATGGCTCCTGCGATGGTTTTATTTGCATTCCCCTGACTTGTTATTGCCTTTTATGACTTAACCTGACCCTATTTGTTAGGATTTAATGGACTCATGGGAAACTGGAATGAAATGAAGGATGACATTGCCTCTTTCAGAAAGACTACTGGTTGCTTAAACCAAAACAGTGTTATGTATATTTTCATCTGTGCTTCTTTGTGCTCATATGTAAAGTCTATGTCTGGGAAAGTTTTACTGTTTTAATCATTTTAACCTATCCTTTAAGTTGTTAGGAAAACAATAAACAATTCTAATGTTTTCAGTTAATCAGATCTGCCCACTTCAGATTTCTCAATCTTGTCATCTAAAACACCAGAGTGAGGAAATGTCAGAGTTCTTGCAATTTTCAAGTTGGCAGCAGAGTCATGCTCCCATTTTTTCTCTGCTTCTGTCTTCTGAGTATTGTGCCAAAAACAAAGAGAAAGAAATTTGTCAGCTCTTTTTGTTTACTAAGGGAAACGTGTAGGAAAGGAGACGGTTAATTCAGAGGAAAATTCTGCAAGACATGGGGGCATAAAGAGGCCCCTTCTGTTGAGATCTATCAAGCCATACTCTGCTTTCTTGTAACTGTACGCAAGCAAACATTCTTTCCATCTTGTGCAGTTTTAAATACCTTCTTTAATATCCAACACAAGCTTCAGTCTATAAAATAGAGACAGAAGTGGAGTTGGACAGTATAAAATGTGCTTAAAGCTCTTTTGGCTTACGGAGGATTTTTTTGTTTCCTAATTATATTAGGAAGAAAATTATCAGCTATGGAATATAATTAGTTATTTCAACTCTGTGACCATACTAATTTGATTTAAAGATCAGTTCATAGCATAGGGGTTCAATAAGGTATTTCTGAGGGCTTCTGAAAAACATTGTAAGGAGTGACTTGATTAAGCTAATATGTGCAAGTTCACTTTTATGCTTACAGCCCATATAGAACTGACATATGTTGATTATTTCTCATTTACTGTAAAAACATTTATTTTGCAGGGTGATACAGTCTAAATGAATAAAGTTCATCTTAATGTATTCTTGAAGTCCCCAATTCTCGAACAGCATGGCTACTAAAGTCAATACGCTCCAGTGCTTCACTTTTCTTTAAGTTTTTATCACCTAAAGATTAGCATAAATCTTTCTTTCTGCAACTTAAAGCTTTAGTGTTTACACTTTCTACACCACAAATAAAAGAGATGGGACTTCTTACTTTTTGTTGCAGCCTTTTCTAGATTTGAAAGTGGTCATGTATCTTCTGTCTCTTCTAAACTTCATCTTTTCTTGTAGATCATTATCTTTCGAAACTCTAACCTTCCTTCCCTTCTTGCTCAAATTTAGATTCTTAACATTTGCACCTTTCTTCAAGCACGTTACACAAAATTAGACATGCTCAAAGTGAGGTCTTTCTATCTGTTCATGTATCTAAGATGGTATTTCTCATGCTTCCTTTCCTGCAAGCCTGAGAGCATTATAAAAACAGTCCTTTCTACCTGACATTTCCCCCTTCCTTATATCTCAAGATTTCTGATTTCTGTGCCTTTTATCTGACTCCTCTGAACTGTATTCTAATATCTTTCAGACCATGTCTCAAGTTAGCCCAAGTAACTTTCAATTCTGAGGATGCTAATATTAAGCATACACCCAGCATTTTATTATTTGGTTCATTAGTTAGAACCGTAAACTACCTAAATTAAGACCTGAAGAAGAGCTTTGGTTGGGAAGTAATGTTTAGTTATTACTCTGAATATAAATATTAACCATAGGTTCATCAAGACTATGCTTTTCTCAACTTGCTCATGAGCATGCAATGGAAAATGTTATCATTAATTCCTAAAAAAACATCAGGCTTCTGACTGTAGTTGCCTCTTCTCTATTCATACAGCTTGATAATCTGTTACCGGGATAGCAAATTGATTTCACATTCACTATTCTTCACAAAATACAGTTGTCTCTTTGCGAGTCTCCTTGGGGTTTTCTAGGTCTTACAAAGTATCTGTTTCTTTGCCTTGCTGTTCTTCCTGAGGGTTGAAATTGCCTTCTGCTTTCCCAGTTCAACGATTAGTGCTGCATAACTACTTACTTTCCTCTTTTTTGGGTTCTAGAAAAGAACCACTAATGAATCTGAGGTTGCTTTAGTACAGTTTACTAACTTTCATGTGGTAAATTAAGGAATATGTAGCTGACTTGCAAATGTAAATATTTTTTCCTGTTCTTGTTTGAGATCTGATTGTGAAGTCACTCACATCACATTGCATTAGCAGTCCTACTTACAATTGCTGTTTCGTAAGAAGAGACAAGCAAAACGGTTCACTAGGTTTGCCTTTCTTAGTATCATCACAGTTATATGTAATTCCACTAAACTCTCAGCACGTAATTAGAAAACACTTGTAGTGCTCGTGGCTGCAAAGGAAATTTTGGAAACATAGCCAAACTCGTGATGTTGTCACATCTTTGAGTGTGAAGGCAGACATAATAAATCCTAGAAACTGAAATCAACATTTAATCTTTCGAGGCTCTGCAGTTCTAAAATCACTGCTGTGCTGGCAAACACAACCTTGTCTGAAAATGTCAAATGATAGAAATAAAAGCATATGGAGTTTCTGTCATTTGAGCCAATGCTGCCTTCTACCCATTCTGTGTTGTGAAAAGAGGTTGCTGTCCTGGTAAGGGATTTCATTCAGTTACACTTCTCAAGATCACCCATGCATTGGCCATGTCACCAAATAGAATACTGCTGTGTGTTTCTACTCACTGCCTTTATGATATTGACCATAAAAGACAGTTTCAGTGCTCTAGAGTCCAAATGGGCAGGGAATCGTGAATTTAAATACCTCAACTACATGCTCCTTTTCCTTTTTACTTGTTACTATTCAAAGAGCAATCTTACAAGTGCTATAGTCTGGGGACAGTTTTAAGAATAGTGCACATTAAGAAAAATACCAAAAATTATTTTTAGAAATAAAAAGGTGGATGTACGTTTCTTTCTCTGTATGACAGATACTTGATTTCTTCTGTGATGTATTGTTTTTTTGTATTACTTTAGTATTAGTCATACCAAATAAAGAATATAAAAAGAAAGCAAAGAATGCACTTTGAAAACTGCAGGCTAGGCCTATAAATCTGAGTCAATGAAATACCAAAAGATGTCCTGCAGCATATAATAGTCATCCTAACAATCTCAACTGGATAGTGCAGATTAAGGTAGAATAGTAAAAGGTAATTCTGTTTTGTCTGTTAGAAAGGTCCTGTAGCATTTACTTTACTTTGGTAATCTGTTCAATTCTTTCCCCAAATGAAAATTATAGTTCTAAATTAAAAATTGCAATAAATTGTATCTTTATATTATTTTTAAGTGGTTACATTTTATATTGCATATCCTAATTAATGAGATTAACTTAGACAAGCAAGAAGGATTAGAAACTAGTTCATTCCAGCTGCAGTGGCAGTTTTTAAGTAGGGATGATTACTCTTGATCTGCATCAAAATATCCTTGAGTCTTGATCTGAAGCTGAGCTTACAGATTTGGGCCTGTGTTGCCATCTCCTTTGAACCTTTTCTCTATAAAGTTAGCTAGAATAAACTAAAAGGAAAACAAAAATGCTCAATTGGCATTCAGGCTTAAATATACTTAAATGAATTGGACATTAGGACTTTCCTGAAGGAAGAGCCAGCAAAATAATCAGAAAAGAAGCAGAAGGAGAAAGAACCAAAACAATGAAATTCACCTGAAATTGAATGACAGAAAGAATTAGTAACTTCTCAAAAGTATTTTTCTTCAGAAACATTTGCAAAATATAATGAATCAGAATTTGTTTGCCATTTATTCTGCAGGCAGTGGAAACAGTGGCATGCAATGCTCAGAATGAGACTAAGTTTCATGTAAGGGAATTCCTCTGTGAATGTTCTTTGTGTTGCCTTCACACCTGCTGAGCTAGGGGAAACATAACAGCTTCTTTCATTGCTCCAGTTAAAGCCTGTCCCAAGGGTGACATAATTGCTACCACAGACATTTTAACTTCGGGCTCTGGTGCCAGCCTTTCAAACACTTTGACAGAGAAATATCCAAACATCTAGAATTGCTTATGTTAATTAACTTGCCAGATGCAGTTTACAGGTATACAGTAGGTTATACAGCTTCTTCAGGAGCAGTGTCTTTCAGGTAAGTATTGTCAGCCATTCATTTTTCAAACAGAGATGAATCTCTTGTGAAAAGTGACTTTGTGCTAGTCTGAGCCCTAGCTGAACTTCTGCAATACTGCTTGGTTTTGAGTCTCAAAGACAGGGTATGCAAACCTTTAGCTTCTTCTCAAATCTGCAAACAAAAAACTCCACAGCTGGCCCTAGACAACCATGAGTTTTCAACTTTTTGATCAAGTAAAAGAAAAAAAATTCATTAAGTGAGACTTAGGAGTACAGATCAACAACGGCGTATTATTCTTGGCTTGCCCAAGACATCTTTGTTCATTGTTGCCATTGAAACTGTGGAGAATAGGAAGAAGACTGTGAGAAGGAATAAGAAGGAGTTAGAGAGCAAAGCGGGGGATGAGGAAACCTATTACATCTTGCGTAAACTTCAAATTTCAGCAGAGTAAAAAAATATACTTTCTTAGTTCTGGCATTTCTTTGTGGTATTTTTGTTGAGTTTGTATGTGAATATCAATTAGGAGAGAGTTATCGTTATGACGTTTTATCATTAGGAAGCATTTCATTTTGTAGCATTACATTGCTACAAAATACAAGACTAAGATCACAGGGGGAACAGGAACCTACTTAATTGCATAGCAAATAAAGGAAAGCAGCAGATGGATTTAACAAGAGAAGTGAACTGTGCCAGGAGAAAGGTTGCAAAAAATCACTTTCCTGTGTAAAGACCATTTACCCATTTAGGGCCATGTCTTTGCTTCTTTATTTTTATAACTTACTGGTTAAAATGTTCTCCCTATTAACTGGAGTTGCAGGGAACAGTGATGATACACATGTACCACAATGGTAGTATAATATCTTGATGCTAAAAACTAACTTAGCAGATTGCAGTAGAAGGACAAGTTTTACAGCTTATGCCTTGACTGGTGTTGGGGTAAGGAAATATTGGCAGTGACTATAGTAGAAGTTACACTTTTCTTATATTCTGTGCTTTATAAATAAGTTTAATAAAATATTTAAAATAAATCTTTATAAATATGCGTGTGCTTCTTATTATCGCTTTGAAACCATTGTATGCTTTTTACTGAAGATGACAAGTGAATTCTTCTTTGACTTCAGTTCCTTATGGAGTCAATGGGAATATTTTTTCATTTAGTTTAGTCTGATTTAGCCACAAGTGAGCATGAAAAAAATCTGACTTCATACACTGCCTTATGGGACTTTTGCAGTCATTTTCTCAATATGTAGACAGCTATATGCAGGACTTGGTAACTTTTTGTAATACCCTTCAATGATTTCCAGAAGCATAAGAGAGGGGAAAATTCTGTATAATATTTTTTATGCTTTTGCGACCTTGATATACGAAATCTCTCTGCATCTGCTAGGTGTTAATCAGTTGAAATTTAATTCCTTTCATACTAAACCATGTGCACTTCACTCCCAAACTACTCTAGCTTGCCTGGCTATCATAGAAGTCACAGTTTGGGGTTTTAGCAGGTCTGTGTTGGATGGGCAACACAGATCTGCTTCTAAATCTTTCCCACAAGAGGCATTTCCCCAGGTCAAAAGTTTGTCATGCAGTCTTTATTCCTGTCTGGAGTCTGGGTTCAAAGTAAGCCTTGAGAGTTTGGTAAATGGGAAGCAATCTGCTGTGCAAGTAAGACATCAAATCTTTTTGGAGACTTATTGGAGTTGAAGACCTAATGGAAATTCTGGATATGATGTGCCTGGTGATGAGGCCTTGAAGAAATGGTTGCTGAACAACAATGCAGAGAGCAAATGGTATGTGAACCAGTCTGGGGTTTTTAGTGTGCAACACTAGCCAGTAAGCCCAGAGGTGAGTAGAATCTCTAAAGTAAATTCACATGATTAAAAGCCACAAGCTTTATGCATTTCAGCTCCTAACTAATGTTTCAATGGCATCTTCCAACCTTTAAGAAGGATTACAATTAGAAATATTCTCTTCATTATCTTAAATCCAGAGAAGTCTGGTGGATACAGCAGAACTAAAGATTTTTTATTGTCAATGGCTCTGAAATAAAGCCTAACTCCAAACTATTTAAAATTGCAAGCTATTGATGAACACTGGAGTTTGGTTTCTGTTTTGAAAAATCCCCCCACTCACCTCCCTTTTTTTCCTTCAAGAAAATCCAGGTAGTATTTATTTTTGTGCCTTTTATTACAAATGTGACATGTAGTCATAGTCACAGATAAGGTCTTTAGAATCTTAATGCAATCTGCCTTTTTTTTCCATGATAAAGTTAGGTGAAATGAAAAATAAGAGTTTCCTTAGCATTTAGGTCACTCATGGCTTAGAAAAATAAGAGTGAATGTATTGTTTTGCAAAGCAGTATGAAGTATAGATATATAACCACTATAGAAAAAAGAGGTAGAATTATAGGTGCTTGTGGGACATACAGATACTTCCGAGTGGTGTCTAATAATGTTATTATTTTTCCTTTCTAGGGCAGAGAAAAAGCCTGCCTTTTCCTCTATATATACAAACAATAACACAATCTTTCTAAAGTAGACACCTTAATCCACAATAGTCTTTACACTGTTAGAATTACTTGTACAGAAATTTCAGGTTCTGCAAACAAGTAGATAAAAAACAAAGAAAATGGACTTTGTTGTATGTTTGTTACTTTTCTGTTTTGGAAAAAAAAAAAAAAGCAAAAAGCATATTCCCTTCTATTTCTTTCACTCTGAGAAGCTGCTTGTTTGAAAGAAAGGTTGGAAATGGATCACCATGCTTCTATTGTCCCAATTCAGTGCACATTGCCTGCCAGCTTTTCAGCACGTTCCATTATTAGTCTTCATCCTTTGCATGTCTGCGCAGTTCTCTTTTTTTAATTCCCTATTTTTTCCCCAGCTTTGACAATCAAGATGACATTCAGACCCTTTCTTCTTGTCATTCTGTGCCATGTGTCTTCTTGCCAGTTGTCATCTTTCTTCATCCATTTTTGTTCACAGTTTGTCTGCCTTCAATCATATTTCTTTGACTGCTTTAAACATGAATGCTCACTCAGTGTTTGTTGACTTTTCTGTGTTCATTCTCATGCACTGCACGTGAGCATTCATGATTTTATTCTGTGTGTCCTATTGCCTTCATGTCATTCATCTGTGGTCTTCTTCCTTTTTCTATTCATCATGATTTAAATCACACTGTGAACGTGATCACCACTTGCTGGCAATAAGCTGCAAAGTAAGAAGGCTGAGCATATCCCTCTCTTATAATTTAAGCCTGGAACAGAGTCCACACTTGACTGGGAATTTATCCTCCATTCAAACCACAACAACCTTTAGCTGAGACTGTAGAGCTCCACAAGAGCTGCATTGGCTCTCTTTCATTTTCAGCTAATTTCAACTGTAAATGAGGTTCCACGGACAGAGGGTTCCAAAGCAACTACCTCCTGACATGCTGAATTTGTGGCCTGGAGGAGCCTGGGATCTGAGGAGATATAACATCCAATGGTGGGCAGCTGTTTCAGCTGCTATTAGGGGGAAGAAGTTCAGCCCAAGTGTTATTTCAGAGGCAACATTAGAGGGTCAGGAGGTTTTCTGGATCAGACCCTGGACATAGGACTTACTATGATATTTGGAACAGAGTGCAGCAACAGCCAGCCAGGTCTGTGTCAGATGTTGCCCAAGCACATATGAAAGCATGCTTTTCCCTGCTTAATGCATTGAACATTAAATCGGAAGGGTGCTGTTTTGCTTTGGTTTGCATGTTTATGCAGAAAAGAATTGGTAAATCATGTGAATCCTTTCAGCAGATAAGTCTTCATTAGTTCACTCCTTTCTGACTTCATAACTCCAAAAATATGGTTTAAACTCTGGTGAAGTATGCAAAATATGAAGAGAATGTATTGATTCTGGGTTATTTGCTAAGTATTCAGATCTGAAAAATAATGCTATCACGCCAATGTTGGTTTCTAAGTAAAAGTTTTAGTGATTGGCAGTTAGTTCTAAAATCCCATATCTTTAGGACTTCAGTTAAAGAAATGATTCTGGTTTTGCAGGGACTAGTCTTGTCCTTCTAACTCATGAATGTCAGCACCGAGCAAGAACATGCTTGTTTATTACAATTTCTAATACATTCAGACTTACCGAGTAATCCACTATAATATCTATTAAAATAGATCCTCAGAGATCATTCTTTTTATTTCTTTTGAGATGAAACTTCTACAAAGCATATTATTCACGATATAGGTAAAATCAACAAAGGATAGTCTTGTTTTGAGATTCATTCAAAGCAAAAGTCTTGTGAGTTTATATAAACAGTACATCAAAAGAGAAAAAACATTTAAATAAACCCCTGGGTAGTAAAAATTCTCTGGTTTGCACAGCTGTTAGCTGGGATGCAAGTGAGATTGAGTGGCCTAAAGCCATTCCTCAGCTGCTATTGCTGTCTTGGAGAGAGAGAAATTAATCTTTTCATTATCCACATCTGACCAGTTTTGGGCAAAGGCAGCATCATTTCCAGCTGAGTCTTCAGCTGAATCTTACAGACTGAAGAGAGATTTGGATGTAGATTTCTTATGCATCTAAATTGCTATGTTTTCTACATTGATATCTCTCTTTATATGGCACAGTCCTAATGCCCTCTGAAGTGCACATAGAATACCTGCTGCCTAAGAGTTCTGGGTGTTTTCTCTAAGGCAGAAAATAATTTTATTTGCATTGCAAGACAAGACAACACATAGACAAAACTGATTTCTTTTGAAAATACTGCAAATACAAAAGATAAGCTTCTCCTTTGCTTCTTACACTCTAAACATAGATAGAGATTATTTAAAAAAAAAAAAAGTGACTTGTTTTCTCCTAAGTCTTCTAATGAATCAGAAATATATCAGAGTGAGGCACAAAGCAGACTTAGGGCACCACATATCCCAAAGAAATGCTCCTTAAGGAACCTGGAATTAACACTTCAAAATATTCTGTACTGCTATTAAATGCGTGGAGAATCAGAGACTACAGCAGAGATCCACAGCAGGACACTTCATTGATCAGTCCTTGTCATGCTTGGCTGCTCATTGACAGAATTGTCAATGACTGCGATATGTTCTTAAAATTGTCATCATGGCAGAATTAAACTCTAGAATTGTGATATACATTAGATAAAAATAATCCAAATAGTTTGAAATCTTCAGTTACCCGCTGACACGTGAGTGCAGTTTTGGAAATGACAGATTTTGCATCCCATTATGCATCATGGAAAGGAACTTTTGTAGTAGAACTAGTAATGGCTTTATTTCTCTTACAACCCCAGGCACCAAAGGCATCTTTCCATCCTACAAGAGGAGTGTTTCCATAGAGATGTATGTGCGAACACATGGTGAAACACCCATCATCAATCCATTACTTAGGATCTCCCATGCAGCTGTCATGTGGGAAGGCCTCTTCATCAGTGGCCACAGAGTCACCCACACAGTTCTTCTGCCTGGGCAAGGACTGCAGCTGCTATCAATTCCTTGCCTCTATGTGCTATTAATTCAAAATTTTACGTGACTTAAAAAAAAAGTGTACTGTAAAAAGTAATACAAGAGAGTTTAACTGCTCCATATACAGTTCCGTAGAGGGTAAGTAAGGGATGAGGGTAGATAATGCAGAGTGAGGTAAGTGAGGTGAGCGTGATTATTTAGTGATATACTATCAAACAGGAATGAGACTATCATGAATGTCTTGTCTTTTGGGAATGACTGAAGATTTTTTTTCATTTCCAGGGAGATAAAAATATTTTGTTTGTTCAACTGTGGCTGCTGAATAGGTAATACAATTCTTGGCTTGGCTGTGCTTTGCAAGTGGAAGCATCCCAGCCCTTGTTAATGTTTACTCATTACACTTGATGAAGTAAGCCAGGAAAAAGACAAAACCAGTTTTGTTTCTCTTAGAAACTGGTTTTCCCACCTCAATCCATACTCCTTGGCCTGAGGTAAAACCACTTCAGACAACTCAGTAAAGGCAGGACTGGTCCCATAAATCAGATTTCCACAGTAGACTGACTGCATATGAACTAATTGCTTAAGTTGTACACTGATCTGTACAGCCAATTTTTTTTTTTTCATCTCTTATTTTTGTTGTCTCACACAAAGTGGCAGTTAGCTTAGGTTTTTTTTTTATAATTTTTAGTTCCTTGGGAAATTGATACTAGGAAATAAAGAATGTCATGGATGAGTTTATGGTCCTTTAAAGAGTGATGCTTGTAGATGGAATAAACAATGTGGACCCACCATATGGACATCTCCTTATTTCCTTTTTCCTGACAGAGGTAGCCACCACTAATTTATTTATCTTAACTGCCAGCCACTGCCACAAGGTCTTGACCTGCCTAGTTTGAAGATCACTGTAGTGTTTTATAGAATCATAGAATCATTGATGTTGGAAACGATCTTTAAGATCACTGAGTCCAATCACAAACCTAACACTGCCAAGTCAATAAACCCTTTCCCTAAGCATCCCATCGATATATCTTTTAAATACCTCCAGGGTATTTAACTACTACTCAACTACTTCCCTGGGCATTCACTTTCAATGCTTGATAGCCCTTTCAGTGAAGAAATCTTTCCCAATAACCAACTTAAACCTCCCCTGGTGCAACTTGAGGCCTCATCCTCTTGTCCTACCTCTTGTTACTTGGGAAAAGAGACTGACACACACCTTGCTATAGGTGGGATTGTAGAGAGTGATAAGGTCTTCCCTCAGGCTCCTCTTCTCTAGACTAAACCACCCCGGCTGACTGAGTTGGTCTTCCTAAGACCCATTCTCTAAACCTTTCACCAGGTTCATTGGTCTTCTTTGGACACCTCAATATCCTTACTATAGTGAGGGGTCCAAAACTGAAAACAGTATTCAAGAACAAAGTGTTATGAGAATTAGGGCTTTTCTTTGGCAGGCAGGAAAAAATCATTGAATGACAATAGTGCCGATTGTCTTTGGCAAGCAGTAGAGAGCAGTTTAGATCAATGTACAGCTTCAGCAGATCAGTTCACAAGCAAAAAGTTGCTGTTCTGCTTTGTAAATTTGACCTATAGAGCTACTTCAGGCTTTATTGAGTTGTCCAAAGCATATTTTCTTCGACCTAGGATTATGGTTTGGGATGTGAGAACCTGTGTGCAGATTTTTGTCACCGTGCTCCGATAACAAAGGAATATCTTTGCATGCTTAATAGTGTTGAGTGGGAACAGAAGGTCTGTTCAGCTCAAGACAGTATATTCAGTTGTGTATATTGGACAATATTTGACTGTATTGACACAGGAGTAACAATTTTCTAGTAAGTGAAAATATGATATACCACAGCTGTAAAATACTGAGAGAATCTTGACTGAAAGAGGAAGACAAAGAATGGGTTTATATTTTCAGGTAATAAAGTTTATTTTAATACTTCATCTACATATGCAGATAGGATATTAATCTATAAATCAATCTATAAAATATATAAAATAATCTACTAAATCACATTGTTTAGAAGAATGTATGTGACGTTGCTGACATGTTTAATATGTTAACATATTAAAATGCCTTTGCCTAGGTCACAGTTGTGATTTACTCTCAGGAAATGCAGATAGTCATTTGGGATAAAAAGAAATGAATTTGGTAAATCATTCGCTTTCGGTAGATGAAAGGAGTGACACATATATCCCATCTGACACAAATGGCTATTTGGAAAGAATTTTCGTGTATGTAAATTATATACATATTTTTATATATATGTATATAATGTGTGCTATATGTGTGCTAATTTTGCTATTGTAATTAATTTCATTTTCTAGATATGAGCTGAATTTTTTTCACTCCAAGGTAGTAAAGCGGAATACATAAATGGAGTGACATGCTATATCACATGCAAAGGATAAACCGAAATGAATCTGTACTTTTATTAGGATTAGGAAAACTTCTATTGACTCAACTGTGAAGAAAATTCCAGGACACAATCATCTAACTTTGATGGGCATACTATGAAAAAGTAGCTCTATAAATGACATCACAACATTTTGGAATTGCTTTGAACACAAGCAGTATGTAATTTTGTTATAGAGCTCTTAGAGAAAATAGAAATAATTTTTTTTTGTCATTTTTTTCCAAAGTATTCAGAAGAAATCTGGTGTCAATTTTGTTCTTTCTTACAATGAGCTGTTTGGCAGCATCGGTTGGGTTGATGTGTGTTTTGCTTCACGGAGTATAAGCAGAAGCTTCTTGACAGCTCTACTTTTCCATGGTGATTTTTGTTATGTGTAGTACTTTTATTTATGCATTTTCGGTTCTTTTAAATAATCAAAGACTTCTCAGATCTCTTAAAATCACGTCTAGTAGCATTACTTTTATTAACTACGGCACCATATTTCACTGCTAAAATTGAGGAAGGAGTGTCTTTTGTACTTGAAAATGTACCTGGAGTTAAGTTTCATGGCATAAGCCTGCTCCAGAATCACATATCTCTGGAGCAGTCTAAACTCCATTAGGGTCTCAGTTTTCAGTTTGTTCTCCTATGGGAACAAAGTTTACATAATGTATTCCTTTCCTGGTCTTTTCTTCCTTTTCATTCACTCGCTGCACAAACAAATTCAGGAATTTTGTGAAAGTCGGAGGCAATTCCTCTTCTGAAGGCAAGGCTCCGTTAGAAGCTCTTCCCTTATTAGATAGGGGAGAAGTCACATGAATCAGCTTTTCATGTGGTGGGACTTTGCAGTGTTTCTTCCCTACATGGGTTCTTTGATCTGTAAGGAGAAGCGAGGTCACACTTAGAACAGCGCTGTTAAAAAGTCATTCAACAACTTGATTGGAAGTCATCCTTCATTTGTTCTGACGTTCACACAACTGTTGTTTTTCTCAGACCTCCTCAGGCACACAAGATTGTGCTAGAAATTATTTTAAAAAAAAATAATTCAAAAGCCTTTCATATTATCTACACTTCCAACATACTATCTACATTTATAGATGCATAAATCATATAAGGCCTTTTTTATGAGAAGGAAAAAGAAAGGAGCAATGCTCATCTCAGGAGGCTGATGCTTTGTAGAGTGCATGGGGTATGGCATGTAGTGCTGGAGTACTAGGGAAGAGGAAAAGCCTACAGTATATTTAGGTGTATTTTTTCTTGAAGTGAGAGACTATGTTTTTGAAGACAGCATTTTTGTTATGTTTTGTTTATAAAAGAGCTGTTCTAAGTAGCTGCTGATTCCAAGGCTATGTGTGTTTGCCTGGATGACTGTTGTCTTTTCCTTAATACAGCAGCTGCAAATGACAGTTATGTGCAACTGAATAAAACACATAAGACTTGCAAAGAAATTACAGGAAACATTGCTCTTTTTCTTAGAATCTCCTCCGCAAAGAGGAAAAGAATACATCAAAACAAAAGAAAATATCACAAGTGCGTAATGGTCATAAATTCCCATTACTTTTGCCCTTCAACATTATATTTAGAATGTTTATTTGATATGACCATTTGTTGTTTAAAAGTGGTGTCTTCATCCACTAAAAGGAAAGGTCTTCTTTGGTGGCACATGCCCTGCAGAAACTGATTTTTCATTTCACTTTAATTCCTCTTAAATTAACGTTTTTATTGTAGGCTCAGCCTTGCTTGCATCTGAGGTCAATTAAAGATTAGTCACAGACTTAAATGAAAAAAAAGACTGAATTTCCATCAGTAAGCCTTTGATAGAGAATCTGAATTGAATGTGCCACAACAACCACAAGAGGTACATTAGTATTAGTTCCCCTACCTTTTTCTGTTTACCCTTTTAGTTCTTGAATCAGTAGAGATAAAGGTGTAATGCAAAAAACTGGGATGAATGCATTCTAATAGAGTACCTTTGCAAGGACTAAATGCAAATACACAATGAAATTTTTTTGTGCATTAGCAAAGAATTTGTGTGTATGTGATTGTGTGTGTATATATATACATATATATGTGATACACTTTTGAGGTTTTATATTATCAGATCTCTGAAGAAGTATTTGTCTGTGTACCTGTAAGTATACTGGACTGTGTATAGTTCTTTAGTACTAAGATATATGAACACCCTTTGTCAGCAGTAGCCTGCAATATAAACCAAATGCCTGTTTAGTAGACAAGTATTACAAAACAAGTTGTCTATTTTAATTCAAGTACTGAAAGAGATGAAAAGAACTAGGGGATTATAGTGTAAAACTAATCCCTTGCTCTCAGGAAGTTCCTGTAAGGCATGGAGTAGCAGAGAGTATTTTAATGAAGTCTGTGTGCAATTTTGGCCATAACTGGTTTTAAGGTTTGATTTCTGAATTATATTTGTTTTAAACACTTGTCTTAATGTAAAATTGAGTGTGCTTGGGGGTTTTAAGCAGTCTGGCCTTTTGGCATCTTCCTGCCCCAGTGTTCGGGGGCTGTGCTTAGAGAAGGGAGGGGGCTTTGCAATTGGTGAAGAGGCAAAAACTTCTGCCTCTCTCTAACTGGCCTGAAGAGGCAAGAGCACTCCTGGCTGCACACGGGCACCCAAAGAGTTCAAGCAGTGGCTATTCTGGAAAGGGTATTTTGAACTGTAAGTGACCCCCAAAACTCCCAGATCCAATTCCAGAACCTTCCAGAAGGGTCTTGTACACATGCTCCACTTCGAGAACTTTCCAGTAGTGATACTGTGTAATGATGAGAAGACTCCTCCTCTGTGCTCCTCATGTGCAAATAAGGGATGGAGCTCCTTTATAAATAACCTGTGCCAAAAACACACATATGCCCACTGCCCTGTGGACCAAGTTTGATGCTGAAATCTTTGCTGGTTCCATTTGTGTGGTGATTATTTTTTTGTTACAGTCCTGTTTTGTCCCCTCCCCTCCCCGTGACATTATCACTTTGGGTGGCATTGTCTGTATTTGAGCTGCTGCTGTTTTGTAAAATAAACAACCTTTGGCCAAGTTCTTGTAAGCTGTACATTTGACTGAGCTCAAAGAAAACTAAAGCAAGTGTTGCCCCTTTCATGCTGCCTTGTAAACACTCAGAAGACCACCTACCTCTGCCCTTCCTGCCGACCCGGACCAGTGCATTGCACTGGTACAAGCAGAAGGAGGCTGCAATTGGTACTGGATCCACTTTGGAAAACTTCTGAGCATGTTTTGAGCAGGTGAGGGTGACTAAGGTACTGTGAAATAGATGTCAGTCAGAATGGTGGTCAGCATATTCTGGAAAGTTTCAGGTGCATATCTGAACTGAGTGATTTAAAGGTTTACTAAGAGAAAGAAAAATATTGTCCATAACATTTTATCTCAGAAAGAACATTTTTTTTTTACAAAGCAAGTTCCACAAGCAAAAGCTTTGAATGGTGGCTTTAGTATAGTGGCCTATCAAGTGTCTAACTTGATGAAATTTCCCTATGTCATTCTGTAGTCTTCATTATAGAGTGCACTGGAAAAAAATAGACAATATTATATTGGAAGTTGTAGAATAGAAGGAAACATTTAAAAACTGTGTCTCTGAGGTTTCCTGATCCTCACAACTGACAAAGCTGATTTTCTTAATATTAACTTTGGTACAAAGTTCTATTGTACCTCTAAACAACTGTTTTTCTATCATTATCATCATCCTTGGTGCTATCTACACTGGTGTGTAGAGAGGCCACTGCTTACACCTCTTCCTATGTAAATTAAGGCCATCCCATAGCTGCTGGCAAAAGAGGTTGAACCTGCAGTGAGGGGCAGACAGGACAGGTGACCCAAGCCTGACCAATGAAGTATTCCATGCCATACAGGTCACAATCAGTCTAAAAGCTTAGAGATCATGAGGATGAGTCTTGTTTCTTTGATGGCTGACGTTCAGGGAAGACCTCACCTGTCTGTTTGTCCTTGAACCCATCCATGTGTTCCTGAATCCAGTTTCTGGATCCAGTTCCTGAGTCCAGCTCCCACATGCTTCCAAGTCCAGTCTAGAACCTTCCCCGCTCCTGCCCTGCGGCATCAGCAGTGATGTACTAAGTCATTAAATTGGTTTTGTATATGTTTATATATTTTATTATTTTCTTATTGATACTCCTATCTTCTTTTTATTATTACTGTTTCATTAAAGCTGGTTTAGAGTTAGTTTCCAATCTGTAAGTCTCTCTTTCATTTTAGTCACTGATCTGGCTGGGGAGGGAGGGCTAAACCAGGACAGTGGGAAACAGTAGTCTTTTGTTTTAGTGGTAAAAGACTGAAATAAATCAACCGTGTGCCAGCAAAGCTGGTAATAACATGTAGGTACAGATTCAGGATTGCTTTCAGGCCTTGCCAGGGCATCTCAATGAAATGAATTTTTTCCTCTGTTTATTAAAAATTTATCTTTCCCGGGAAACCTTGCTTTCAGTTGCAATAATACTCTAGGACACTGCAAATTATTTTTATTCAGTGTCGTGACTCAACACATCTACAGGTTTAAAACCACATTGTAAGAATATATCATGCCTGCACTAAATTACATGGAGGGTGAATTCGCTTGGGTGGAAGTCTTTATAGAAATTTTGTGTGTCTGTTGGAAATTGCTTAAAAATGGCTGAGCAATAGACTTTGAAAACATCTTACTTTGCTCATCCTTGGAGCCCTAACAGAACAGTTTGGCTTAATTGCCCACACATTTCCTGTCTACTGGAGCAAATGCTCTGGCCTTGGCTGAGACAATAAAGAGCTCTGTACCTCCTAGAAGAAGCTATTACCTTTCTATAATATACAACATAAAACAAATCTGAAAACATTTTGTATCTTCCCAATTTTCTTGTTTGTGGAGCTTCTTCTGAGGATCTTGGGATTATATATGCGCTTCTTCCTTGAATAAATACAGCACTAAGTTGAAGTATAATGGATTTCATTCTAAATCACAGAGTAATTAATTTCATGTTCAGCGTCCAGACAATGATAGATTAATTATAAACCCACCACTGTTAATGGTTTTGAATTTCACAAGACTATCTCCTATTGCATGCTCCTCTTCAAAGGAGGATCAAAATCAAGAATTTTGATTTGTTGCTGTCTAAGAATTACATATATCAACTCTTCGACAATTTGTTACCCTGAATTCAAGCTACAGAGGTCTCTTTATCTTTCTTTGGTAATTCTGCTCATATCACAGACATGTTTTGTAAAAATGAAGGAATAATATGAAGTCCTGTCTGATACACGGAGTAATTAAATCTGCTCTAGGAGTTGGTTAAAAGAAAAGGTCTAGAAACATCCTATCTTCAGCTGAAAAAATCCAGCCATGAAAAAGCATCTCTCTTTCCCTCTGAGTGATATGCAGCTTTCCAGCCATTCGTTACCAAGCCTGTAGTGCTGCATGGGGTTGTTGTGTGCCAAGTGCAAGACTTGGCACTTGGCCTTGTTGAACCTCATATCATTGGTCACAGCCCATCGATCCTGTTCAGCTCCCTCTGTACAGCCTCCTTACCCTCAAGCAGATCAGCACTTCTGCCCAGCTTAGTGTCATCCGCAAAATTACTAAGGGTACATTCATCCAGGTCAGTGATAAAGATATCAAACAGAACTGGACCCAACACCAGCCTTGGGGAACACCACCTGTGACCAGCCTCCAACCAGATTTAACTCCATTTATCATGACTCTTTGGGCCCAGCCATCTAGCAGGTTTTTACCCAGCAGAGGGTGTGCCTGTCCAGGCCAGTGGCAGACAGTTTCTCAAGCAGCAGCCTGTGAGAAACCGTGTCAAAGGCTTTGCTGAAGTCCAGATACACTATATTCACAGCCTTTCCCTCATCCATTGAGTGAGTAACCTTGTCATAGAAGGAGAACAGGTTAGTTTGGCAGGACCTGCCTTTCATAAACTCATGCTGACTGATCCTGATCACCCGGTTGTCTTGTGTGTGCTGTGTGATAGCACTCAAGATGACCTGCTCCATTACCTGCACTGACACCAAGGTCAGACTTACAAGATTCTCCCTCTGACCTGCTGAACCTGCTGCTCAAAGGCCATAGTAATTTATAATCACTGAAGACTGCCTCAGTTTATTCCCTATATCTTCTTCCATGGTTAAGCCCTAGTTAACAGTCACTCATGACTTTTAATTAGCCTGAAATTGAATGCAGCCCCTCCTCCTTCAGTAGCTCTTTTTTTTTTTTCTCTCTTCTGTAGGAAGGGTGATGGAAAGCAGCTGAATGCATAAACCTGACTGCTCAGCACTTCTTCTTAGCCATTTTTTTTCAAGACTTTTTAATGGGTAATCAGCCTTTAGGAAAATCTCTATTTTATTTATCCCTCATTGCTTTCTGTCTCAGTGATGTCATTCTACTTTACCTAAGCTCTTAGCATTGTTCAATAGTATTGTTATGGTACATATGGTGAAGGCCAACAGTGCTTGCAATGTTTGCTTTGTAATGCATGAGAAAGACTTAATTGTTCTTGTTGTTTCAATAGGCTTTCTGAATAGAGGTTCCTATTAACCGGCTTTAAAAAAACTTGGCTGGAGGCAATGGTAGAAACAATAACAACAGAACACAGCAGCAAAGGTTAAAGAAGGTCTGAGATTAACACACTAACAAATAATTAGTTCATTTAGTATAGTTTTAGGGTTGGGAGAGGGAAACAAAATCTTCTATTCTGCTATGCATAGATTTTTGTTTTTCAGCAACCTCCTGTCAATATGACAATTAAGCCAGTATTACCTGCACATGGCAATGCACACAAGAAGAGTAAAGCTATTATAAATGGCAGATGCTTGTCAGTGTGTAAGATAAAAATAGTATAAGGCACTAGCTGCCCTGCCATCCTACATTGAGTCTGATAGATATTTAGTCTGAAAAAGCTCACGTGAATATTGTATCACCTAGGAAACCCAGTAGAGGTTGCTAGTGTTGAATTTTTGTATAAATTGATATGTAGACCCTTTCCTCATACGATTTAAGTACAATAAACCACAAACTGAAGTTCTTTAAGTCTTATGTATCACAATTCAGATTTCAAATAGCCTGCATTTCAGATAAATGCTAAAGAAAGTTATTTGTATTAGGCCAGGGAGACTAAAACTGACTTTCCTCTCTAAAAGAGAAACGGTATTTTTTACTTTTCCAGCCTTCCCCTCCCCCTCAATCTAACTAACAACTATTTCCTCTCTTCCTGCCCATACCATAATTCCCATGATGATGTCTCTCAATATAAAGTTTGTTTCTCTTCTACCTCCTATACTTTCTCCTTCCATAATCTCTCCTTTAAAAGATTTGTTTGTGGCAAGCTCACTTCACAGTACCAGCTGAGTAAGCCGAATTTCGTATTTTCATGCACAAGGTATGTTGATCTTTCTTCATCACCATCAAGACAGCTTCAAAATCAAGATGTGCATTCTTCAGTAATGTCATGTGGGAATTATGCCAGATGTGCTCACCGTGTAGACTTTGCCTGTTAAAGGTAAGAATTGTCCGTGTTTCTGCTTGTTTTTTTAAGATTTAGAGCTAAGCTGGGGTTTTATTCCCTTTTTGTTTCCGTTTTTTCTTTTTACCTGGAATAATGCCTTTTTTTCCCATTCAATCTAATTCGGAAACTGTCGTCATGGATATCTTTTCTGTTATACATTGTATACTCAATGTTTATAATATTGTAACTACAACTCCAGCATTCTTCAATCAAAAAGCTGTTGCCACACTGGGAAGGAATTCAAGACGGAAAACGGCTAACAAACAGAAGGGACAGAAAGGAGTCCTTGTGCTCTTCTATTTTCAGACCATACTACTTTTTAATTTGCAGTGATTTCCTATTATTCTTAATTAATTTCTCTACTTTGATACACTTTTATATATTTCTTCTCATTCAAAGAGTAGTCTGCATTCCTCCAAAAAGAAAATGTTTAAAACACCACATCTAACAATATCACATAATGTAAGCAGTTGCAAGCACTACAAATCTTTTGTCTTAGAAACAGCCATGCAATCCTCAGAGTAAGGTTTATGAATTTGAGAACTCTGCCTAAGGCACTTTTGACTTCTGCAAATAGTGATTACATGCCCCATACTTGTTTCGTGACTCTCACAAAGTGCCCATAAATATTTTGAGTGTGAAATACCTATTCCATTGAATGGTAGATAGACTTACTTTTGGAGAGGTGTTATTGAAAATGTGTATTTGTATCGTCTAATGAGAAACATGGCCTAAATTAGCATTCAGATCAATGAATTTTAAAGTTAAATTTGTATTAGAAAAATAAAGATGGGGCACTGAAGAGGAACTTTCAGAAGTATTTTTACAAATGGATGCTTTTTGTAGTTACAAATTATCGTATTTGAAAAAGAACGTAATAATTATTTTTTTTTGTCCTGAATGGGCATAAGAAGAGATTTTATTTTCAAATTCTGAATTTTGAAATAAATCCATATAAGCAATTGAGGCCAGGCTGAACAGTCTGGCTCAAGGATAGGATAAAGGGGACAGAAAGATTTAAGACCTTTTCTGTGCATTACTCAGCTAGTACTCCCCTATAATGTTGGACAGCTCTAGGTATAGTGGCCCAAAATACCTATTGACTGCTAATCCTTGCTAGTCTAAGGAATTGCTAGATTACAGTGTATGTATTTGTTTCTGTGTATACACAAGTCATTAATTGTTGTATTCATGATTAGAGGAAAGAAAATGGCACTGCACGTCAGCATCTGTATTTTTTTCTGGCTTATTAGTTTGAATTCAAATTTTGCAAAGAACAAAATGACAATATCAAGGGTAAAATTAGCATACTTAATGAATGCATTTTTGTCCACTGACAGGCAACTTTGTGTAAAGTACAAACTTCAATATCTAGTGCTTCACTAAGTGCATAAAAGGCAGAACTGCTCTTTAAACTATGTTTCTAAGAAAACTTTAACACTTGCAGCTGTTGCAATTAAATATCTTGGCTCTCCCCCTTCTGCAATTTGCACAGAAACATTCCCTTAGTTCTCTAAGAGATGTGGCCAATGACAAAATATTGTACCTGATGTGATGGAATGTGGAATTGCAGCACAATGATGACACTTCATATACAGATGGGAAGGAGAAATGCATTTTGTACCTATCAAGACTTAGACCAAGATTTTTGAAATACTCTAGGCAGCTAACTCCCTTTGAGGTAATTCTCCTTTGAGATTTTCTCAGTCCTGAAAGTGATATAGGACTTACTATTCATACTTTAAACAAATAACAAGATAGGCTGATTTCAGTCATGGAGTGTTTGTAGTTTAACTCTAATTTGGCCTGCAGTGGTCAAGGCTGTAATATTTTGGGTCAAGATAGTAATATACTTCTATATTACACCTGGATTTTTAATGGATCTCACACCAAATTCACTTTTCTTGAAGTATAGTATCCAGAACACTGCATAAGTGATTAGGAGTATATAAACTCTGAATAAAAAGAACAGTATTCTGGGTCCTTATTTCACACCGCTCTCATATTTTACTGTAGTACCCTCGTTTCTTTTATTCATTTTCTGAACTAGAAGTCTTGGTTTCAGGCACTTCTTCTCCTTGAAAGAAACAGAAGAAACATAACAAAACATACTGCTGTGTTCTAGCATCTTGAATCACAAAGATATCACCAGATACTCTTCATTACATGTGTCTTATCGATATAAAAAGAATTTTTCTTTGATATTTCTCAATGTACAATACATGCCTTGGAAAATAAAATTAAATAAAATTTTTTGAACCAATTTATGATACCAGAGCTTGCTGAAATCCATAAACTAGTAAGAATTGATGCTAGACTGCTAACATTTTGCTAAGAATATAGAGTACGTTTTCCCATCCTGAAGCAGAAAGCAATTTTTTGGGGTTTTTTTGATGATCCCCAGGTTAGGATTCTCTAGCTTTTGAATGAGTGTAAAAGACCAGGGCAAATTCATTTTTGCTAACTACTTTGTGCAGAAATAGTGTTGGTCTTATGGTTGGAGGTGTTAAAAGGAAAACTGTATTTAAGGTTTAAAACCCTGTCATGAAATATTCAACATCTACTCCTTAATTCCTGGTGCCAAATCTCCTTGAGACTTTTGGAAGTTGGCGGAAGATATCTCTCTGTTTGCCCTTCCACTCTTGTTCTTTTTTAAATTTAGTTTTGTTTTGCTTTGTTTTTTTTCAGATTATCTATCCCCATTTGTTTTTCCAGTGTGGTTAATAGGACAAACATTAAAACATTTTTACTGCTTACTGGAGGAATGTCAGAGTGAGTGGCAAAGTGAATGGCATCACTGTTTTTAAAAAAAGCAGTCTTCTGAAACTACAGTCTGAGAAGCTCTACCAGTGATTCACATCCTTAAAAGATCAGCATATTTCTCTCTTCCCCAGGATAGAAAATGCTATGTACTGCATCAAGACTGATTAATTTTCATTCTTTCAGACTTGACACTAACAGAAATAATAAATTAGTAGGATGTTGTCTGTGTTTGAGTATTTTCTGTGATAGTGGTACTTGAAAACTGTCCATTAAATATATTTTGTATTACCCCTTCCAGAAAAAAATAATTGAAAGTTATAGGCAACAAAGTAATTTAGACGTTATGAAGGTTAAGACAACATTTAGAAAAATGTATTTCAAAAGTATCCAAAGAAGAACCAAAATGACCATTTTTTAAATTTTTTTTTAAAAATGCTGTTTTGGAGTAGAAAAATCACTCTCTGTACCTAGGTGTAGCTATCCTCAGAGCTCTAGGCTGCTTCTTGCTGGTATTTAGCATAAACATATGCTAAATAAATACATCAGCAAGACTGGGTGTTAGCTATCTGCAAGATGGTAATGTTTACTTCAGATAAGCTGATTTGGTTCAGCTGGAAGTGTACCTGCAAAAGAATCCAATGTTGATATTTTATTCAGTTGCTAAATGCTGCTTTATTTTCATGCTAAGAAGAATGACTGTTAATTGTACAAGTTTGTACAGCATTCTAGGGATGTAGTTCTTCCCAGCACTCACAAGATCCCAGTTCTTCTGAGAACTCTATGGATACCATTCTTCTCCATACAAGAGGCAGAACGAGACATGCAATTGAAGTTGCTCATCCAACTTGAAACTGCTCATCCAAGAAAACATTTACTTTTCCTTCGTATAAAACCAATATTTCTTTAATTTTATAATTTGCAATTGATTTCTTTCTCCTATATCAGAAGTAAATGAGCTAGTTAGCCTAGCATTTTCTATAAAAAAACCTGTCCCTGAGGTCAAGAGGGAATATGATATTGACTTTCATGTTGATGGTGTGGTGTAACAGACATGCGAGGCCTTGTGGATGGCAAATACCAAACTTTGCAAAAGGGAGTGGCTTGCAAAAGGGAACAGTTTGCAAAAGGGAGCAAAAAATGACCATCTTACTTGATGGATAGGTCGATGGGCCTGGATGTCTCTCTCCCTCCCACCTCAACCCTTCCCAAGAACGGATGCTTTTTGTGAAGAATTGCATGCCTCTGAATTTGTTGGATGTTCCTCGAGAAAATAGCTACTAACTCGAGTTTCAGTTGTTACTTCGTGTATATGTATTTTTATATATATGTAAAAGATCATCGTTCACCGATTATAATCTTCTAGCTCTAACGCAGCAAGTCAATTTATCAGTGGCAATCCATAACTTGTTTTCAATCTCTCACTTAAAATAAATGACCTACTCTTTACCCTAATTCTGACCTGTGGCTCACACATGCACCAAGTCTGGGACTGCAGACAGATCCAGTTGCACCTAAGGTCCTCTCTGAGGAGGAGCTTAGAAAGCATGGGGTCTGTCTTGAACCTTGTGAATTCATAGGAGGGTATCCCTCAGCCACCTGTCAGAGCAGTACCTATTTAACGTGACAGATGGATAGTGAATTTCTTCCAATTAGAAAGTTCCCAGAAATCTTGTAATGCTGTAATCATCATGATCACCATCAAGATAGGAATAAATATTTGTTGGAGACGAAAATTACTTCAAGAAGTTTAATTTTACACTATGCCTATATCTATATTTCATGCACGTGTCCAAATTTTGAGAAATTAAATGTGAAGTCAGCCCACGGAAGTATTGATGTCATGAATGTACAATACAAATTCAGTATATACACAAATTTTAAAAACTGTCAGCAGTTTTATTTCTGTTATTTTTCTATGGAATAATTTTCATAATGAAGAGTAGAATTTAGAGGCTTGTTGGGAGCTGCTAAAAAAAGATGTAGGTGAAAAACAGTATATAGTTTGTAAAATAAAGTACCGTGCTATAAACAGTCTGTAAGCAAACTTTCTCTTTAACTTCCTTGCACGGCTATTAAAAACACAGTAGGGTTCTTGCTCATTTACTTTGTGCTGTGCATTTTTCTTTTAAAATTTTCAGACCAAAACTATAGGCATTCTGATTCATTCAGGGTCTTGCTCACCAGAGGTCTTGTGTGGCCTGTGGGGAAAGAACTTGCTGTGCTTTTGGTGCATTTCTTGTTTTAGTTCAAAGATGTTATAATTATAAGGAGAAGTATCTTCACTTGATGATTATAATATGTTCTACATGTGATTTGAGTGACTTAACATTGCCATCAGGGAAGTATCTTGCAACAGAGAATCACTGTATAACTAAAGTAGAACTCGCAACAGCTACAATTGTGCAATAGCAATAAGAATATGCTGTAAAAATAAACTCTGTGAAATAACATTGGAAGTATGAGTGGTCTGTTATAAAATGCCTTAAAAATATTACATTTTATACACTAACCTTGTAGCTTTTAAGAACTTTTTTTTTTTTACCTATTAAACAGTGACTTACTCCTTGCATTTTTATTGCAAATTAATAAACAAATATGAGGTCAAAGATAGAATAAATGACTTGTCTGTAACAGAAAATGTTTTATGAGTTTAAACACTATATTTCAGCTGACCAACTACATGAAAGATATGTAATGTAATTCATAAATGGTAGTTTTAAAAATCATATTAATTATAATTCTGTAAGTCTTTTCTTCCATGATTCTCACTAGGTTTAGAATTCTGTGCCTAAATGTATGCGTTAACTTCCTAGGACTGGAAAGATAAATATTGCTTTTATCAGTAGAAGAGTATTTTTGTATTGTCATGGTAACTTTGTTTCACAATTTAACTGAAGAAGTGCAGCTAGAGGTAAATTGCAATAAATTTCAAATATTAAAAGGATAAAATCTGAACATTTTCATTAGAAAGAATTTGAATGTATAAAGATTTTACAAAGTAATCTTTGCTGTTCCTTAAGGCTAAGAATTTAGCATTTCCAGTAATGTATGTTTCCAACAGAAGTTTTCTCTATTTTTCTGTCATGATAGGTTACTGAAAACAAAGTGCATCCCTGACACATGTTGTTGGATTTTTAATAAGAAAAACAGCAACAAATGTTTATTTGGACCCCTTGTGAAACAATGTACCACCAATATGAAAATGCAGTGATCTGACACTGATTTGGGACTTTTTCCGCTGGAACTCAGCACATGACCAGGAATTCCCTGTGTAATTTTGATCAGTCTGTGGTACTATATATAATAATAGTATTGACTGCATCTGGAGGAGAAACACTATTCAGACATTGACAGGAAATCTAGGCCATTTCACATGCCATCCCTACAGGGACGGAGTTGGAAGAGGAGATGTAAGATGTATACATGTTCAAGTCTCTGGGATTCTGGAGGCTAGTTCCCAAGTCATTCTTGGAGAGAGGGAAAAAGGAGGAAAGAAATTTCCTAATTTTCTTTTCTTTTCTTTTCTTTTCTTTTCTTTTCTTTTCTTTTCTTTTCTTTTCTTTTCTTTTCTTTTCTTTTCTTTTCTTTTCTTCCCCTTAAACTTAACCTTCCCCTTAACCTTCCCCTTAATCTTCCCCTTAACATTTCTTCCATGGCAGGTGGCAGTTAGGTACTCAGTTCCTATTCAGTAAGTATTTGAGCCCATAAATCTTATAAACATTTCTGAGAATCAGATATTATATTAATAAGAAACCAGTTATTTCCGGTAGAAGTTTAAACTAAATTCTCTTCTTTAATCATAATGTTTCTAGAGACTTTTGCTGCCACTTAACTCAACTGCGATTACACCACATACAACCATTTCACTATAGCCATGGACTAAAATCTGCTACTTGGTCCTATGTGTGATTCTAAAAATATTTTTGACGCTGCAATCACTGGCTGTCTTAACATTAATTTCCTTTTTTTCTTTTTTTAAATTGTCATTAACAGAGGGAATCTTTGTCACAGACATGGGCAGTGGGATTGAGGGCACCCTCACCAAATTTGCTGATGACACCAAGTTGTGTGGCATGGTCAAACATGCTGGAGGGAAGGGATGCCATCCAGAGGAACCTTGACTGCCTTGAGAGGGGGAACTGTGCAAAACTCATCAAGATGAGCAAGGCCAAGTACAAGGTCCTGCACCTGGGTTGGGGTAATCCCAAACCCAATTACAAGCTGGGCGCAGAATGGATTGAGAGTAGCCCTGAAGAGGTAAGTTCAAGGTGCTGGTGGATGAGGAGCTCAATATTAGCCAGCAATATATGCTCGTAGCCCAGAAAGCCAACTGTATTCTGTGCTGCATCAAAAGAAGTGTGATCAGCAGACTGAGGGAGGTGATTCTGCCTCTATACTCTATGGAGTACTGTGTTCAGCTCTGGAGTCCGCAGCACAGGAAGGACATGGAGCTGTTAGAACGAATCCAGGAGATGGCAACAAAGATGATCAGAGGTCTGGAGCATGATTACAGGCTGAGAGATTCAGGGTTGTTCAGCCTGGAGAAGAGAAGGCTCCAGGGTGGACTCATAGCAGCCTTTCAGTACTTAAAGGGGCCTTTAGGAAAGAGGGGAAGGGACCTTCTATCAGAGAGTGCAGTGATAGGACAAGGGGTAACAGTTTTAAGCTGAAAGAGAGTAGATTTAGATTAGATATTAGGAAGAACTTCTTACTGTGGTGGTGGTGAGGCACGGGAACAGGTTGCCTAGAGAACTTGTGGATGCCCCATCCCTGGAAGAGCCCAAGGCTGGGCTGGATGAGGCTCTGAGCAACCTGATACAATGGGAGGTGTCCTTGCCCACAGCAGAGGGTTTGGAACTAATGAACTTCGAGGTCCCTTCTAACCCAAACCATTCTATGATTCTAGGTACAGTTGTATTGCTAGACAGAAAATCACCATTGAAATGTAGCAATTAATACTGTGATATCACCTGTAGAAATACTGTACCTCATAAAGCAATTATTTTGACATGTTCAGCTGTTAAAATTAGATGTATTCAGATGACATGTACTTTTGCATTCCTTCCTACAGAAACACTTTTCAAACAAACTCTTTTCCTGACTTCAGATATTAGATACCAATTTAAGTGAGCAAAAATACTTTAGGAAATCAGATTATCCTTGTCTATGAAAAGCACAGCTTTGTAAACTGAAATTAAATAGTGTACATGTATGTACCTGCACTACTTTATACAGATTTTTCGTATTCTCTAAGCTTTGTTAATTGAAATATTGTTACTTAAATCAATATGTAGGATAAAATGATGTTCTTATCCCTTTGGATTTCAATATAGCATGAGGATAAAGCTTAACTAACTCGATCAAACTAGGCAATGTCCTTAAGTCCATATCTTGCAACCATTTTATTTCTACAGCCTAAAGTTTTATTGCTGATGAGAGGTTGATGTTTGCCTCAAATTATTGTAATTAACTCATGCTGTGAGAGTAAGTCCCTGATTTTGTAGCTAAGAAGGTATAATATTAAATTAATTAGTTATTTGTTATTTATTGCAATTTAGGTTTACTCTTGTAAATATACTTTAATTTAGTATAAACCCACAGAATCTGAAAATTTATGTCCTGGTGGTTTGTGGAATCATACCCTATAACCCAAAATGAGTTATAAAGCAGGCATGTTTATTTCCAGCGCTGAGGTGCAAGGGGGTTCTCCTCCTAGCTTGCACACCGTATAGCTTAACAAGCAGCTACTTATAGTGTAAAGACATGCATAGGTATAAGCGCCTACTACATATTCATACCCTTTCCCCACTTTGTATTATAATTAGTTCTGGGAAGTTCGCTCCATTCTTGTGCCTGTGTAGTGCTGCCTGATGGTGGTGGGCCACGGTCTTAGGGATGAAGTAGGAAGTCTTCCTTGGGATGAATATATTTCTTTTTGAACTTTGCGCAGACTCAATCTCCTCTGGCTGTTTTCAAACTCCTGAACCAAATGCAGCCAGCTTTCTGCATTCCAATGCCCACTTATCAGTAAACTGCTGCTAGCTGGCTCCTTCATTATCAACTTCAGTGTTCTTCAAGGCGAGCAATGCCAAGCTCTAACGAACACTCCCAACCCCCCTTGTCTCCTTTCGCTCATCACTGGGAACTTCTACTTACGTGTCACTTTACTGACCAAAACACAATTTGTTGATATTCCAATGTAAAATTTAAGAAACTTTCCTTCAAGAGCCTTTTTAAAAAAATTTAAAATGCTGGGAAGTCATCCTTAGATTGGAAAATGTTCAAGAACTAAGGCATATTTAAGGATGGAAGTAGGCATATTGAGACTGCTTATCTTTTCCTCTTCTTTTCTCCTTTTTCCTTCAGAAGGCATCTGCTCTCTGAAAATCAGATAGAGGTGTGTAAATAAATGTGCCCAAAATCATTAATAACTTTTGAAACCCCTGTTGGTTTGGGTTCTTTTATTTTTATAGTAAAATGTTGAGTATCTAACTTTTCACATGTAAATAAGTAAAACTTGTTGTGTTACTCAGTACTAGCCCAAAGCGTGCTATTTATGTGGTATTATATTACAAAGCTGACATTCTGAAATGTCATCTGCTTTTTTTGTAAACCTGGGCATCTATTTCTTTTTTTTTTATTATTTGTTTGTTTAACCAATTACCTTGATTGTTTGTATTTTCTGGTCTGTTGCTATAAACTGATCAACAAAGGGATCTAGCTTTCTTCTGGCCTCTTCCTATGAAACATGAAGCAGAAAATTGTTTTTAAGATATTTTTATGCTTCTGTTCATGACCACTGTGATGATTTTCCTGTAAAACTGTCAGTTTATAGTAAGGTTCTGTGTGCACTCCCTGGGCTTTGTTTTTTGTTCAGGGTGTGAAATACCACACTGGGACATTCTGTGTTTTTTGTTACGAAATGAGGTTATCAGACCTTTCAGGAAAAGCTTTTACTGTCATAGAAATACAGGAAACAAATTCTGCAAGCATCACTGTTCAAGTACCGGCATGTTCGGTTAAAAAAGCCAATGAACTTCTGCAAAAGTAAAGTGACTCAAAGGAGTTCATAATACAATTTATTCATGAGTCAATCATCAAATTATTGATTCTTCATAAACATAAGAATTTAAACATTTAACTGAAAATTCAATATGTATTTGAATGTCAAGTCTGTGTGAGCAAATTAGATCTTTGGTTTTGATGTCTGTGGTACAGAATGTCAAAGTACCCTTATGAGACTCAGTTCAACCTCTTTTATATTTGGGGGAGATGTCTGTTTACACTAACTTCCTTTCCCAAATACTCTGAACAAAATTCACAATATTTTTATCATGTAAGAAGGGAATATATACACCTATCTAAGACTAGAACTGATTTTTTCTCTTGTGAGATGCGCAGATCAGAGAAGATTAGAAAAAGAGATCAGGGCAAGGAGTTAGTTTTTTAGTGATTCTTGAGCCTATTCACTCTTTCTGTCTTTATTAATGACTGTGCTGTCAGAGTAGCACAATGAGTGGTCTGCTGAAACTGTTAATGACACAGCTGGGCCAAATGCCTCAGGCAGACAAAGACCTTTGAGTAAGAACAAGAGGTACTGAAAACTGGAATAATAAAATGAAATAATTGTAATAAGATGACATTTCAGGCCACGTGTCTAGGGATCGTTACCAAAGGCTTCTGATACCAGCTGAATACTTATGGTTTGAGAATCACAGGTGAGAAGAAATGCACTTGATTACAGAATGATAAGTGCACACACTGTGATGTGACAGTGAAAAAGGTGTATTTGATCCCAGGATACATAAGGTCAGATGTTGTTCATCAGAAAGAAGTTACACTTCTGTGCAATATTGTGTACAGTCCTGCTCATGAGTAGTTAAGAAGGATGAATTAGCTTTGAAGAAGAATTACACAGGTATGGTGAATATACTCTTATAAGAATAAGAGCATACTATAATGATGTAAGAATAAGAATAAACCCAAGAATATTTGCTGCATTCCTGAGATGTTCGTGATTGCCATTTGCATGCAAAATAAATCCAACTGAAAAAAAGAAAAAGAAGTTTGCTGGATATTCCAGTCCTTTTTGTGTAACAACCATGCAAGTGTCTTAATTATGTCTTCCTTTTTTCTTTTCAAAGGAAGGATTACATCTAAGCGAGGCTGTGTTTTAATGCATATTTATCTTATTTACTGCTGTGTGAATACCAGTGTGAATATCAGTTTACATGCAAATACAGCCTAGATGACAGGATACTGAAAAAAAATTCTCTTCAGGTTAGGGTAATAAATCAATATCAGAAACAAAACACTTTCCACTTACTACTTACTCATTTGCTTTGAATGTATTACTCAGAGTTGATAGGATCTAAATGACCTTACTAATAACTTCAGCATTGTATATACACAAGTGATTGGAAAAATCTGAGAATACTGTCAGATCAGTGTCTAAATGGGTAAAGAGGCTACTATGTGAACCAATGTCTTGTCTTCCTACAGTTACGGTATGTTTTCTCTTAACCTTATGCAAGAGTTTGTGATCATCCTTCTCCAGTTTTCATAGAAAAAGTAAACTGGCTTTTATTATTTTAGAGTGTAAGGTCAGAGGTACAACTGCAATTGCGCTCTATGGCATGGTTGTCACGTGGTGGCAAAGTGCTGACACGCTGGTATGTATGACAAAAAAATACAGCTGTAAGCATTCCATGAATCCGATAACTCTAGTGATAACTCTAGTCATAATGTGCCTGACTAAATTAACCATTTAATTTGGATTTGTGGTCATATACATCACCAGTAGGATGTCTGCAGTAGTTAGAGAATGTGCAGAGTGCAGGAGTAAATCTTCAACAAAATCCTTGTTGAAGGGTAGGAAGAAGTAAGAGTATTTGTAAAAATATATCACTTTGGTACAGGAATTGCAGTTTATCCTTTCAAATTTGGTGAATTCATTATTAGATGGTAAACATTTTACTGTATTTCATAATATATTCTGACAATCTGGAACAAATAAACTTTGATGGTGCCAAAGTCTACCACTGTTTTACTTGGAAGAATTTTTCGCATTCATAATCTTTATTATTTTGCTAATTAGTAACAAAACCACTGTGGTGTTATTTATTCCAGGAATAAATAATACCTTTTGAAGGTGAGACGTAAATATAAATAATATGAAAATGTGATATTTCTCACGTTGCATTTCAAAGAACAGTTTTCAGGTTGGAAATTTTCTTATGAACTGTTTTCTGTTTGACAAAAATCTCAGTCACAAAATAACCACTAGTTTTTGAAAGCCAAAGCATCACATGGAATTTAGGACTTTTCACCTGCTTAACAGTGAAGCTTTAGGTGTCATTTAGGATGAGTTACACGATCTTGCGTGGCCTTAAGCTGTGGCTCCAGAAGAAGACACTCTCTTGTACGTTTGTGTTATGTCTGTTAGCCCCATCCATATATTTCTGATACCCTAGGAAATCTTTTGGCTCTCAAATAGAGATATTTCAATTTAGAAAACTGAATTCCATTCTTTCTGTTTAAAACAAAGTAAAAATGCAGTGAAAGAGTGTTCCTTTACCACCAGGATGGTTGGTAGGAGGCTGCAGGAGGCCAGGTCTGCAGTGTGCAGCTCTGGGGCAGCCCCATTACATTAGGATGAACATCCTTGACTTAGAATGCTCTTCAGGCTATGTTTAAGCTGCTAAACAATATAACTAAGGAACACTTCTGGTTTCTGAGAACAGTGACAGGGTGGTCTCTCCGTATTGTGTGGCACTTGGACTCGAACCTGTGTTGCTTCCGAGTGGTCTCAGTGGAAGCATATCTGAGTGTGAGAGATGGGAGAAATTAATTTTGCCCTTCAAAATATTTGAAGTAATGAGGGACTGTGATCTAATCTAACAGAGTAGCATCCTCATAGTGTGAAATTAAGTAGAGATTTTTGACGTGGCCTTGGATATAGAGGGAAGGCCATTTATTGTTGTAAGGACTTCTTGAACTGGCAGTAGAGAGACTGCAAGATTGTTGTATCTTGTTAATAGTGCGTGTGGGAAGTGGTTGCTGGTTATGTGCTACGAATTGTGTCTGGGTCCTGCCCCAGGAATGGCGATTTCACGTGGTCAAAACTGTGCCCAGGAGTGCACTGATGGGCCTATGGATTTTCAGGATCCTTGTGCTCCAGGTTAATCCAATTGGATTATAGCAAAGATATAGTGACAGAATCTGAGCTTCTGACTCCACCACAGAGACCCTTGCAGTCTTGTTGCTTGACCCAGGACCACTGATGGGCTGAGAAATCACTGTACCCACTGTTCCCATCTGACTCCCAGAGACTCCCAAGGCTGCCGATCTCTCATAAGGGCAGGTGACTGGTCTCTTTTGTTTTGATAAAATCTTTTTTAATCTCCTCACTGTCTCACCACCAACTCAGCATTTTAGAAAAACAAAACCAAACAATTTTTCCTGGAAGAAGTTTGGATAGAATTTTCATTGAAAGATCAGAACTTTCCACTACGCAGAACATCCCTGACTGAATCAGTGCATGCAGTATAAATGCCTTCGAACAGAGCTCCATATCTATCTTAGATAATTCAGTCTTCCCTTTAAGAATTCTTTTTCCCTAGGAAAAAAATAAGTGAGGGATGAACTAGTGAAGTAAAAAGGGAAAAATTCATGTCAGGGCACTGCAGAAATTGCTCACTGCGACGGGCGAGGGAAGCAAGCAGACAACTCAATATGAGTGATAAAGCAAGCTTCAACTTTATTGATTACAGTTGCGGTTTATATACCTTTTACTACATTTTGCTTAGTCATTCCCTAAACTTGATTGATTTGGTTATACTTTTGTCAAACAATCATTGGCCACTACTACATTCATTTAATCGTATTCTCTCCTACTTGCGGATACAGCAGGGGGCCCACGATACTCTCCTGCTTCCTTCAAGTTGTTTGTTCGGCATATCTTCTAGGTCCACCTGACCTTTACTCACTTCCTTATCAGTATGTTTTAACATACCTCTGGTACATCTTCATTGCAGCTGTTTCCACTGAGATACTCATGCTAAACAAAAGCCTCATGACAACCGTGTCTCGCACAGCCTTTCCATAGATCCATGGCCTTGTTCACTTAGCCATTCATGCATCCATTCTCCAACAGTTCCCCCTTTTTCTTTTTGAGCAAGCAAAGCATTTTGATTTTTCATGATATTGCGCATAATACAATTGTAACCTATCTTACATGCAACTACGAGCAATAATATCAGCCCAAACAAGCGCAATGCTTCCTTAATTATTGATAGGAGCCAAGGTGATAGGGATCCAAAGATTGATTGTAACCAGCTATCGATTCCCCATCCTTCTTCTTGCGTAAGGCGGTGAAGGCCTTGTTGCAATTCTTTTATTTTAGCATGGATGGATGTAGAATGATCGGAAAAGTTCATTGAACACATACCTTCAAATTCCTCACACCCCTGTCCTTGCGCTAAGAGCAAAAAGTCTATAGCAGCTCTATTTTGAAGCACCACGTGATTAACACTTTGCACATCTGTAGTGAGCATATCTAAAATATCTGATGTCTTATTTAATTCGTCTTTTGCCCAACACCCCAATTGTTTTGCTAAATTCATTGCCTTATTAGCTGCAGCTCCAGGGAGGACGGTCGCAATTGCTACCTGTTTGAATTCACTCCAAAATGTAGGGTCTCCTATCTGATCGCAGTCTAGTTCATGTACACTGTGTTTTACTCCATTGCATCAGTAGGGATATATTGGGGTGAAATAACGATAACTTTCCCAAATAACAAGGCCCTCCTTGTGGTTTTGCCGGTATGCCATTCCAAGCCCTGTCTCCACAAATTAAAAATATCCCAGGGGGCCAATTTCTTCGGGGCCGTAATGTTGGCACCGTTACATCGGGAGTAAAGCTGGCTATACACTGTCCCGGATTCCAGGGATGAGTCTAGGCTGGCCCAATATTTGCGATTCTTGTTAAAGTCATTTAGGTTCAGTGGCTCAAAACTGAACCAACCCCCCTGTTTGGCATTGGATAAACTGGCATTTGCACTTCCAAAGAGATCTAATTCCTCTGGGGGCCAAACAGGCAAACCTATCAGGCAGGTTGGAAAAGGATTAGTAACCCCTCCTAAGCTAAGGCAAAGCGAGGACTGATTAGTTTGGCTTGCTAATGTTACCCAGATGTTATCTCTTGGCTGATTAAAGCGTATGATTCCTACTGTGCTGGCTATCACAGCACCAAGCGATATAATACAACTAAACGTCATTTTTCTTCCCCTCTCTTTCTTCTCTTATTTCTTTTAAATCTTACTGTTCCTAATCGTTGCAGTTTTAACTCCTGCAATTTGCTTAAACACTGATCCAATTTTTTTGTCAGGATCCCCTATAATGGGCCCTACCACGGAATGCTGTGTTATGGGCACCACCCTTTTACATCTCATCGAGACAATGCATGATCTACCTTGAATTGTAATCCTTTTAACAATGCTTTTCAATTCCCGATGGTAGTAAGCTAATATTTTCTGCTCAGGTGCTTCATGTAATGCTAAAGCCTCAGTCGTTGCTAGTCCTGTTTGTTTCTGTAGGTCTCTCTGCCAGTTATTAAAGTTATGATTAAATTCACATTTGCTACACCATAAAGCCCGCACAAAAGATTCTTCTATCCAGAAAATCTTACCACAACCCCTGCAATTTAAAGCTACCCAAGCGGCGCAACATGGACTATTACAGTTGAGACAATTTTTCCCCGCTCGTCCTTGTATATAAAATTCCAATAACTGTTCAATGATTATGGTTAGTCCCTCAAAAGTCTGGCAGTGCTTTAACGTCCTGTCGATAGCTTTTGAGTATCCTTTCAATTGTGCCAGCAATGGGCGCAGAATCAGTGTCAGCTTTTCTTTTATTCTTCTCTTGTCTTCCTCTGTCAGGATGTTGTGCAACCGTTGCATAGATATTTATTCAAATTTCTGCTTACTCTCGAGTGGTTTCCTGCTGATCAACAGTATTATCAATGCCGGGGCCAGATGGGATATCAGGAGCTATAGAAGCTTTAGTCCAACGACTGGGAATCCATTTTGGTCCTGTGGGGGTAAGCACACACATAAACCCCTTCCCATATACTTAACTTCTGCTGGCCCCATCCAGGTTCCCGTTGTTAGATCTCTGTACATAACAAACATTGGTGGATTCTTTTGCTCATCACTATCATGACTATGGATCCATGCTGCTGGTTCTTTCTGATCCCCAAATATACATAGATGGTTTAAAACAAAGAGAGTCTTTGCTAATCGTTCTTGAACATCAGATAGATCCATAAATTTTTGAAGATATTGCTTTAGGGTTTGATGAGCCCTTTCAATAATAGCTTGACCTGTGGGGGAATGTGGAATACCAGTAGAATGCCGTGCTCCCCATGTTTGTAAAAATCGTCGAACCCTCATGCTAGTATATGCTGGGCCATTATCCGTTTTTATCACCTGAGGCACTCCCATGATGGCAAAGCATTGTGTTAAATGTCTTATAACATGGAGTGCCTTTTCACCCGTTTGCGCAGAGGCCCATATGTATTTACTGTAAGTGTCTATGGTGACATGTACATATTTTAATCTGCCGAACGCAGCAAAACGGGTCACGTCCATTTGCCATAATTCTTGAGATCTGAGACCTCTTGGGTTTACACCTAACCCTAAACCAGGTCCATGATGACTGCATGTGGGGCAAGCGCGGACAATTCCTTTTGCTTCCTCCATTGTAATGTTGAATTGTCGATGTAGTCCTCGTGCATTTTGGTGAAAGGCATTATGCGCTTCTCGTGCCTTCACAAAATCGCTCAGTGGTGCGGCCAAAGATACGAGTTGATCTGCTCTATAATTTCCTTCTCCAAGTCCTTCTGCCCACATATGACTTCTAATATGTACTATGCAAAAAGGGCACGTTCGTTGTCGAATAGCTGATTGTAGTTGTCAAATTAAATCAAACAACCATTGATTGTGTATTTCTTTTATCCGAGCATCTTCTACACGATTCACTATATTGGCAACATACATGGAGTCCGTTACTACATTCAGATCATGATGCATCCACTGAGAAAAGGTCCAGACAACAGCTGTCAGTTCAAGGGTCTGTAAGGAATCCTCTGGAACTGCAGTCAATATTTTATGCTTCCAAGTCTTTCCCTCATACCAAGTGGCTGCAGCTCGTCGTGACTTCTTTCCTGCATCAGTATAAACAGTAATTGCATGTTCCAAGGGTCGTTCGCTACGTTTCGGGCGTTCCACCCAATTATTATTGCTTATCCATTTCAATACAGGCGATTTTAATGATTCAGCTGTGATGGATTGCAGTAGGAGGACTAGTTCTATTTCCAGTTAAATGTAAAAAGTTCAAAAGTTCAACACATAAGTTGCCTTTGCAATTCTTTCACTAGGAGGTAACATTTCTCCCTTTTTTTTTTTTTTTTTCAGTTTGAGGAGCTTTACTTTTAAAAGGTACTAATTGTGCTATTAGACCAAATGCTTGACACAGAATAACAAAAACATACATATTGGATGACCATCAAGTCGTCTATGGGCTTTTCTCTGAGTAATGGCTTTTTCAATTTTGCCCAAAGTTTGCTGTACATCACTCCTAAAAGTAGGAGGTGCTGTTAAAGCCATGTCCTCCCTTAAGAAGATCAAATAATGGACTTAGTTCTGCATTAGTTATACACAAATAAGGTTTAACTCGATTGATTGTTCCTAGGAGCTTTTGTAAATTGTTTTAACTACTATTTGCAATTTGGCTTGCTGGGGTTCAATTGTGGCATTCAAAACTTTCCACTCAAAATATTTCCAGCTTCGAATTTTTTCAGGTGCGACTTGAAGGCCTATTTTCTCTAATACAATCTTTGAAATGGTATTAATTGAGTAACACAACTGCTGTGGATGATATACACAGGTGGGAAAGGAATATAAACCATAGCTTGCATTTGTCCAGTAAAATTAGAATTAATAACACCAGGTTACACAAAAAGACTTTGCAAAGTGACACTCGAATGACCTACTAACCAAAGCACTTAAACCGTTACCAATAGGACCAAAAGCTTAGAGCAAAACCTTCAATCCCTTATTATTGAGAAGATCCAAGGAGGAGCATTTACTGTTGTCACACGTCTCCGCTGCATGCTGGGTTGCTGGTTTCCTTGGTTCTTTAATGTTAACGGTTTACCCCCTGGCTTCTTTTGTCTGTTTTTACCTGTATGGGAATTCTCAAGGTTGCAAATGCATTAACTTTTCTATTCCTTTGCAGTTTTTTACTCTCAGAGGATACTCCTTTTGGACTCTTAAATCATGTCTTCATTAGTATCTGGCTAAAATTCCCTTTAGGGTTGTCTGCACTAGGACCCAGCAGTTTCTGATCTGATAAGGGACACTGGAATGCAGAGTGTTCTTAATAAATTGTTAATCCCTTAGAGAGATAAGGACTCCCAAGCTGAAACAAAACAAAAAACCTTACAGGAGTAAGAGGGGGGAGATGTGGGGGGGAAGTCACACACACAGCCACAGGGCTGGGGTTTTTTTCTATTTATTTTATTTTATTTTTGTTTGTTTGTTTGTTTTCTACGTTCTTTTTTCTATTTTTCTATTTTTCTATTTTTTTCTTTTTCCGTTTTCTTTTCTGTATTTCTTTCTGTATTTCCTATTTTCTTTCTTTTTTCTATTTTTTTCTATGTATTTTAAAATCTTGTCATCTGCAGCCTTTCACTTCAAAGGTCCCCGGTAAATCTACCTGTTTGCCGGCTTAATGGACGTTTGAGATTGAAAGGTTTCAGAGTTGCATTTTAAAGATTAATCAAAACAGAGGCTCAATATAACCAAAACCCAATTTGCAAGTCTTACAAACATTTAAAGCCCTTTAAACACACACATGCATACACACACACAGAACCACTCTTTTGAGAGCTGGATTAATATACCTGTACAGTATTTTTTGCGACCAGTCAATAAGAATAGCATGATGGTATGAATATTTAAACTATACATGGTACCGAACACATACAACACTTACAATATGCACATGTATTATAAGATAAGGTTTGTATCAATTGTTTAACAGGTAACAGTCCTTGGTTGTTACAGCATTTTCGTGGCATCTTCTTCCTCCTCTGATTCCTCGCTATTATTTTCTGGTGTTGGATTTCAACATCTAACTGTTTTTCTACCTTGTAATGTTTTATACAATTTGTAATCTCTCTCCAAGCTTTCGTTAGTTTCTTTGCAGTTTTATCATCATCTATAAGTGCCTCCCACAGGACGTTCCCAAATTTGTGCCATTCACTTTCCTCAAATATCTCATTCAGATCCTTAAAACATCCCTTAGTTTTTCTAAGGCAATGAGGCCCGTAAGTTGTTTGAGATATTGTGAGTCAAGTCCTCGCTTCTCTAAGAAGCTTTGTAATATTTCATAAGCCACTTCTTTATCCATTTCTGGTCAGAAAAAAAAAAACCCCTTATAAATTCATAAAGTCTTACGTGCAGCCCTGTTCCGTCTTTTCTCTCCAAAGCCTTATGATGTCGGGTGGCGGATCCCTTTTGGACGATCCAGGCGTTCGGACTAGAGCGCAACAATCCCTAATGAAATCATAAGCTCTTAATCTTGGCCCTCCGATCACTGCATCCCGGTGCTTTTCCCGACTTTTACAAACAATCTCCATAATTTCTCCACTCGTCTATTAAGTCCTTAATCGGACCTACTCCCCGCTTTTCTAAAAAGCGTTGTAAAATTTCAAATGCTGCCTCTCTTTCCATTGCACACTTTTCCGTGACCTTCTTTCGTTATCCGGTCATATAAGATGCAGCCTTTCACTCTGTGTGTCTGGGTAGTCTTCTTACTCGGCCGGCGAACCCCTTCTTTTCTTATCCGGGTTCAGGTGCGGATGGTAAATACTGATTCAGTGTTGCCGATATTCCGTCCCCTGGTCGCTGCTACCAGTGCTTTGCCGAGCTCGCCATCCGGTGGAAACAGGGATTGGGGGTCCCTGTTCGGGTGCCACTTGCGACGGGCGAGGGAAGCAAGCAGACGACTCAATGTGAGTGATAAAGCAAGCTTCAACTTTATTGATTACAGTTGCGGTTTATATATCTTTTACTACATTTTGCTTAGTCATTCCCTAAACTTGATTGGTTTGGTTATACATTTGTCAAACAATAACTGGCTACTACTACATTCATTTAATCTTATTCTCTCCTACTTGCGGATTCAGCAGGGGGCCCACGATACTCTCCTGCTTCCTTGAAGTTGTTTGTTCGGCATATCTTCTAGGTCCGCCTGACCTTTACTCACTTCCTTATCAGCATGTTTTAACATACCTCTGGTACATCTTCATTGCAGCTGTTTCCACTGAGATAATCATGCTAAACAAAAGCCTCATGACAACTGTGTCTCGCACAGCCTTTCCATAGAACCATGGCCTTGTTCACTTAGCCATTCATGCATCCATTCTCCAACAGCCCACCTTTCCCTGTCCCGAGAGACTTGCTTAAGAAGTTTGGTGTGTGAATACTTAATGGGAGCTTATAAGAAAGATGGGGACAGACTTTTTAGTAGGGCCTGTTATAGCAGGACAAAGGATAATGGGTTTAAATTACAAGAGGGAAGAATCAGTCTTAATTTAAGGCAGAAATTTTTATGATGAGGCTGGTGAAACAGTGGAACAGGTTGCCCAAAGAGGTGGTAGATGCTCCATCCCTGTAAACATTCACGGTCAGGCTGCACAGGGCTTCGAGTGACTTGATCTAGTTGAAGATGTCCTTGCTCACTGCAGAATGGGTAGGACTGGATCAACTTGAAAGGTTCCTTCCAACCCAAAACATCCCATGATTCTATGATTTCTGTCGAAACACCTCAGATTTTCCTTAGCCTGGTCAGCAGGTCTCACATAGCCCTATTAAATGAAGTAATAGTCTACAATTTTTGCTGCAGCATTTGTATTCTTGATGATGATGTATAAGCCAAAACACTAACAAATCCAACCTCTCACTTTGTAATTTTCCATTAAATTCAGTACTTGAGTATGGTCATTGTCTTTTGGAACACACATTATTTTGTTTCTAAGTTAAACAAATTGGATATAGATGTCTTTTCTAGGCAATAATTGAGACCTCCCCCATGCCATATTTTACTGCATTGTTTTCCTCAGAACCACCTTGTGATTGAATGACAATTGATTATTGCATCAGGAATTTAATCATAAGCCAAATTTCTTGGAAACAGGATCTTCTCCCAATTTCAGTCCTCTGGCATTTTGCTAATTTTTGGAATCAAAATAAAGAATTAATACTAAAAAGTTTTTTTACATATACGTTATCAAGTTGTAGTTTAGATTTTATGAACCTGGAATTATTGTTGGCCAAACTATCAAGAATAATTAGGAAGAACTTGAAAAGAGAGAAAGACTACAAAAGCTTAGAAAAAAGAAATAGCAAATTGCCTGGATGAGGAAGAGAAAAATTACAGCTGCAAGTATATCATCATGACTGTGTGACTATCTCTGGGAATACACACAGGTACACCATTCACACAGCAGACTTCTGATGTCTTTCATGTGCTGCCTGTATTGTTATGCTACTTGGTGGCACTTTTCTCCATGTGTAAGTTTATGTTAAGTGAAAGAAGTTAACATCTTACCTTACACTTTCAATAAAATACATTTTTTTAAAAAAAAAATCTTTCCCGTGTGTTTTTCACATGTAATACTTTGTCAATAATTATTTTCTTCTTTTATTCCTCCAATTTTTAAACACCTATTTAGGGCCCCTGTGGGTGCCTAATTAATGGCAGAATCTGGTCTCAGATTGCAGCCTCTCTCTTGTGAAACGTGCACAATGAGTTAAAATTATAAATAAAATAAATAAAATATTTAAAATATTATAAAAATATGTGTGCTAATTATTGTCACTTTGAAACCATTGTATGCTTTTTACTGAGGATGACAAGTGAATTCTTCTTTGACTTCAGTTCCTTATGGAGTCAATGGGAATATTTTTTCATTTTGCTTAGTCTGAATTAGCCACAAGTGAGCATGAAAAAAAGTCTGATTTCATACACTGCCTTATGGGACTTTTGCAGTCATTTTCTCAATATGTAGACAGCTATTTGCAGGACTTGGTAACTTTTTGTAATACCCTTCAATGATTTCCAGAAGCGTAAGAGAGGGGAAAATTCTGTTCATGTATCTAAGATGGTATTTTTCATGCTTTCTTTCCTGCAAGCCTGAGAGCATTATAAAAACAGTCCTTTCTACCTGACATTTCCCCCTTCCTTATATCTCAAGATTTCTGATTTCTGTGCCTTTTATCTGACTCCTCTGAACTGTATTCTAATAGCATTCAGACCATGTCTAAAGTTAGCCCAAGTAACTCTCAATTCTGAGGATGCTAATATTAAGCATACACTCAGTATTTTATTATTTGGTTCATTAGTTAGAACCGTAAACTACCTAAATTAAGACCTGAAGAAGAGCTTTGGTTGGGAAGTAATATTTAGTTATTACTCTGAATATAAATATTAACCATAGGTTCATCAAGACCGTGCTTTTCTCAACTTGCTCATGAGCATGCAATGGAAAATGTTATCAATAATTCTTAAAAAGCATCAGGCTTCTGACTGTAGTTGCCTCTTCTCTATTCATACAGCTTGATAATCTGTTACCGGGATAGCAAATTGATTTCACATTCACTATTCTTCACAAAATACAATTGTCTCTTTGCAAGTCTCCTGGGGGTTTTCCAGGTCTTACAAAGTATCTGTTTCTTTGCCTTGCTGTTCTTCCTGAGGGTTGAAATTGCCTTCTGCTTTCCCAGTTCAATGATTAGTGCTGCATAACTACTTCCTTTCCTCTTTTATGGGTTCCAGAAAAGAACTACTAATGAGCAAGCAGCTGTGCAAGTAAGACATCAAATCTTTTTGGAGACTTATTGGAGTTGAAGATCTAATGGAAATTCTGGATATGATGTGCCTGGTGATGAGGACTTGAAGAAATGGTTGCTGAACAACAATGCAGAGAGCAAGTGGTATGTGAACCAGTCTGGGGTTTTTAGTGTGCAACACTAGCCAGTGAGCCAAGAGGTGAGTAGAATCTCTAAAGTAAATTCAAATGATTAAAAGCCACAAGCAATTATGCATTTCAGCTCTTAACTAATGTTTCAATGGCATCTTACGACCTTTAAGAAGGATTACAATTAGAAATAGTCTCTTCATTATCTTAAATCCAGAGAAGCCTGGTGGATACAGCAGAACTAAAGATTTTTTATTGGTGATGGCTCTGAAATAAAGCCTAACCACAAACTATTTAAAATTGCAAGCTATTGATGAACACTGGAGTTTGGTTTCTGTTTTGAAAAATCCCCCCACTCACCTCCCTTTTTTTCCTTCAAGAAAATCCAGGTAGTATTTATTTTTGTGCCTTTTATTACAAATGTGACATGTAGTCATAGTCACAGATAAGGTCTTTAGAATCTTAATGCAATCTGCCTTTTTTTCCATGATAAAATTAGGTGAAATGAAAAATAAGAGTTTCCTTAGCATTTAGGTCACTCATGGCTTAGAAAAATAAGAGTAAATGTATTGTTTTGCAAAGCAGTATGAAGTATAGATATATAACCACTATAGAAAAAAGAGGTAGAATTATAGGTGCTTGTGGCACATACAGATACTTCAGGGTGGTGTCTAATAATGTTATTATTTTTCCTTTCTAGGGCAGAGAAAAAACCAGCCTTTTCCTCTATATATACAAACAATAACACAACCTTTCTAAAGTAGACACCTTAATCCACAATAGTCTTTACACTGTTAGAATTACTTGTACAGAAATTTCAGGTTCTGCAAACAAGTAGATAAAAAACAAAGAAAATAGATTTTTGTTGTATGTTTGTTACTTTTCTGTTTTGGAAAACAAAAAAGCAAAAAGCATATTCACTTCTATTTCTTTCACTCTGAGAAGCTGCTTGGTTGAAACAAAGGTTGGAAATGGATCACCATGCTTCTATTGTCCCAATTCAGTGCACATTGCCTGCCAGCTTTTCAGCACGTTCCATTATTAGTCTTCATCCTTTGCATGTCTGCGCAGTTCTCTTTTTTTAATTCCCTATTATTTCCTCAGCTTTGACAATCAAGATGACATTCAGACCTTTTCTTCTCGTGTCATTGTGTGCCATGTGTCTTCTTGCCAGTTGTCATCTTTCTTCATCCATTTTTGTTCACAGTTTGTCTGCCTTCAATCATATTTCTTTGACTGCTTTAAACATGAATGTTCAGTCAGTGTTTGTTGACTTTTCTGCGTTCATTCTCATGCACTGCACGTGAGCATTCATGATTTTATTCTGTGCCCTATTGCCTTCATGTCATTCATCTGTGGTCTCCTTCCTTTTTCTATTCATTATGATTTAAATCACACTGTGAACGTGACCACCACTTGCTGGCAATAAGCTGCAAATTAAGAAGGCTGAGCATGTCCCTCTCTTATAATTTAAGCCTGGAACAGAGTCCACACTTGACTGGGAATTTATCTTCCATTCAAACCACAACAACTTTTAGCTGAGGCTGTAGAGCTCCACAAGAGCTGCATTGGCTGTCTTTCATTTGCAGCTAATTTCAACTGTAAATGAGGTTCCACGGACAGAGGGTTCCAAAGCAACTACCTCCTGACATGCTGAATTTGTGGCCTGGAGGAGCCTGGGATCTGAGGAGATATAACATCCAATGGTGGGCAGCTGTTTCAGCTGCTATTAGGGGGGAGAAGTTCAGCCCAAGTGTTATTTCAGAGGCAACATTAGAGGGTCAGGAGGTTTTCTGGATCAGACCCTGGACATAGGACTTACTATGATATTTGGAACAGAGTGCAGCAACAGCCAGCCAGGTCTGTGTTAGATGTTGCCCAAGCACATAAGAAAGCATGCTTTTTCCTGCTTAATGCATTGAAGATTAAGTTGGAAGGGTGCTGTTTTGCTTTGGTTTGCATGTTTATGCAGAAAAGAACTGGTAAATCATGTGAATCCTTTCAGCAGAGAAGTATTCATTAGTTCACTCCTTTCTGACTTCATAACTCCAAAAATATGGTTTAAACTCTGGTGAAGTATGTAAAACGTGAAGAGAATGTATTGATTCTGGGTTATTTGCTAAGTATTCAGATATGAAAAAATAAAATATTCAAAATATTCTGTACTGCTAGTAAATGCATGGAGACTCAGAGACTACAGCAAAGATCTACAGCAGCACACTTAATTGATCAGTCCTTGTCCTGCTTGGCTGCTCATTAACAGAATTGTCAATGATTGTGATATGTTCCTAACATTGTCATCATGGCAGTATTAAACTCTAGAATTTTGATATACATTACATACAAATAATCCAAATAGTTTGAAATCTTCAGTTACCTGCTGACACCCGAGTGCAGTTTTGGAAATGTCAGATTTTGAATCTCACAATCTCACTAGTAATGGCTTTATTTCTCTTACAACCCCAGGCACCAAAGGCATCTTTCCATCCTACAACAGGAGTGTTTCCATAGAGATGCATGTGCGAACATATGGTGAAACACCCATCATCAATCCATTTCTTAGGATCTCCCAAACAGCTGGGGATGGTCTCTAGATCTCTACCTCTTGTCCTCGTGGGAGACTTTAACCTTCCAGATATCTGCTGGGAGTACAATACAGCAGAAAGGAAGCAGTCTAGGAGGTTCCTGGAGTGCGTGGAAGACAACTTCCTCACACAACTGGTTAGTGAACCAACAAGGGAGGGTGCCCTCCTTGACCTGCTGTTTGAGAATAGAGAAGGTCTTGTGGCGGATGTGACGGTTGAAGGACGCCTGGGACTAAGCGATCATGAGATGATAGGATTTTCAGTTCTAGGTGGGATAAAGAAGGGGATTGTTGGAGAATGGCTCGAAGAACAAGGACATGGCTCTTTAAAATGCTACATTCAAGCAAGGCATAGGCCTGCACAATAGACCGAATGGAGGAGTACCGAGAAGCTGCACAATCATGTTGATAGCGTGAACTGGCAAGGACACTGTGACCTTGACTAGTTTCATAAATAACCTTAGGGAACTAGCTGTAGAAAGAATGAGAAACTAGCTTAAGCTGAAACCGCAAGTAGGAGGACACGTGTAAAAACCTAACCCTTAGGCTTCACCAATCAGAGTAGGACTAGTAGGCATAATTAACTCACACTGTATATAACTGAGCTATCTGAAGGCAATAAATGGAGTCTGCTTATAACTCATATTGAGTTGTGCACATCTTCCTTTCTCGACAAAAAAACAAGGGCCTCTGAACCTCCTTCACAACAGGGGATTAGCAAAACAGTCATATTAAACTTCCGGAGGGCAGACTTTGGACTGTTCAGAAGGTTGGTTGGCAAAGTCCCATGGGAGACAGTCCTTCAGGGCAAGGGAGCCCATGAGAGCTGGGTGCTCTTCAAAAATGAAATCCTAGCAGCTCAGGAGCAAGCCATCCCCATGTTCCGGAAAAGGAGCCGGCGGGGGAAAAAGCCAGCGTGGTTGAGCAGGGAGATCTTGAGATGCATCAAAAAGAAGAAGAAGGTCTATGAGCTTTGGAGGAAGGGGCAGGCGTCTTGGGTGGACTACAGGGAGGAAGTGAGATCGTGCAGGGAAAAAATCAGGAGGGCTAAGGCCCAACTAGAAATCAAATTGGCTAAGTCTGTGAAAGATAATAAAAAATCTTTCTACAAATACATAAACAAGAAAAGGAGGACTAGGGAGAATATTCAGTCCCTATTGGATGCAGAAGGAACAACAGTGACCAGGGATAAGGACAAGGCTGAGGTACTTAATGCCTTCTTTGCCTCAGTCTTTAATAGCAAGGAAAGTTGTTCTCTCTGTGTACAAAACCAGGAGTTAGAGGAGCAGAATGAGGCTCCCATGATCCAAGAGGAGGCGGTTAGAGACTTGCTTGCCCAGCTAGACACCCACAAGTCTATGGGGCTGGATGGGATCCACTCAAGAGTATTCAAGGAGCTGACAGATGTCCTTTCCAAACCCTTTTCCATCATCTTCCAGAGGCCCTGACTGACTGGGGAAGTTCCACTAGACTGGAGGCTGGCTAATGTTGTGCCCATCTACAAGAAGGGTTACAGGGAGGATCCGGGGAACTCCAGGCCTGTCAGTCTGACCTCAGTGCTGGGGAAAGTCATGGAACAGGTAATCTTGAGTGCTATCATGAAGCACATGCAAGAGAATCGGGTGATCAGGCCCAGTCAACATGGGTTTACAAAAGGCAGATCTTGCCAAACTAACCTGATCGCCTTCTATGACAAAATGACTCGAGTAGTGGATGGGGGAAAGGCTGTGGATGTAGTCTTCTTGGACTTCGGTAAAGCCTTTGACACAGTTTCTCACAGCATTCTGCTTCAGAAACTGTCAGCCTCTGTCCTGGAAGGGCGCACACTCTCCTGGGTTGAAAACTGGTTGGATGGCCGGACCCAGAGAGTGGTGGTCAATGGAGTTAACTCCAGCTGGAGGCCAGTCACAAGTGGGGTTCCTCAGGGCTCGGTACTGGGTCCAGCCCTGTTCAATGTCTTTATCAATGACGTGGATGAAGGCATTGAGAGCACCCTCAGCAAGTTTGTGGATGACACTAAGCTGGGTGGAAGTGTGGATCTGCTGGAGGGTAGGGAGGCTCTGCAAAGGGATCTGAACAGGCTGGAACACTGGGCCGAGGCCAATGGCATGAGGTTCAACAAGGCCAAATGCTGGGTCCTGCACTTCGGGAACAACAACCCTATGCAGTGCTACAGACTGGGGGAAGAGTGGTTGGAGAGCTGCATGGAGGAGAAGGACCTGGGAGTAATGGTTGACAGCCTATTGAACATGACCCAGCAGTGTGCCCAGGTGGCCAAGAAGGCCAATGGCATCTTGGCTTGTATCAGAAACTACGTGATCAGTAGGTCCAGGGAGGTTATTCTCCCTCTGTACGCGGCACTGGTGAGACCACACCTTGAGTACTGTGTTCAGTTCTGGGCCCCTCACCACAAGAAGGATGTTGAGGCTCTGGAGCGTGTCCAGAGAAGAGCAACGAAGCTGGTGAGGGGGCTGGAGAACAAGTCTTACAAGGAGCATCTGAGAGAGCTGGGGAAGAGCTGGGCAGAGTTGGAAGAGCTGGGGTTGTTTAGCCTGGAGAAGAGGAGGCTGAGGAGAGACAATGGAATATCCTTCATAGAAACTCAGGGGGTTGCTCTGTGTAATGTGGGGTGTTTGACTCACAGGATATGTAGGTTGCTCATTAAATATGGGATTTGGTCATTCCTGCGCTTATTGAAAACTTTATCCTTTAAACCAGCACACAAGATAGATCTCTAGTCATTGCAAATCAGCTCAGTTAATAAAAAACAGAGCAGCAAACCAGATTTCTTCCTCAAAGAACAATCATCACAGGGAAATTCCAGGAACATCCTCACTCTCAGTACTGTCATATTTTGTATAGCCAATGAAGAGTTTGTAACTGGCCAACCCATGACATCTCATCGAAAGCAGGGCTTGGAAGGACTGAACGTTTTTTCCTATATGAACACTGACTGCCGCAAAAGAATACTTTGACATCCTCTGCATTTAATCAGAGCTCTTTGAACAATAAAAAAGTCTCTGTTACTAAATGTTACTGCAAGTGACCAGGCTGCCTATTAAGTGCTATTTTCAATGTTGTCTGGAAAATACATGTGTTTTGAAGAACCATCCCACCAGATTTGGGAAAAAAACCCAGTTGTTTACAATTAAATCCACTTGTAAAATGGATATTTTTTAAAACTCTTATTATGGCTAATGGCAAGCCAAAGATTACCATAACACTCAAAGAGAATGTTTTACATCTTTGCTTAATTCCATACTAGTGGATAGTATCATTAGCACCAACTTGAGGCCTGTCTCAAATGCACTGCTACTAAGTTATGAAGTTAATTTCCCACTTTTGACCCCAGCCTCCATTGCAGGGTCATTTCAAATTAAGGTCATATAAATATATGAGTAAATAGAGGAAAACAGAAAAATAGAGAAAGCATTCTTTTCCATTTTCTTGATTTTAAAATTCTTTCAGTAAAAGAACAGTGGTGGAAAACCTGAGTTCTATCAATAGAAGATATCCTTCACGCTTAGAAATAGAAATGAGGAAAAAAAACAACATAAATATATATCAACGAAGGTGTATTTGCTCTGCATAAATCCTACAATGGGTCTTGACAATGGCATATCTATTTCTGTCCCTATAAGCCTTTTAAATAGTAGGGAACATTGATACATAAACAATGACCTACAGAGTGTCTACCCTAATAGGCAAAAGTAAACAGACTGGAAAATAAATGATAGGGCAGAGGTGTGATAGAAGACTATAAAATCACAACTACAGGAGACAGTATTTTCATATTTCACATTACCACAGTCTGAATGGATCTCATTACTTTTCCGAGCAAGTAGGAACATCAGCAGCTGTACAAGCAAAAGCGAGAGAAAAATAATCAGATACAAGAGTCAGCTGAAACAGAATGGAGAAAAAGGCCAAATTTCTACATTTTCAGGAGAGTCTGAAAAAAAACATGGAAAAAAGATCTTGAACTGGATGAGGGATTTATTTATTCCATAGCCTTCAGAAGATGTCCCTGACATGAAAAACACTATGAGCCAGAACAGTGCTAGCAGGAAGCATCACCAGTCTGACTCTATGATGCCATTCTTACTCTGTAAACCAATCCAAAAGTTTGGAACTTTTGTCTTTCTTTGGATCATAAAGTCTTGATCGCTAACTACACTGCTGCTGTCTGGATTGCTTAAGTTGGTGCACTTGGTTTCTAAAGTATAATTATGAAAGATGAAAATATTTTCCCAAATGAGATTAAAACAGCGCTGAAGAGACCATATGTTTTACAGGCTATTTTCCTTTCTGTGCAAGCCAGAATGCTGTTTTTGCCATAGCATAAAACTATTGAATCAGGCTAGCTTTTCATAGCTTTTTCTACAGAGCTTCAACTTGTGGATTCGTGAAGTGATTAATTCCAGTTTAAGTTCAGTACTTGCAGTTGTCCTTACTGATATGCATCCTTTTCCTCTACTTCCTAACAAATGCTCATGATTAATAGCTCCTGAAATCAACTTCATAGATCATAGTGATCTGTGAAAACTGTCTTTTTTTCAGGGAAATTCTTCCTCCAGGAGCTTTTCTTCCTGTGGGTCTAAACAGTTCTAAAACTAAAATTCAGCTTGTTAAATTTCCTTCCAAATTTAGGCTTAGGAAGGAATATAAATGGATCCTACAAATTTCCCATCCTTCTCAAGGGTTCCACGTTCTCTTGTTTTCAGACTTTTAGTCTACATATCAAGCATACGTACTTTAGAATAAAAAAACCTTTCTTGTGACAACCTGACGGCTAAGACAACCAATACAAAATAAAGCACAGGGTCAGACCAAGAGGTTTTAGAGGAATGAAAACAGGCTAACTGGTTTCAAAAGAAAGGAGTTAATTTCACAAGAGTATACAGGTATTAACTTCCTGTAAGTGCTTCAGCAGCTCAAGTAAATTTTAAAATAAGCAAGAGAATAAGTAAAGGACAATTACCACGTATGAGAAAGATATGGGAAAATATGGGAATTCCTAGATGTCTGAAAATTTATTAGGATTATCAAGCAGTTTTCTAATTCTTCTTGATGACCTAGCACAAGAAGGAAGAAACACATGCAGGAAAAAAATGTAGCCACTTAAAGCTACTATGAAAACATCTAAAAAGTTAATGAAGGCCTCAGAGTTCTGTAAAACAAAACAAGCTGAGGGAGTTCAGGTGTCTGAGAATCTTTGAACGAATGGTCTTCAGAGCTAGAGTCTGTTTGTGGCTACAATGACCATTGGCTATCAGTCTTATTTTTTCAGAAGTATGTCTCAAAAGCAAGCAGCTCATTTTAGATCCTAATACTATCTAGATAAAGAAATTGTTAACATAAAATTTAACATACAATTATTACTTTTTTTTTGTTATTGTTCTCTTTTTTGTTACACAGCTCAATAAATATCCTCAGTTTGAAAATCTTTTTGTGCTTTGACTCCACAAGTTCCTGTTCATTAGTCATGTTTTCTGTGGAGTTATTGACATAAAACATCTTCCAAGTTAGCTAGAAGTGTCCTTGCTTCGTCCCCCCCAAGATAAGTATCTGAAAATAAGTGTTAGTAATATAAGGAAAATGTTCTTCATTTTAAAATAATAGATTAATACAAATACATTTGTTTTAATTAATCAAAAACTCATTTTTGTAACATCCACGAAACATTAAGGATTTGTAATTCTTCATCCCAATTCAGAAACATCTTTTTCCACAGACATAACTATTATTTATAATAGGTCAATGCAAACCTTATCTTTTGCTTAGTAATACATTCTCTGGGTTTTCAGTTTAATGGTTAAGTTTAATGATTTGTTTTCAGCAAAATGAATTGGTCCCTGTGTACTGAAATGAATTTCTGGAAGAAACTGTTATGTGGTCTATCAAAAGTACTATGTTTCCTCCACAGACTTACCGTGCAAACCCGAACAACACCTGTTTGCAATAGAGTAATGAGTAAAATTGCCCTTTCCTGTTCCACTACTATTAGTCTGCTAAAGAAGTTTGGGAAATAGATTATATCCAAAGTGGAGGAACAGCTGGCCATCTTAATTGAGAACATCTGACAAGAAGAAAGTATGGTTGAATAAGGTAAGCTAGCTTTCCAATCAGTTTTCCAATTCAGAAGTAAATTCCAGACACACATTTCTATTCATTTTCACTATGTTAACAATTCAAAACTGTACAAAACATAAGCACTATTATGACTTATTTTAGATTTAGGGTAAGGTGGAAAAATAAGGACAGTATCTCTGAAGTAATCTTCAAAAAGTCCATGTATTCACATCAGTATTTGGTTAAAAAAAACAACAAACAAACCACCAAACAAAAAATAAACCAGCAAAGTGCAATAAACTGGACTTAACAGTTCTTACTGTGGTGATTTTGAATGATGAGTCTGAGTACCTCCAGCAGCATAAAGTTGGAAAAGAGAACCAAAAGCAATATTCAGAGAGATTATTCAAGGTAAAATCTTGCTGCTTAGACAAGCTCATTGTGCACGTTTCACGAGAGAGAGGCTGCAATTTGAGACCAGTTTCTGCCATTAATTAGGCACCCACAGGAGACCTAAATAAGTGTTTAAAAAGTTGGAGGAATAAAAGATGAAAATAATTATTGACAAAGTATTACATGTGAAAAACACAGGGGAAAGATATTTTTTTAAAAATGTAATTTATTGAAAGTAATGTAATTTATTAATTTTATTAATAATTAATTAATAATTAATAATTTATTAATAATTTATTAATTTTAAATGTAATTTATTGAACTACATCTGATATAGGGTATCAGAAACATATGGATGGGGCTAACAGACATAACACAAACCTACAAGAGACTGTGTTCTTCTGGAGCCACAGCTTAAGGCCACACAGGATCGTGTAACTCATTCTAAATGACACCTAAAGCTTCACTGTTAAGCGGGTGAAAAGCCCTAAGATTCCATGTGATGTTTTGGCTTTCAAAAACTAGTGGTTGTTCGGTGACTGAGATTTTTGTCAAACAGAAAACAGTTCATAAGAAAATTTCCAACCTGAAAACTGTTCTTTGAAATGCAACATGAGAAATATCACATTTTCATATTATTTATATTTACGTCTCACCTTCAAAAAGTATTATTTATTCCTGGAATAAATAACACCACAGTGGTTTTGCTAATAATTAGCAAAATAATAAAGATTATGAATGCGAAAAATTCTTCCAAGTAAAACAGTGCTAGACTTTGGCACCATCAAAGCTTATTTGTTCCAGATTGTCAGAATATATTATGAAATACAGTAAAATGTTTACCATCTAATAATGAATTCACCAAATATGAAAGGACAAACTGCAATTCCTGTACCAAAGTGATATATTTTTACAAATACTCTTACTTCTTCCTACCCTTCAACAAGGATTTTGTTGAAGATTTACTCCTGCGCTCTACACATTCTCTAACTACTGCAGACATCCTACTGGTGATGTATGTGACCATAAATCCAGATTAAGTGGTTGATTTAGGCAGGCACATTATGACTACAGTTATCACTAGAGTTATCAGATTCATGGAATGCTTACAGCTGTATTTTTTTGTCATACATACCAGTGTGTCAACACTTTGCCACCACGTGACAACCATGCCATAGAGAGTAATTGCAGTTGTACCTCTGACCTTACACTCTAAAATAATAAAAGCCAGTTTACTTTTTCTATGAAAACTGGAGAAGGATGATCACAAACTCTTGCATAAGGTTAAGAGAAAACATACCGTAACTGTAGGAAGACAAGACATCGGTTCACATAGTACCCTCTTTACCCATTTAGACACTGATCTGACAGTATTCTCAGATTTTTCCAATCACTTGTGTATATACAATGCTGAAGTTATTAGGAAGGTCATTTAGATCCTATCTACTCTGAGTAATACATTCAAAGCAAATGAGTAATTAGTAAGGGAAAAGTGTTTTGTTTCTGATATTGATTTATTACCCTACGCTGAAGAGAATTTTTTTTCAGTATCCTGTCATCTAGGCTGTATTTGCATGTAAACTGATATTCGCACTGGTATTCACACAGCAGTGAATAACATAAATATGCATTAAAAAACAGCCTCGCTTAGATGTAATTCTTCCTTTGAAGAGAAAAAAGGAAGGCATAATTAAGATACTTGCGTGGTTGTTACACAAAAAGGACTAAAACAGGCCTGGATAACTAGCAAACTTCTTTTTCTTTTTTTCAGTTGGATTTATTTTGCATGCAAATGGCAATCATGAACATCTCAGGAATGTAGCAAATATTCTTGGGTTTATTCTTATTCTTACATCATTATAGTATGCTCTTATTCTTATGAGAGTATATTCACCACACCTGTGTAATTCTTCAAAGCTAATTCATCCTTCTTAACTACTCATGAGCAGGACTGTACACAATATTGCACAGAAGTGTAATTTCTTTCTGATGAACAACATCTGACCTTATGTATCCTGGGATCAAATACACCTTTTTCACTGTCACATCAGAGTGCGCACTTATCATTCTGTAATCAAGTGCATTTCTTCTCACCTGTGATTCTCAAACCATAAGTATTCAGCTGGTATCAGAAGCCTTTGGTAACGATCCCTAGACACGTGGCCTGAAATGTCATCTTATTACAATTATTTCATTTTATTATTCCAGTTTTCAGTACCTCTTGTTCTTACTCAAAGGTCTTTGTCTGCCTGAGGCATTTGGCCCAGCTGTGTCATTAACAGTTTCAGCAGACCACTCATTGTGCTACTCTGACAGCATAGTCATTAATAAAGACAGAAAGAGTGAATAGGCTCAAGAATCATTAAAAAACTAACTCCTTGCCCTGATCTCTTTTTCTAATCTTCTCTGATCTGTGCATCTCACAAGAGAAAAAAATCAGTTCTAGTCTTAGATAGGTGTATATATTACCTTCTTACATGATAAAAATACTTGTGAATTTTGTGCTCCATGTTTCATAGGAAGAGGCCAGAAGAAAGCTAGATCCCTTTGTTGATCAGTTTACAGCAACAGACCAGAAAATACAAACAATCAAGGTAATTGGTTAAACAAACAAATAATAAAAAGAAAAGGATGTCCATGTTTATATGATTTTGTGCACATTTATTTACACACCTCTATCTGATTTTCAGAGAGCAGATGCCTTCTGAAGGAAAAAGGAGAAAAGAAGAGGAAAAGATAAGCAGTCTCAATATGCCTACTTCCATTCTTAAATATGCCTAATTCTTGAACTTTTTCCAATCTAAGGATGACTTCCCAGCATTTTTAATTTTTTTAAAAAGGCTCTTGAAGGAAAGTTTCTTAAATTTTACATTGGAATATCAACAAATTGTGTTTTGGTCAGTAAAGTGACATGTAAGTAGAAGTTCCCAGTGATGAGCGAAAGGCGACAAGGGGGGTTGGGAGTGTTCGTTAGAGCTTGGCATTGCTCGCCTTGAAGAACACTGAAGTTGATAACGAAGGAGCCAGCTAGCAGCAGTTTACTGATAAGTGGGCATTGGAATGCAGAAAGCTGGCTGCATTTGGTTCAGGAGTTTGAAAACAGCCAGAGGACACTGAGTCAGCGCAAAGTTCCAAAAGAAATATATTCATCCCGAGGAAGACTTCCTACTTCATCCCTAAGACCCCGGCCCACGACCATCAGGAGGCACTACGCAGGCACAAGAATGGAGCGAACTTTCCAGAACTAATTATAATACGAAGCAGAGAAAGGATATGAATATGTAGTGGGCGCTTATACCTATGCATGTCTTTACACTATAAGTAGCTGCTTGTTAAGCTATACGGTGTGCAAGCTAGGAGGAGAACCCCCTTGCACCTCAGCGCTGGAAATAAACATATCTGCTTTATAACTCATTTTGGGTTATACAGTTTGATTCCACAAAACCACCAGGACAGAAATGTTCAGATTCTGTGGGTTTATACCAAATTAAAGTATATTTACAAGAGTAAACTTAAATTGCAATAAATAACAAATAACTAATTAATTTAATATTATACCTTCTTAGCTACAAAATCAGGGATTTACTCTCACAGCACGAGTTAATTGCAATAATTTGAGGCAAACATCAACCTCTCACCAGCAATAAAACTTTAGGCTATAGAAATAAAATGGTTGCAAGATATGGACATAAGGACATTGCCTGGTTTGATCGAGTTAGTTAAGCTTTATCCTCATGCTATATTGAAATCCAAAGGGATAAGAACATCATTTTATCCTACATATTGATTTAAGTAACAATATCTCAATTAAAAAAGATTAGAGAATATGAAAAACCTGTATAAAGTAGTGCAGGTACATACATGTACACTATTTAATTTCAGTTTACAAAGCTGTGCTTTTCATAGACAAGGATAATCTGATTTCGTAAAGTATTTTTTCTCATTTAAATTGGTATCTAATATCTGAAGTCAGGAAAAGAGTTTGTTTGAAAAGTGTTTCTGTAGGAAAGAATGCGAAAGTACATGTCATCTGAATACATCTAATTTTAACAGCTGAACATGTCAAAATAATTGCTTTATGAGGCACAGTATTTCTACAGGTGATATCACAGTATTAATTGCTACATTTCAATGGTGATTTTCTGTCTAGCAATACAACTGTACCTAGAATCATAGAATGGTTTGGGTTAGAAGGGACCTCGAAGTTCATTAGTTCCAAACCCTCTGCTGTGGGCAAGGACACCTCCCATTGTATCAGGTTGCTCAGAGCCTCATCCAGCCCAGCCTTGGGCTCTTCCAGGGATGGGGCATCCACAAGTTCTCTAGGCAACCTGTTCCCGTGCCTCACCACCACCACAGTAAGAAGTTCTTCCTAATATCTAATCTAAATCTACTCTCTTTCAGCTTAAAACTGTTACCCCTTGTCCTATCACTGCACTCTCTGATAGAAGGTCCCTTCCCCTCTTTCCTAAAGGCCCCTTTAAGTACTGAAAGGCTGCTATGAGTCCACCCTGGAGCCTTCTCTTCTCCAGGCTGAACAACCCTGAATCTCTCAGCCTGTAATCATGCTCCAGACCTCTGATCATCTTTGTTGCCATCTCCTGGATTCGTTCTAACAGCTCCATGTCCTTCCTGTGCTGCGGACTCCAGAGCTGAACACAGTACTCCATAGAGTATAGAGGCAGAATCACCTCCCTCAGTCTGCTGATCACACTTCTTTTGATGCAGCACAGAATACAGTTGGCTTCCTGGGCTACAAGCATATATTGCTGGCTAATATTGAGCTCCTCATCCACCAGCACCTTGAACTTACCTCTTCAGGGCTACTCTCAATCCATTCTGCACCCAGCTTGTAATTGGGTTTGGGATTGACCCAACCCAGGTGCAGGACCTTGTACTTGGCCTTGCTCATCTTGATGAGTTTTGCACAGTTCCCCCTCTCAAGGCAGTCAAGGTTCCTCTGGATGGCATCCCTTCCCTCCAGCATGTTTGACCATGCCACACAACTTGGTGTCATCAGCAAATTTGGTGAGGGTGCCCTCAATCCCACTGCCCATGTCTGTGACAAAGATTCCCTCTGTTAATGACAATTTAAAAAAAGAAAAAAAGGAAATTAATGTTAAGACAGCCAGTGATTGCAGCGTCAAAAATATTTTTAGAATCACACATAGGACCAAGTAGCAGATTTTAGTCCATGGCTATAGTGAAATGGTTGTATGTGGTGTAATCGCAGTTGAGTTAAGTGGCAGCAAAAGTCTCTAGAAACATTATGATTAAAGAAGAGAATTTAGTTTAAACTTCTACCGGAAATAACTGGTTTCTTATTAATATAATATCTGATTCTCAGAAATGTTTATAAGATTTATGGGCTCAAATACTTACTGAATAGGAACTGAGTACCTAACTGCCACCTGCCATGGAAGAAATGTTAAGGGGAAGATTAAGGGGAAGGTTAAGGGGAAGGTTAAGTTTAAGGGGAAGAAAAGAAAAGAAAAGAAAAGAAAAGAAAAGAAAAGAAAAGAAAAGAAAAGAAAAGAAAAGAAAAGAAAAGAAAAGAAAAGAAAAAAGAAAAGAAAAGAAAAAAGAAAAGAAAAGAAAAGAAAAGAAAAGAAAAGAAAAGAAAAGAAAAGAAAAGAAAAGAAAAGAAAAGAAAAACAAATTAGGAAATTTCTTTCTTCCTTATTCCATCTCTCCAAGAATGACTTGGGAACTAGCCTCCAGAATCCCAGAGAATTTTCATATTGGTGGTACATTGTTAAATTTCACAAGGGCTCCAGATAAACATTTGTTGCTGTTTTTCTTATTAAAAATCCAACAACATGTGTCAGGGATGCACTTTGTTTTCAGTAACCTATTATGACAGAAAAATAGAGATAACTCCTGTTGGAAACATACATTACTGGAAATGCTAAATGCTTAGCCTTAAGAAACAGAAAAGATTACTTTGTAAAACCTTTATACATTCAAATTCTTTCTAATGAAAATATTCAGATTTTATCCTTTTAATATTTGAAATTTATTGCAATTTACCTCTAGCTGCACTTCTTCAGTTAAATTGTGAAACAAAGTTGCCATGAGAATACAAAAATACTCTTCTACTGGTAAAAGCAATATTTATCTTTCCAGTCCTAGGAAGTTAACGCATACATTTAGGCGCAGAATTCTAAACCTAGTGAGAATCATGGAAGAAAAGACTTACAGAATTATAATTAATATGATTTTTAAAACTACCATTTATGAATTACATTACATATCTTTCATGTAGTTGGTCAGCTGAAATATAGTGTTTAAACTCATAAAACATTTTCTGTTACAGACAAGTCATTTATTCTATTTTTGACCTCATATTTGTTTATTAATTTGTAATATAAATGCAAGGAGTAAGTCACTGTTTAATAGGCAAAAAAATATAGTTCTTTAAAGCTACAAGGTTAGTGTATATAATGTAATATTTTTTAAAGCATTTTATAACAGATCACTCACACTTCCAATGTTATTTCACAGCATATTCTTATTGCTATTGCACAATTGTAGCTGTTGCGAGTTCTACTTTAGTTATGCAGTGATTCTCTGTTGCAAGATACTTCCTTGATGGCAATGTTAACTCACTCATATCACATGTAGAACATATTATAATCATCAAGTGAAGATGTTTCTCCTTATAATTATAACATCTTTGAACCGAAATAAGAAATGCACCAAAAGCACAGCAAGTTCTTTCCCCACAGGCCACACAAGACCTCTGGTGAGCAAGACCCTGAATGAATCAGAATGCCTATAGTTTTGGTCTGAAAATTTTAAAAGAAAAATGCACAGCACAAAGTAAATGAGCAAGAACCCTACTGTGTTTTTAATAGCCGTGCAAGGAAGTTAAAGACAAAGTTTGCTTACAGACTGTTTATGGAACAGTACTTTATTTTACAAATTATATACTGTTTATCACCTACATCTTTTTTTAGCAGCTCCCAACAAACTTCTAAATTCTACCCTTTGTTATGAAAATTATTCCATAGAAAAATAACAGAAATAAAACTGCTGATATTTTTTTTTAAATTTGATTTGTGTATGTACTGAATTAGTATTGTAAATTCATTACATCAATACTTCCGTGGCCTGACTTCACATTTAATTTCTCAAAATGCGGACACTTGCATGAAATATAGATATAGGCATATTGTAAAATTAAACTTCTTGAAGTAATTTTCATCTCCAACAAATATTTATTCTTATCTTGATGGTGATCATGATGATTACAGCATTACAAGATTTCTGGGAACTTTCTAATTGGAAGAAATTCACTATCCATCTGTCACGTTAAATAGGTACTGCTCTGACAGGTGGCTGAGGGATACCATCCTATCAATTCACACGGTTCAAGACGGACCCCATGCTTTCTAAGCTCCTCCTCAGAGAGGAGATTAGGTGCAACTGGATCTGTCTGCAGTCCCAGACTTGGTGCATGTGTGAGCCACAGGTCAGAATTAGGGTAAAGAGTAGGTCATTTATTTTAAGTGAGAGATTGAAAACAAGTTATGGATTGCCACTGATAAATTGACTTGCTGCGTTAGTGCTAGAAGATTATAATCGGTGAACGATGATCTTTTACATATATATAAATGTATATATACACGAAGTAACAACTGAAACTCGAGCTTCCTAATGTGATTTTCTTTTCACACACAGTGGAAACAAATTCTGTACTACAGTTCTATTAAAATAACAGCAAATGATCAGATTCAAGCAGTTAAATGGTTGTAAACATCATGGTTTTCTCACTGTCCAGAAAATTAGGTATATGAAAATGATCCTGTTGAGTTCATTGGTATGTGCTATCTTCTTTTGTCTCAGGTATAGCGGGCTACAGAATTAAATCCTCTGAGGCCATATGTAGGTTTGGAAATTTTCTACATGATTACTTTCAACTCTTTCTTACTAATTTTTCTTCTGCTTGACATTAAGTAAAATGTCACCACTTTAAGGAGAAGTTGGTGAGCCCATACTGGTAGAAGAGGCTTATATGCATAAGATGATAATTGAGATCAGGATAACACAGGCACATATTGATATCAAAGGCCTGGGTGGTATAAGAACAAAGTATAGGCGGCCAATTACAGAGCATTAAAGGGATGAAACTTTGAAAGCCGACTATAAATGATTATCAAGGGAACAAAGAACATGTATCCAACACATGCAAAACATGGTATAGACAGTTTCAGGCTCTGCAAGAGCAGGAGGAAAGAAAGAACACAAACAGAGAACTGCTCCAGTATGTCCCCAGCTGAGGATGCTGTATCTTAGCAGTACTGCTGCTTATATGCAGCAGGTTCTTCCTCATCCTGAAAAAAGAGGAAAGGGACGTTTTTTTTAATTTTCCTATTCACCACATTTTCCTACTGATAACTTAGATATAATATATAATTTTTTTAATATTCTACTACAAAACTGTTTTAAGTAAATCAGAATTTTAAAGAGCAGTGTGTGAGCATGTCTTGTATGTAAGTGGGCACTGATACTGCAGCACAGAGCTAGAGTAAACACAGATTTACTCAGGAAGAAGTGTAGAGGGAAATGTCCTACTGAGATCATTTGGAGTTCTGTGTTACTTGAGCTCATTTTTTCACTCATATCTGCTTGGTTCTTTGCTTCTCAAATGCTTCCTCCAAAGCCTGTTGTTTCCTAACAAACCAGTAAACACATGTTCTATTGTAAGCAGATACTTCTGCCCAGTCACAGACACTCTAACCCCACAAATATGTGCAGGATGTTCCTATTTTAAGGTTAACAAGCAAAATTCCTATTCTAAGGAAGAAGTAAAAAAACAAACAAAAAAACCCCTTTGCTGATACAAACTGACAGTTCACTTAAATCAAATGCTGACATACCTGTTCATACCATAAGGCTATCATTATATTTTAACATGTTGTTATATGTTAGTCTTATTTTAAATCAATAAAATAATTTTACTACCACATCACCAGCTCTCTTGTTGGTAGCTTAGGTCAATGGACAATAAGGACATTTTATCTTATTCACAAGTGTTGGAAATTCATTAGGTACTAAAAATGAGAAGAGGTTCAATTCCTTCCCTATTCAAGTATCTAAGTGATCATCGACTCCAACTATTCCTATCAAACACTAAACCATGTCCCCAAGCACCTCATCCACCTTTTTAAATACCTCCAGGCATGGTGACTCAACCACCTCCCTGGGCAGCCTGTTCCAGTGCCCAATGATCCTTTCCACGAAAACTTTTTTTCTTTTGTCCAGCCTGAACCTCCCCTGGTGGAGCTTGAGGCCATTCCCCCTTGTCCTGTCCCCTGTCACTTGGGAGAAGAGGCCAGCTCCCTCCTCTCCACAACCTCCTTTCAGGTAGTTGTAGAGAGCAATAAGGTCTCCCCTCAGCCTCCTCTTCTCAAGGCTAAACAACCCCAGCTCCCTCAGCTGCTCTTCATAAGGCTTGTTCTCCAGCCCCTTCAACAGCTTTGTTGCTCCCCTCTGGACACGCTTCAGAACCTCAACATCCTTCTTGCAGCGAGGGGCCCAGAACTGAACATAGTATTCAACGTGAGGTCTCACCAGTGCCAAGTACAGGGACAGAATATCCTCCCTGGACCTGTTGGCCACGCCGTTTCTCATACAAGCCAACTATGCCAACTGGGCACACTGCTGGCTCATGTTCAGCTGGCTGTCAATCAACACCCTCAGGTCCTTCTCCTCCGGGCAGCTTTCTAGCCACTCTTCCCCTAGTCTGTAGCAATGAAATCCTTAATTTTAAAATCAAAGTGAATAATTCTTTACTTTTGCACTAAAATTATACTCCTTTTTATTGTAATGCAATTGATAAACTTGTCAAGAAGAAGGATTCTACCACAATCACTCACCACCGAGTGCTGTAAAGGGCTAGTGGTATCCTTCTTAGATTAGACCACTCTTTTTGTAACCTGCTTTTTTCCACACTCTATCCAAGACCTAAAGTGATAGTTACTTGTTATTTGTTTAAAGTATGAATAGTAAGTCCTATATCACTTTCAGGACTGAGAAACTCTCAAAGGAGAATTACCTCAAAGGGAGTTAGCTGCCTAGAGTATTTCAAAAATCTTGGTCTAAGTCTTGATAGGCACAAAATGCATTTCTCCCTCCCATCTGTATATGAAGTGTCATCATTGTGCTGCAATTCCACATTCCATCACATCAGGTACAATATTTTGTCATTGGCCACATCTCTTAGAGAACTAAGGGAATGTTTCTGTGCAAATTGCAGAAGGGGGAGAGCCAAGATATTTAATTGCAACAGCTGCAAGTGTTAAAGTTTTCTTAGAAACATAGTTTAAAGAGCAGTTCTGCCTTTTATGCACTTAGTGAAGCACTAGATATTGAAGTTTGTACTTTACACAAAGTTGCCTGTCAGTGGACAAAAATGCATTCATTAAGTATGCTAATTTTACCCTTGATATTGTCATTTTGTTCTTTGCAAAATTTGAATTCAAACTAATAAGCCAGAAAAAAATACAGATGCTGACGTGCAGTGCCATTTTCTTTCCTCTAATCATGAATACAACAATTAATGACTTGTGTATACACAGAAACAAATACATACACTGTAATCTAGCAATTCCTTAGACTAGCAAGGATTAGCAGTCAATAGGTATTTTGGGCCACTATACCTAGAGCTGTCCAACATTATAGGGGAGTACTAGCTGAGTAATGCACAGAAAAGGTCTTAAATCTTTCTGTCCCCTTTATCCTATCCTTGAGCCAGACTGTTCAGCCTGGCCTCAATTGCTTATATGGATTTATTTCAAAATTCAGAATTTGAAAATAAAATCTCTTCTTATGCCCATTCAGGACAAAAAAAAATAATTATTACGTTCTTTTTCAAATACGATAATTTGTAACTACAAAAAGCATCCATTTGTAAAAATACTTCTGAAAGTTCCTCTTCAGTGCCCCATCTTTATTTTTCTAATACAAATTTAACTTTAAAATTCATTGATCTGAATGCTAATTTAGGCCATGTTTCTCATTAGACGATACAAATACACATTTTCAATAACACCTCTCCAAAAGTAAGTCTATCTACCATTCAATGGAATAGGTATTTCACACTCAAAATATTTATGGGCACTTTGTGAGAGTCACAAAATAAGTATGGGGCATGTAATCACTATTTGCGGAAGTCAAAAGTGCCTTAGGCAGAGTTCTCAAATTCATAAACCTTACTCTGAGGATTGCATGGCTGTTTCTAAGACAAAAGATTTGTAGTGCTTGCAACTGCTTACATTATGTGATATTGTTAGATGTGGTGTTTTAAACATTTTCTTTTTGGAGGAATGCAGACTACTCTTTGAATGAGAAGAAATATATAAAAGTGTATCAAAGTAGAGAAATTAATTAAGAATAATAGGAAATCACTGCAAATTAAAAAGTAGTATGGTCTGAAAATAGAAGAGCACAAGGACTCCTTTCTGTCCCTTCTGTTTGTTAGCCGTTTTCCGTCTTGAATTCCTTCCCAGTGTGGCAACAGCTTTTTGATTGAAGAATGCTGGAGTTGTAGTTACAATATTATAAACATTGAGTATACAATGTATAACAGAAAAGATATCCATGACGACAGTTTCCGAATTAGATTGAATGGGAAAAAAAGGCATTATTCCAGGCAAAATAAAACGGAAACTAAAAAGGAATAAAAAAAAGAGCTTAGCTCTAAATCTTAAAAAAACAAGCAGAAACACAGACAATTCTTACCTTTAACAGGCAAAGTCTACACGGTGAGCACATCTGGCATAATTCCCACATGACATTACTGAAGAATGCACACCTTGATTTTGAAGCTGTCTTGAAGGTGATGAAGAAAGATCAACATCTACTTTGTGCGTGAAAATACGAAAGTCGGCTTACTCAGCTGGTACTGTGAAGTGAGCTTGCCACAAATAAATCTTTTAAAGGTGAGATTATGGAAGGAGAAAGTATAGGAGGTAGAAGAGAAACAAACTTTATATTGAGAGACGTCATCATGGGAATTATGGTATGGGCAGGAAGAGAGGAAATAGTTGTTAGATACATTGAGGGGGAGGGAAGGCTGTAAAAGTAAAAAATACTGTTTGTCTTTTAGAGAGGAAAGTCAGTTTTAGTCTCCCTGGCCTAATACAAATAACTTTCTTTAGCATTTACCTGAAATGTACGCTATTTGAAATTTGAATTGTGATACATAAGACTTAAAGAACTTCAGTTTGTGGTTTATTGTACTTAAATCGTATGAGGAAAGGGTCTACATATCAATTTATACAAAAATTCAACACTAGCAACCTCTACTGGGTTTCCTAGGTGATACAATATTCACGTGAGCTTTTTCAGACTAAATATCTATCAGACTCAATGTAGGATGGCAGGGCAGCTAGTGCCTTATACTATTTTTATCTTACACACTGACAAGGATCTGCCATTTATAATAGCTTTACTCTTCTTGTGTGCATTGCCATGTGCAGGTAATACTGGCTTAATTGTCATATTGACAGGAGGTTGCTGAAAAACAAAAATCTATGCATAGCAGAATAGAAGATTTTGTTTCCCTCTCCCAACCCTAAAACTATACTAAATGAACTAATTATTTGTTAGTGTGTTAATCTCAGACCTTCTTTAACCTTTGCTGCTATGTTCTGTTGTTATTGTTTCTACCATTGCCTCCAGCCAAGTTTTTTAAAGCCGGTTACTAGGAACCTCTATTCAGAAAGCCTATTGAAACAACAAGAACAATTAAGTCTTTTTCATGCATTACAAAGCAAACATTGCAAGCACTGTTGGCCTTCACCATATGTACCATAATAATACTATTCAATAACGCTAAGAGCTTAGGTAAAGTAGAATGACATCACTGAGACAGAAAGCAATGAAATGGACATGTTCCTAAAGGCCGAGTAGCCATTAAAAGGTCTTGAGAAAAAATGGCTAAGAAGAAGTGCTGAGCAGTCAGGTTTATGCATTCAGCTGCTTTTCATCACCCTTCCTACAGAAGAGAGAAAAAAAATGAGCTACTGAAGGAGGAGGGGCTGCATTCAATTTCAGGCTAATTAAAAGTCATGAGTGACTGTTAACTAGGGCTTAACCATGGAAGAAGATATAGAGAATAAACTGAGGCAGTCTTCAGGGATTATCAACTACTATGGCCTTTGAGCAGCAGGTTCAGCTTCCATTTTAGGATGGAAGAACAACTATGGAAACATTCTGCGTGGCTTGTATATATGGCTTATGGTTCTATCCTCCATTTGATAAGGCCCAAGAAGACACTTTACAGGTGCTTTCACTTAGCTGAAACTGGCAGAAAACAGAGATCTGTGAATCCTTTTTGTAAAAAGTAAAGAAGCTGTAAGGAGTCTGTTGCAAATTTAACCCAGAAAATGCCCCTGCTTTTGAATAGTTCTAGCTATTCCGTAGCTTTGGCTGGCTTTTTCTCTGCTTATTTCTAGCCTAAATGTGACCTACACCCTCGAAGGGATGACCTTCAGCAGATTAATGTGATCTATAGCAGCAGTTTGACAAGTTTGTGAAAGCTTCAAAACCTTGATTCTTCTAGCGTGCCTCATGTCTAAGCTCATGATCATTTTTTTTTTCAAATTCAGTGTATGCTTTTTCCAGCAATGGGAGATGGGCATTTTTCAGTCACTTTTGTAACGTACTACTCCAGACAAAGACCCTCAAATCTGTTTAGTTAATGTTTATATATACATGCAAGTAGTTAGAAAAATTGAAAACCAAAGACTGAGGCAGATAAAGTGATCCTGGAATGAACAACGAAAAAGAAACTGTGTAGGTCAGAGTTGAGAAACAAGCAATTGAGCCATCTGCAGCAAATCAAAGTGGTGCACAAAAAAATAAGACTGAATTATCCGTCATTTAAAGTAAGAAAAGAGCCTTCTGTTAATGGGAAGTGCAGGAGGGAGCAAAGGGCACGCAATTCCTGACTCCCACAAGTGTCACCTCTCACATAGGCGGCTGACCCAAGAGGGCCACTCCTGGAAACAACATCGAGAGACTTAAATGGCACCTAAGGAGCATCAGCAACAAGAGTGCAGTGAACAGGCTCAGGCAAACAGGGTGTGGTGCATCAGAGGAGCGTGACAAAACAGTTCGCACAGCAGTTTGCACAGGCAGGGCAAACAAGGAAAGCATGTGGACTTTGAAGTCCACAGGGCACTGGACTTCACCCAGCAGTACCAGGGAGCCATGATATCCGCTCAGCAGAGAATTAAGGTCTCTCCAAGCTCTGCACTGGCTGTGACTGATGCAGCCACCCAGACAGAGCCCCAGTGGGTGCATGCTGCCACCCAGATGCAGGGCTGCAGGGGGTGCTCCCCTCTTGCACTGATATCAGACAGGGAGGTGTGGTTGGGTGGAGGAACTGCTCTACCTGGGAATGGAACTTGGGGAGAAGGTGAGCAGACTGAGGACCATCAAGGAGTGTGAGAGGGAGATTGGCTACTGGAACAACACCCTCAGACTCAAAGAGCAGGCATGCCTCATGCAACAGAGGACTCCCCATCCTCTCTCCACTCAGCTGAACAGAGAAATTTAGGAGATGGAGGGGAATGGTAGCAGGTTCCTGCCCAGCACAGCAGGTGTGTGTCCCCTGTGTCAACCTCAACCTTCCAGGTTCCCTTGCACAATAGATACAAAGTGAATAGATACAAATAGGAACTGAACGATAATGTGGATGATGGGTCTAAGAGCCTAGAAACTTTTTCAAGACTTCCTAAACCATCCACCAAAATGGCTTCTGTAAAGAAAAAAAGGCAGGTCATTGTTGAGGGAACTCCCTTCTGAAAAGAACAGAAGGCCCAATCTGCAGACCAGATGCATTACATAGGGAAGTCTGCTGCCTACTTGGGGTTTCAGTTAGAATATGTGGAAAGAAACCTTCCAGCTCTGGTCAGACCCACGGATTATTATCCACTATTGAATTTTGAAGTAGGCAGCACTGAAATCTCAACAAGAAAGTGAGGGCAATTAAAAGGGACTTCAGGGCCTTGGGACAAATGGTGAAAGGATCAGGTGCACAGGTAGTGTTCTCCTCTGTCATTCCTGTTACAGGAAATGATGAGGGAAGGAGTAGGAAGAGCCAGGTAAAATATAACTGGCTCTGAACCTGGACTGAGGAGCAAAATTTTGGGGTTTTTTTTTTTGACCATTTGTTGGCCTACAGAACACCAGATTTGCTGACAAATGATGGGGTACTTCTGTCCCCAAGGAGCAAAAGGATGCTTACGAAGAAGGTAGCAGGGCTCATCAATGGAGCTTTAAACTAGATATGAAGGGAGAGGGGGACAAAACCAGGCTTTATAGAAAAAAGCCTGGGAATGGCACTCCAGTGTCTGAGAGATGGGGTGCTGACGAGGCCCTTTAGCTTAACCCCTCAGAGAAAGTGGGGGACAGCACTCCAAGGAGCAGCAAAGATGCAAAGGTTATTGATGGGTTAGGAACTACAGTAAGTAGTCATTTAGAAATTAAGATTATTCCCCTCAGAAGCACGGCAGGACCAACAGCCCAACTGAAGTGCATCTACACCAATGCATGCAGCATGGGCAACAAACAAGAGGAACTAGAAGTCATTATAAGGCAAGAAAACTAGGATATAATTGCCATCGTGGAAATGCAGTGGGACAACTTGCACAACTGGAGTGCCGACACGGTTGGCTGTAAAGTCTTCAGGTGGGATAAGCAAGAAAGGAGAGATGGTGGGGTAGCCCTCGGTATCAGACAGTTTTTGATTGCCTTGAGTTTAATGATGGTGATGATAGGATTGAGTGTCTATGGGTAAAAATCAGTGGAATACCCAATAAGGCAGATTATTGAGGTGGGAGTCTGCTATAGACCGCCCAGCCGTGAAGAAGAGACTGATGAGATATTCTACAAGCAACTGGGAGAAGTCATGATCACTGGCCCTTATCCTTTTGGGTGCCTTCAAATTACCATGTCTGCTGGAAGTATAATACAGCAGAAAGGAAAGGAGGTTCCTGGAGTGTGTGGAAGACAACTTGATGATACAGCTGGTGAGTGAGCTGAATAGGGAAGGCATTCCACTGGACCTGTTGTTTGTAAACAGAAAAGGATTTGTGGGGAATGTGGTGGCTGGAGGACACCTGGGGCACAGCAATCATGTGATGATAGAATTCTCAGTTCTTGGAGATGTAAGGAGAGGGGATCAGCAGAACTGACACCCTGGACTTCCAGAGGGCAGACTTTGGACTGTTCAGAAGGCAGGTTGATAAAGTGCCTTGGGAGGCAGTCCTGAAGAGCAAAGGAGCCCAAGAGGACTGGATGCTTTTCAAGAGGGAAGTCCTGGCAGCACAGAACCAAGCCATCCCCATGTGCCTATAAATGAGCTGGAGGGGAAGAAAACTAGCTTGGCTGAACAGAGCTTTGAGTGAATCTCAGAAAATCTCTCATCTCCAATGATCCAAGAGAAAATGGTTAGAGACCTGTTCAGCCAATCAGACATTCCCAAGTCTATGGAATCAGATGGGATCCGCCTAAGGGTATTGAGAGAGCTGGCAGAGGTGGTCACCGAACCCCTTTCCATCAGCTACTAGCAGTCCTGGCTTACTCCCTCTGCTGGGTAAAAAACTGCTAGATGGCTGGGCCCAAAGAGTCATGATAAATGGAGTTAAATCTGGTTGGAGGCTGGTCACAGGTGGTGTTCCCCAAGGCTGGTGTTGGGTCCACTTCTGTTCGATATCTTTATCACTGACCTGGATGAATGTACCCTTAGTAAGTTCATGGATGACACTAAGCTGGGCGGAAGTGCTGATCTGCTTGAGGGTAAGGAGGCTGTACAGAGGGAGCTGAACAGCATCGATGGGCTGTGACCAATGATATGAGGTTCAACAAGGCCAAGTGCCAAGTCCTGCACTTGGCACACAACAACCCCATGCAGTACTACAGGCTTGGTAACGAATGCCTGGAAAGCTGCATATCACTCAGAGGGAAAGAGAGATGCTTTTTCATGGCTGGATTTTTTCAGCTGAAGATAGGATGTTTCTAGACCTTTTCTTTTAACCAACTCCTAGAGCAGATTTAATTACTCCGTGTATCAGACAGGACTTCATATTATTCCTTCATTTTTACAAAACATGTCTGTGATATGAGCAGAATTACCAAAGAAAGATAAAGAGACCTCTGTAGCTTGAATTCAAGGTAACAAATGTCAAAGAGTTCATATATGTAATCCTTAGACAGCAACAAATCAAAATTCTTGATTTTGATCCTCCTTTGAAGAGGAGCATGTAATAGGAGATAGTCTTGTGAAATTCAAAACTGTTAACGGTGGTGGGTTTATAATTAATCTATCATTGTCTGGACACTGAACATGAAATGAATTACTCTGTGATTTAGAATAAAATCCATTATACTTCAACTTAGTGCTGTATTTATTCAAGGAAAAAGTGCATATAGAATAGATCCCAAGATCCTCAGAAGAAGCTCCACAAACAAGAAAATTGGGAAGATACAAAATGTTTTCAGATTTGTTTTATGTTGTATATTATAGAGAGGTAATAGCTTCTTCTAGGAGGTACAGAGCTCTTTATTGATTTTGAAACATGACAGGGAAAGTTGTTCAGATGCAATAGCCTGTCTTTTACATTAAAATACTATGAAAGAGAACATAACCACCTATGACAGAATTCATATTTCAAAACCAAAGATCATAAATGTCTTGAAATAATAGTATTATTTTTTGAAAGACTAGTAGTCTTAAAATTTAGTTTATAAATGTGTTGGAGAACCAAGAAAAACATGAATCAGCAGACTAGATAGATCACATAGGAGAGTACTTCATTTATCTTAAGCAGAAGAGCCCTCAAAAATCTTTGTGGACAACTTTTAGTTGAAATCCTTTCTGGAGCATGAAAAGATGGGGGTCATGATTTTCAACAGAGTGGTAGAACTTATTCAGGGTAAGCTTCAATAGTTTTAACCAGTGTGATCAGGCAAACTACAACTGCATAAGATGCAAATTATTAAATCTGTATGTGTTTGTATGTCCACCTACATATGTGTATTTTACAGTCATTTATAATTGAAGGACTTGCAGAGCACAGCTTATTAGCATAAATAAAAAGTCTTAAAAAACAGCACTAAAGAGGAATACTAAAGAGCTTTTCAAGACCCTTCCTCTAGCAAAGTTAACCTTCTGGCTATAGAAAAGAAGTAAAGTACTTTTTGAAAAGTTTATTCTCACTTAGCTGTGACGTTAACATGTACATGTCAGAATTTCTAGGTAAAACCAAATGAACGTATATATGTGGGTGTACATATGGATACACACGCACAGACACACGTGCTGGGTTGCACCTGTGTCAAGTCAAAGTTGCCAGCATTCATTAATTGCACTGTAATATTATATTCCTGTCTGAATAGTTATAAACTGGGAAAGTAATCTCAAGAGGATATTGAGCTTCTTGTTCCCATGTATTCTTCTTCTCTATTTATATTTGTACTTTTCTGTTCTTCTCTTATCCTATCTAGTCGGTATCAAGAATTGTCAGACAAGAATGGGCAGCACTGTGCACAGTTGTCACTTTTGTCCCATTGGGCTGCTGAAGAACCACTAAATCTGGCAGCAAAAATCTGACAGCAAGAGCCTTGTCTCAGCCAAGGCCAGAGCATTTGCTCCAGTAGACAGGAACTGTGTGGGCATTTAAGCCAAACTGTTCTGTTAAGGCTCCAAGGATGAGCAAAGTAAGATGTTTTCAAAGTCTATTGCTCAGCCATTTTTAAGCAATTTCGAACAGAAACACAAAATTTCTATCAAGACTTCCACCCAAGCGAATTTACCCTCCATGTAATTTAGTGCAGGCATGATATATTCTTACAATGTGGTTTTAAACCTGTAGATGTGTTGAGTCATGACACTGAATAAAAATAATTTGCGGTGTCCTAGAGTATTATTGCAACTGAAAGCAAGGTTTCCCGGGAAAGATAAATTTTTAATAAACAGAGGAAAAAATTCATTTCATTGAGATGCTCTGGCAAGGCCTGAAAGCAATCCTGAATCTGTACCTATATGTTATTACCAGCTTTGCTGGCACACGATTGATTTCAGTCTGAAGAGTTTTCAGTCTTTTACCACTAAAAAAAGACTACTGTTTCCCACTGTCCTGGTTTAGCCCTCCCTCCCCAGCCAGATCAGTGGCTAAAATGAAAGAGAGACTTACAGATTGGAAACTAACTCTAAACCAGCTTTAATGAAACAGTAATAATAAAAAGAAGATAAGACTACAAATAAGAAAATAATAAAATATATAAACATATACAAAACCAATTCAATGACTTAGTACATCACTACTGATGCCGCAGGGCAGGAACGGGTAAGGTTCTAGACTGGACTTGGAAGCAGGTGGGAGCTGGACTCAGGAACTGGATCCAGAAACTGGATTCAGGAACACATCGATGGGTTCAAGGACAAACAGACAGGTGAGGTCTTCCCTGAACGTCAGCCATCAAAGAAACAAGACTCATCCTCATGATCTCTAAGCTTTTAGACTGATTGTGACCTGTATGGCATGGAATACTTCATTGGTCAGGCTTGGGTCACCTGTCCTGTCTGCCCCTCACTGCAGGTTCAACCTCTTTTGCCAGCAGCTGTGGGATGGCCTTAATTTACATAGGAAGAGGTGTAAGCAGTGGCCTCTCTACACACCAGTGGCCCATAACGTTGATGATAACTATCAGGCTGAAAGGTCAGAGTTCTGACATTTCAAATGTTCAGAGTTCATATGTTGTGTTTTAGCCCAAACCAGAACACCCACAGCTTCATTATTGCAGTCTCCTTCTGCCCTAGAAGACATCCTAGTTATAAACAAATATATTTGTATCTATCTGAAGCACATAAAAGCATCCTGATATGTTTTTTCTGTTACAAAAGAAGATTAACCTTGATGATTTGTTCAAATGTGTGAGTTACTGTTGTGGTTGGTATTTTTTCTTTTGCATAAAAGTGTTATTTTATCTCATGAGACGATTTTTGAAAAATGAAATAGAAAAGCAAAACAGGGAATATCAAACGATTACTTCACAAGCTGGATTTCCTTTATGACCATTACATACTTGTGATATTTTATTTTGTTTTGATGTATTCTTTTCCTCTTTGTGGAGGAGATTCTAAGAAAAAGAGCAATGTTTCCTGTAATTTCTTTGCAAGTCGTATGTGTTGTATTCTGTTGCACCTAACTGTCATCTGCAGCTGCTGTGTTAAGGAAAAGACAACAGTCATCCAGGTAAACACACATAGCCTTGGAATCAGCAGCTACTTAGAACAGCTCTTTTATAAACAAAACATAACAAAAAAGCTATCTTCAAAAACTTCATCTCTCACTTCAAGAAAAAATACACCTCAATACACTGTAGGCTTTTCTTCTTCCCTAGTACTCCAGCACTACATGCCATACCCCATGCACTCTACAAAGCATCAGCCTCCTGAGATGAGCTTTGCTCCTTTCTTTTTCCTTCTCATAAAAAAGGCCTTATATGATTTATGCATCTATAAATGTAGATAGTATGTTGGAAATGTAGATAGTATGAAAGGCTTTTGAATTGTATTGAATGCAAGCCTGGGTCACATCATCTGGAAATTAATTTTCCTTTTACTCGGGGAACGGGGAGAAGTTGGATCCAAGGCTTTGGTTTGGACTTGTCCTGGAGTTAATGAAAACATACAAATCAGGAGATGACTTTCCCTAGCTCAGGTGTGATGGCATTCAGGAATTCCATTTAGTTAGGAACTACAAAGTAGGACAGATCAAAACATAACAGTTGTGACCTATCAAATTCAGATTCCTAACCTCCATTTGCCCTAGCAAACAACTTACAAATGATCACATTTGAGAGTCCCTTCAGGTGGCAAAGCAAACTTGATGCTCTTCTGTTCCAGGTGAGCACTCTAACAGCCAATCTGCCACGGGAAACTCCAAAGCTTTGGACTGAAACATGGTGCCAATACATTTGCACCAAGTCTGACCGTGGGTGTAAGGAAGACTAGGACACTGAGACTCTCTAAGCAGACTGACAAAGTAATGGGGCTTGAATGCATGTAAACATAAGACGAACACAAAGTCAGCAGCAGAGAAAAAAAAATCATTTCTAGCATAATCTTGTGTGCCTGAGGAGGTCTGAGAAAAACAACAGTTGTGTGAACATCAGAATAAATGAAGGATGGCTTCCAATCAAGTAGTGAAATGACTTTCTAACATCGCTGTTCTAAGTGTGACCTCGCTCCTCCTTACAGATCAAAGAATCCATGTGGGGAAGAAACATTGCAAAGTCCCACCACATGAAAAGCTGATTCATGTGACTTCTCCCCTATCTAATAAGGGAAGAGCTTCTAACGGAGCCTTGCCTTCAGAAGAGGAATTGCCTCCGACTTTCACAAAAATCCTGAATTTGTTTGTGCAGCGAGTGAGTGTAAAGGAAGAAAAGACCAGGAAAGGAATACATTATGTAAACTTTGTTCCCATAGGAGTACAAACTGAAAACTGAGACCCTAATGGAGTTTAGACTGCTCCAGAGATATGTGATTCTGGAGCAGGCTTATGCCATGAAACTTAACTCCAGGTACATTTTCAAGTACAAAAGACACTCCTTCCTCAATTTTAGCAGTGAAATATGGTGCTGTAGTTAATAAAAGTAATGCTACTAGACATGTGATTTTTAAGAAATCTGAGAAGTCTTTGATTATTTAAAAGAACCAAAAATGCATTAATAAAAGTACTACACATAACAAAAATCACCATGGAAAAGTAGAGCTGTCAAGAAGCTTCTGCTTATACTCCATGAAGCAAAACACACTATAACCCATCCGATGCTGCCAAACAGCTCATTGTAAGAAAGAACAAAATAGACACCAGATTTCATCCGAATACTTTTAAAAAAAATGACAAAAAATTATTTCTATTTTCTCTAAGAGCTCTATAACAAAATTACATACTGCTTGTGTTCAAAGCAATTCCAAAATGTTGTGATGTCATTTATAGAGCTACTTTTTCATAGTATGCCCACCAAAGTTAGATGATAGTGTCCTGGAATTTTCTTCACAGTTGAGTCACTAGAAATTTTCCTAATACTAATAAAAGTACAGAATCATTTGGGTTTATCCTTTGCATGTGATATAGCATGTCACTCCATTTATGTATTCAGCTTTACTACCTAGGAGTGAAAAAAATTCAGCTCATATCTAGAAAATGAAATTAATTACAATAGCAAAATTAGCACACGTATAGCACACATTATATATATATATATATAAACACAGATAATTTACATACACAAAAATTCTTTCCAAATAGCCATTTGTGTCAGATTGGATATATGTGTCACCTCTTTTCATCTACCGAAAACAAATGATTTACCAAATTCATTTCTTTTTATCCCAAATGACTATCTGCATTTCCTGAGAGTAAATCACAACTGTGACCTAGGCAAAGGCATTTTAATATGTTAACATATTAAACATGTCAGCAACGTCACATACATTCTTCTAAACAACGTGATTTAATAGATTACTTTATAGATTTTATAGATTGATTTATAGATTAATATCCTATCTGTGTATGTAGATGAAGTATTAAAATAAACTTTATTACCTGAAAATATAAACCCATTCTTTGACTTCCTCTTTCAGTCAAGATTCTCTCAGTATTTTGCAGCTGTGGTATATCATATTTTCACTTACTAAAAAATTGTTACTCTTGTGTCAATACAGTCAAATATTGTCCAATATACACAACTGAATATACTGCCTTGAGCTGAACAGACCTTCTGTTCCCACTCAACACTATTAAGTATGCCAAGTTATTCCTGTGTTATCTGAGCACGGTGACAAAAATCTGCACACAGTTTCTCGCATCCCAAACCATAATCCTAGGTTGAACTAAATACACTTTGGACAACTCAATAAAGCCTGAAGTAGCTCTATAAGTCAAATTTACAAAGCAGAACAGCAACTTTTTGCGTGTGAACTGATCTGCTGAAGCTGTACATTGATCTAAACTGCTCTCTAGAGAAGAGGAGCCTGAGGGGAGATCTTATCACTCTCTACAATCCCACCTATAGCAAGGTGGGTGTCAGTCTCTTTTCCCAAGTAACAAGAGGTAGGACAAGAGGATGAGGACTCAAGTTGCACCAGGGGAGGTTTAGGTTGGTTATTGGGAAAGATTTCTTCACTGAAAGGGCTATCAAGCATTGAAAGAGACTGCCCAGGGAAGACGTTGAGTAGTAGTTAAATACCCTGGAGGTATTTAAAAGATGTATCGATGGGACGCTTAGGGACAGGGTTTATTGACTTGGCAGTGTTAGGTTTGTAATTGGACTCAGTGATCTTAAAGATCGTTTTCAACATCAATGATTCTATGATTCTATAAAACACTACAGTGATCTTCAAACTAGGCAGGTCAAGACCTTGTGGCAGTGGCTGGCAGTTAAGATAAATAAATTAGTGGTGGCTATCTCTGTCAGGAAAAAGGAAATAAGGAGATGTCCATATGGTGGGTCCACATTGTTTATTCCACCTACAAGCATCACTCTTTAAAGGACCATAAACTTATCTGTGACATTCTTTATTTCCTAGTATCAATTTCCCAAGGAACTAAAAATTATAAAAAAAACCTAAGCTAACTGCCACTTTGTGTGAGACAACAAAAATAAGAGATGAAAAAAAAAAATTGACTGTACAGAACAGTGTACAACTTAAGCAATTAGTTCATATGCAGTCAGTCTACTGTGGAAATCTGATTTATGGGACCAGTCCTGCCTTTACTGAGTTGTCTGAAGTGGTTTTACCTCAGGCCAAGGAGTATGGATTGAGATGGGAAAACCAGTTTCTAAGAGAAACAAAACTGTTTTTGTTTTTTTCCTGGCTTACTTCATCAAGTGTAATGAGTAAACATTAACAAGGGCTGGAATGCTTCCACTTCCAAAGCACAGCCAAGCCAAGAATTGTATTACCTATTCAGCAGCCACAGTTGAACAAACAAAACATTTTTATCTCCCTGGAAATGAAAAAATTCTTCAGTCATTCCCAAAAGACAAGACATTCATGTTGGTCTCATTCCTGTTTGATAGTATATCACTAAATAATCGTGCTCGCCTCCCTTACCTCACTCTGCATTATCTACCCTCATCCCTTACTTACCCTCTACAGAACCGTATACGGAGCAGTTAAACTCTCTTGTATTACTTTTCACAGTACACTTTTTTTCGTTACCTACAATGTTGTATTAATAGCACATACAGGCAAGGAATTGATAGCAGCTACAGTCCTTGCTGAGGCAGAATTGTGTGGGTGACTCTGTGGCCACTGATGAAGAGGCCTTCCCACATGACAGCTGCATGGGAGATCCTAAGAAATGGATTGATGATGGGTGTTTCACCATGTGTTCGCACATACATCTCTATGGAAACACTCCTGTTGCAGGATGGAAAGATGCCTTTGGTGCCTGGGGTTGTAAGACAAATAAAGCCATTACTAGTTCTACTACAAAAGTTTCCTATACTGGGCACTGAACAGAGGATAAGAAAAAAAATTGTCTATAGTACTTTTCTTCTTTCTCCATGGATTTTGTGACTTACCCTCTATGCAGACTTTACAGTAGTTCTTAGAGCAGTTGTTTAGTGCCAGCAAGTTCCACTATTTGTCAGAATTGTTTTACTCTTGCTGTCCCAAAACATTGCAATTTGAATATGGCAAGCATGGAGTAAACATGTCTGAAGACTGTGTTGACAGGCCCCTCATATTGCCACTTGTAAACTAAGAACCAGACTCTGAGGGTTTACTGGTTAATATGTAAAACAACAAAAACAACAGCAAAAGTCATTCATGAAGTAGTTTTGTCCTGGATAACCGTGATCCACCAGCCCTATGAGAATAGATCCTTTCCATGCTGCATTGTGGGATTCAAAATCTGTCATTTCCAAAACCGCACTCACGTGTCAGCGGGTAACTGAAGATTTCAAACTATTTGGATTATTTTTATCTAATGTATATCAAAATTCTAGAGTTTAATTCTGCCATGATGACAATGTTAGGAATATATCGCAGTCATTGACAATTCTGTCAATGAGCAGCCAATCAGGACAAGGACTGATCAACGATGTGTCCTGCTCTAGATCTCTGCTGTAGTCTCTGAGTCTCCATGCATTTACTAGCAGTACAGAATATTTTGAAGTGTTAATTCCAGGTTCCTTAAGGAGCATTTCTTTGGGATATGTGGTGGCCTGTTATAAGTCTGGTTTGTGCCTCACTGATATATTTCTCTTTCATTAAGAGACTTAGGAGAAAACAAGTCACTTTTTGTTTTAAATAATCTCTATCTATATTTAGAGTGTAAGAAGCAAAGGAGAAGCTTACCTTTTGTATTTGCAGTATTTTCAAAAGAAATCAGTTTTGTCTATGTGTTGTCTTGTTTTGCCATGCAAGTAAAAGTATTTTCTGCCTTAGAGAAAACACCCAGAACTCTTAGGCAGCAGGTATTCTATGTGCACTTCAGAGGGCATTAGAACTGTGCTATATAAAGAGAGATATCAATGTAGAAAACATAACAGTTTAGATGCATTTGAAACCTACATCCAAATCTCTCTTCAGTCTGTAAGATTCAGCTGAAGATTCAGCTGGAAATGATGCTGCCTTTGCCCAAAACTGGTCAGATGTGGATAGTGAAAAGATTAATTTCTCTCTCTCCAAGACAGCAATAGCAGCTGAGGAATGGCTTTAGGCCACTCAATCTCACTTGCATCCCAGCTAACAGCTGTGCAAACCACAGAATTTTTACTATCCAGGGGTTTATTTAAATGTTTTTTCTCTTTTGATGTACTGTTTATATAAACTCGCAAGACTTTTGCTTTGAATGAATCTCAAAACAAGACTATCCTTTGTTGATTTTACCTATATCGTGAATAATATGCTTTGTAGAAGTTTCATCTCAAAAGAAATAAAAAGAATGATCTCTGAGGAACTATTTTAATAGATATTATAGTGGATTACTCGGTAAGTCTGAATGTATTAGAAATCGTAGTAAACAAGCATGTTCTTGCTCGGTGCTGACATACATGAGTTAGAAGGACAAGACTAGTCCCTGCAAAACCAGAATCATTTCTTTAATTGAAGTCCTAAAGATATGGGATTTTAGAACTAACTGCCAATCACTAAAATTTTTACTTAGAAACCAACATTGGCGTGATAGCATTATTTTTGCAGATCTGAATACTTAGCAAACAACCCAGAATCAATACATTCTCTTCACATTTTACATACTTCACCAGTATTTAAACCATATTTTTGGAGTTATGAAGTCATAAAGGAGTGAACTAATGAAGACTTATCTGCTGAAAGGATTCACATGATCTACCAATTCTTTTCTGCATAAACATGCAAACCAAAGGAAAACAGCACCCTTCCAATTTAATGTTCAATGCATTAAGCAGGGAAAAGCATGCTTTCATATGTGCTTGGGCAACATCTAACACAGACCTGGCTGGCTGTTGCTGCACTCTGTTCCAAATATCATAGTAAGTCCTATGTCCAGGGTCTGATCCAGAAAACCTCCTGACCCTCTAATGTTGCCTCTGAAATAACACTTGGGCTGAACTTCTTCCCCCTAATAGCAGCTGAAACAGCTGCCCACCATTGGATGTTATATCTCCTCAGATCCCAGGCTCCTCCAGGCCACAAATTCAGCATGTCAGGAGGTAGTTGCTTTGGAACCCTCTGTCTGTGGAACCTCATTTACAGTTGAAATTAGCTGCAAATGAAAGACAGCCAATGCAGCTCTTGTGGAGCTCTACAGTCTCAGCTAAAGGTTGTTGTGGTTTGAATGGAAGATAAATTCCCAGTCAAGTGTGGACTCTGTTCCAGGCTTAAATTATAAGAGAGGGATATGCTCAGCCTTCTTATTTTGCAGCTTATTGCCAGCATTGGTGGTCACGTTCAGAGTGTGATTTAAATCATAATGAATAGAAAAAGGAAGGAGAACACAGATGAATAAATGAGAGTGAATGCAGAAATGTCAGCAAACACTGAGCGAGCATTCATGTTTAAAGCAGTCAAAGAAAGATGATTGAAGGCAGACAAACTGTGAATAAAAATGGATGAAGAAAGATGACAAATGGCAAGTAGACACATGGCACACAATGACACAAGAAGAAAGGGTCTGAATGTCATCTTGATTGTCAAAGCTGGGGAAAAAATAGGGAACTGAAAAAAGAGAACTGTGCAGACATGCAAAGGATGAAGACTAATAATGGAACGTGCTGAAAAGCTGGCAGGCAATGTGCACTGAATTGGGACAATAGAAGCATGGTGATACATTTCCAATCTTTGTTTCAACCAAGCAGCTTCTCAGAGTGAAAGAAACGGAAGTGAATATGCTTTTTGTTTTTTCTTCTTTTTCTAAAACAGAAAAAAAAAATCATACAACAAATTCCATTTTCTCTGTTTTTTATCTACTTGTTTGCAGAACCTGAAATTTCTGTACAAGTAATTCTAACAATGTAAAGACTATTGTGGATTAAGCTGTCTACTTTAGAAAGTTCGTCTTATTGTTTATATAAGTAGAGGAAAAGGCTGGCTTTTTCTCTGTTCTAGAAAGGAAAAATAATAACATTATTAGAAACCACCCTGAAGTATCTGTATGTGCCACAAGCACCTATAATTCTACCTCTTTTTTCTATAGTGGTTATATATCTATACTTCATACTGCTTTGCAAAACAATACATTCACTCTTATTTTTCTAAGCCATGAGTGACTGAAATGCTAAGGAGACTCTTATTTTTCATTTCACCTAATTTTATCACGGAAAAAAGGCAGATTGCATTAAGATTCTAAAGACCTTATCTGTGACTATGACTACATGTCACATTTGTAATAAAACGCAGAAAAATAAATACTACCTGCATTACCCTGAAGGAAAAAAAAGCAAATTGCAAATTTCATTTTCTTTAACTACTTTTTTTCAAAGTGATGTTGTTTTTTAAGGAATTTAATAAAAGAACAATTTTCAGTCTTTTAAATTAGAGGCATTAAACATGACTGTCAGTAAGAAGTGAGCATGAATAAGGTTATAATAACACTATGAGAGAGAAAAAGTAGATTGTTATGTTGGGGGGGGGAGCCCCAGAGTCAGTGAGCGAGTCCTCATAGAGGTATGAATCATTGCTTGTTTATTGTAACATCTGAGGGTCTATTTATACAGATAATCAGAGTGCATGTTTCCATGGAATCAGATTATTTACAACATATTCTAATCATAAAGTCACATTGTTAAACTACGCGCCCACTTCCCATGCCTGGTTCTGACTTTATCAAGCCAGCCTCCTCATTCTCATGAGATAGCAAAGCTCTCAGAAAACATCACAACCTTGAAGCTTTATACTAAGGCTTTGTATCTAAGAACTGACTATAGGCCTTTGTGTCTAAACATTGACACTTTAGCACATTCATTTCTACTGATCGTCGTAGGCAGGGTTGTGCAAGCAGGCTTCTAGGATTACAGCATGTCCAGTTTGTTCCAATATATTTTCTACAATTCCCCCTTTTTCTTTTTGCACTACCCAAGCCTGACTGACTAGACGAGTTGCTATTCTTCTTAAACATGCGAACAAACAACAATCAAAGAACAACATTAAAATCAATGGTAAAAGTGACATCATTAACGACTTCATTCAGCTCTCAGAGTTTTCTATGAATGCTCTCAGAGTGATCGCTAAGATTAAAACAACACATTCCTTCAAACTCTTCACAGCCATGTCCTCGTGCTAATGCTAAAAATGTATCGCAGCTCTATTTTGTAATGTAACACGCCTAACACTATTAACATCAGCTAACAAGCCACTCAAAGCCTTTGAAGTAGTATTAGTCTGCTTACTCAACCAACATCACAAATTTGTCAGCTTTGTCAAGGCTGCTGCAGTTGCTACCCCAGGAGCTAATGCTGAGGTAGCTACAATTTCTCCAGGTTCCCAGAAAGATGACTGTACTTTCACCGTCAGCCCCAAATTGATGGATAGGTCGTTTATTTTGTTTACTTCGTTTCTTGTTATAAATCATAGTGAGATTGGGAGTTAGTAACGTAAGCCATCCAAGGCTACGTAGCCTGCCATTAAATTTTGACAATATTCCTGCTCACACTTTACCTCCACTAATCAGAAAAAAAAAAGATTTCTACAGGCAAAGCAACTGGAAAAGAAAAAGAACGTGATACTTTAGGAGAGATATAACTATACAAGGCTGTAGCGTTTCTATACACCGGTAAAGTAGCATTTACATTCTGACCTTTTTGAGTGATGTTATAGGTACAATTATACATTACACAAGCATCCATTATTACTGACCTATTTCGCTGGAACCTATCTTGGACCGCTGTCTGTAATGACACAAACATAACCTCTTCCTGTCGTTTTTAGCTCAACAGGTCCTTCCCATTCGCCTGAGTCCCAGTCTTTGTATAGTACTTTGATATCTTGCTGGTCCTGATTATTCAGTCCTGACTCTAGTGATCGGTGATGGATTACAATAGGAGGACCAGTTCTATTTCCAGTTAAACGTAAAAAGTTCAACACTTAAGTCGCCTTTGCAATTCTTTCACTAGGAGGTAACATTTCTCCCCCCTTTTGTTTTTGCAAATGTGACTTTAAGGTTGCATGAGAGTGTTCTACAATTGCTTGACCTGTTGGTGAATGTGGAATGCCAATAAGGTGTTGCACTCCCATCTGTAAAAACTGTTAGCCCATTTACCAGTGTGGTACTACACTTAGATTTTTCCTCTAGACGTTCTTGTTGCAAAAAGATTATCAACCAATGGCCTGAATGATGAATTTTAATTTGTCCACTACAGTTCACCAAGGCCACTTGTAATTCTAAACTGTTCTGCATACTCCATTGTAAATATCGTTCTGTCATCGGAATGACTATTGTTTCAGGCTCTTTCCCTGAATCAAGAATCTTTTCCCTGAATCAAGATCTATCTGGTCTTGACCTTTCATGATTAACTGTGCAAACATTTCCTCTCTTGTTACAATCATCTTTGATGGCTGATTAGATAAGAACTGCCATTATATAATGTTTTAATTTGTCCAAATCGGTTTCAACCCATTGCATTATTAACCCAACAGGCTGATAAGCGTTATCGATGATCAAAAAATTAACAGGCCACCTATTTGCTACATGATGTGCTTGCCTGTTGCTTACTGGATTTTCTCCTTTTTTTTTTCTTTTTTTTTTTTTTCCACAATTTGTTCTGCTTCCTTTGTTGGTTTCCTTGGTGCTAATATATCTGTATCTCCTTTTAACAACTCAAACAAAGGTAACAATGTTTGATTATCTACCCCTATCAAATTCCTGGTCCAATTAGATATTACCCAGCAAGATCTGCCCATCGTTAAGTGTTTGGATGTTAATTCTACATGATACCCTTTGTGGTTTGATGGTTTTATCCAATTTTTTTTCACCCCAAATACATCCACGGTGCAACACTCTGCACCTTTTCTGGTGCGATTTGCAATTAGTGTTTTTGCAACATGTCACATGATTCCTGTTTATACCTTTCCAAATTATCTTTCCCTGCCTCTAGTACATTAGATCTGAAGTCTCCACTTGCCCTTTCTTTGTTTTCAGTTTGGGGAGCTTCCCTTTTAAAAGGTACTAAAACAAGCATACATATTGGATGACCATCAAGTCGTCTATGGGCTTTTCTCTGAGTAATGGCTTTTTCAATTTTGCCCAAAGTTTGTTGTGCATCACTCGTAAGAGTACGAGGTGCTGTTAAAGCCATGTCCCCCCTTAAGAAGATCAAATAATGGACTTAGTTCTGCGTTAGTAATACCCAAATAAGGTTTAACTCGATTGATTGTTCCTAGGAGCTTTTGTAAATTGTTTTAACTACTATTTGCACTTTGGCTTGCTGAAGTTCAATTGTGGCATTCAAAATTTTCCACTCAAAATATTTCCAGGTTTGAATTTTTTCAGGTGTGACTTGAAGGCCTATTTTCTCTAATACAATCTTTGAAATGGTATTAATTGAGCAACACAACTGCTTTGGGTGATATACACAGGTGGGAAAGGAATATAAACCATAGCTTGTATATGTCCAGTAAAATCAGAATTAATATCACCAGGTTACACAAAAAGACTTTGCAAAGTGACACTCGAATGACCTACTAACCAAGCACGGGGATACCTTGTGAGTGTTTCAATCCCTTATTATTGAGGAGGCTGTGGAGAAGATCACGGTGTTGATTTGTAAAGTGACAACCTCTTCAACATTTATGGTAATGGTCCAGACGTTGTCGAATTCCTGGCTTCTTTTGTCTGTTTTTACCTGTATGGGAATTTGCAAGGCTGCAAATGCATTAATTTTTCTATTTCTTTGCAGTTTTTTATCTGAGAGGATACTCCTTTTGGACTCTTAAATCATGCTCTCATTAGTGTTTGGCTAGAATCCCTTTTACCGTTGTCTGCACTACGATGCAGCAGTTGTTGATCTGATAAGGGACACTGGAATGCAGAGCGTTCTTCATAAATTGTTACTCCCCTAGAGAGAGATAAGGACTCCCAAGCTGAAACAAAGCAAACAAAAAAACCCCTTCACGTTCAAAATAAATCAGAAATAAATCAGGAGGGGGGCGGGGGAGGAATGGGGTGGGGAAACTCACACTATGCGGGGGGGGGGGGGGGGGGGGGGGGGGGGGGGGGGGAACTCACACACAGCCACAGGGCTGGGTTTTTTTCCATTTCTTATTCTATTTACTATGGGGTTCTTTGTATTTTTCTATTTTTTATTTTTTCCATTTTGTTTTCTGTTTTTCTTTCTGTATTTCCTATTTGTTTGTTCCAATGTTTTTTCCACATTGTTGACAAATACAGAACATTTCAGAAGCACTAGACTGTAGAAAAGCTGAAATAGCACATTTATATATTATATTTAAAAAAAAAACAAACCTCTGAAGTGGAAGCACTAGAGGAAGAGAAATGGTAGCCCAAATTTCCTTAATCTATATATATTGTCAGTGTTCCCGTTACAACAGCTATATCAGGTTTATCTTTATGGCTTTCATAATGATATTTTTTCCTGTAGTTTCAAGTCTATAGGCACACCATAATGCTTTTTCATGTTTGCTTACACAGCTGAAACTAGAGTGTCACCTCTAAAGTCAAGGGCTTGCCTTGCTGCTGAGCAGCTATGCTCTCAATAGAATGCTGTTTGTACACACTGTAGTTCTGTTCTGGCATCAGGCTGGAATTATTTAAGGCTTTCATTGTCTTGAGAACAACAGGTGCACAAGGTCTCTAGGACTTGAATGCTGTAGTTCTCAGACCAGCAATCAATGGTCTTGTCTTACAGCATTCATATTAAAATGCTAATTGACATGAATGTCTTCAATTATTGCATTCAATTCCATTTAGTTATTTTAGTCTCATAAATGTTGGTTCCACTGAAGCAGTTAAACAGAGCCTTATAATGTGATTAGATTTTGCTTGCACTGATATCTGCCTTCTTTTATTAAATTGTACCGAACTCTAAAGAATATATTAAGATTGTTACTATACATTAAGTCATTCAATGCATTTTAACCTTGCAGTAATTCACAGTCATAGTAAATAATCACAGTCACCTCTACTCACATCAGCTCTAAGACTACCTCACAGCAAGGCTCCATGCAGCACTGGGAACACTTCTGTTAATAAGCAAAGGGCAGTGTTGTCACAGATTATTGGGCCATGGTGTTGGGAGTTGGGGGATGGGGAGGTGAGTGGGGGGATTTTTCAAAACAGAAACCAAACTCCAGTGTTCATCAATAGCTTGCGATTTTAAATAGTTTGGAGTTAGGCTTTATTTCAGAGCCATCACCAATAAAGAATCTTTAGTTCTACTGTATCCCTCCCGACTTCTCTGGATTTAAGATAATGAGAATATTTCTAATTGTAATCCTTCTTAAAGTTTGTAAGATGCCATTGAAACATTTGTTAAGAACTGAAATGCATAATTGCTTGTGGCTTTTAACCATTTGAATTTACTTTAGAGATTCTACTCACCTCTGGGCTTACTGGCTAGTGTTGCACACTAAAAACCCCAGACTGGTTCACATACCATTTGCTCTCTGCATTGTTGTTCAGCAACCATTTCCTCAAGTCCTCATCAACAGGCACATCATATCCAGAATTTCCATTAGGTCTTCAACTCCAATAAGTCTCCAAAAAGATTTGATGTCTTACTTGCACAGCTGATTGCTTCCCATTTATCAAACTCTCAAGGCTTACTTTGAACCCAGGCTCCAGACAGGAATAAAGACTGCATGACAAACTTTTGACCTGGGGAAATGGCTCTTGTGGGAAAGATTTAGAAGCAGGTCTGTGTTGCCCATCCAACACAGACCTGCTAAAACCCCAAACTGTGACTTCTATGATAGTCAGGCAAGCTAGAGTAGTTTGGGAGTGAAGTGCAGATGGTTTAGTATGAAAGGAATTAAATTTCAACTGATTAACACCTAGCAGATGCAGAGAGATTTCGTATATCAAGGTCACGAAAGCATAAAAAATATTATACAGAATTTTCCCCTCTCTTACGCTTCTGGAAATCATTGAAGGGTATTACAAAAAGTTACCAAGTCCTGCAAATAGCTGTCTACATATTGAGAAAATGACTGCAAAAGTCCCATAAGGCAGTGTATGAAGTCAGATTTTTTTCATGCTCACTTGTGGTTAAATCAGACTAAACAAAATGAAAAAATATTCCCATTGACTCCATAAGGAACTGAAGTCAAAGAAGAATTCACTTGTCATCCTCAGTAAAAAAGCATACAATGGTATCAACGGGACAATAAGTAGCACACATATTTTATAAAGATTTATTTTAAATATTTTATTAAACTTATTTATAAAGCACAGAATAAAAGAAAGGTGTAACTTCTATTATAGTCACTGCCAAGATTTCCTTACCCCAACACCAGTCAAAGAATAAGCTGTAAAACTTGTCCTACCACTGCAATCTGCTAAGTTACTTTTAGCATCAAGATATTATATTACCATTGTTATGTGTGCTACACATGTGTATCCTCACTGTTCCCTGCAAGTCCAGTTAACAGGGAGAATATTTTAACCAGTAAGTTATAAAAATAAAGAAGCAAAGACATGGCCCTAAACTGGTAAATGGTCTTTACACAGGAAAGTGATTTTTTCCAACCTTTCTCGTGGCACAGTTCACTTTTCTTGTTAAATCCATCTGCTGCTTTCCTTTATTTACTCTGCAATTAAGTAGGTTCCTGTTGCCTCTGTGATATTAGTCTTGTTTTTTGAAGCAATGAAATGCTACAAGATGAGATGCTTCCTAAAGATAAAAAGTCATAATGATAAATCTCTCATAATTGATATTCACATACAAACTCAACAAAAATACCACAAAGAAATGCCAGAACTAAGAAAGCATATTTTTTTACTCTGCTGAAATTTGAAGTTTTCACAAGATGTAATATGTTTCCTCATCCCCCGCTTTGCTCTTTAACTCCTTCTTATTCCTTCTCACAGTCTTCTTCCTATTCTCCACAGTTTCAATGGCAACAATGAACAAAGATGTCTTGGGCAAGCCAAGAATAATACGCTGTTGTTGATCTGTACTCCTAAGTCTCACTTAATGATTTTTTTTCTTTTACTTGCTCAAAAAGTTGAAAATTCATGGTTGTCTAGGGCCATCTGTGGAGTTCTTTGTTTGCAGATTTGAGAAGAAGCCAAAGCTTTGCATACCCTGTCTTTGAGACTCAAAACCAAGCAGTATTGCAGAAGTTCAGCTAGGGCTCAGACTAGCATAAAGTCACTTTTCACAAAAGATTCACCTGTATTCGAAAAATGAATGGCTGACAATACTTACCTGAAAGACACTGCTCCTGAAGAAGCTGTACAACCTACTGTATACCTGTAAACTGCATCTGGCAAGTTAATTAACATAAGCAATTCTAGATGTTTGGATATTTCTCTGTCAAAGAGTTTGAAAGGCTGGCACCAGAGCCCGAAGTTAAAATGTCTGTGATAGCAATTATGTCACCCTTGGGACAGGCTTTAACTGGAGCAATGAAAGAAGCTGTTATGTTTCCCCTAGCTCAGCAGGTGTGAAGGCAACACAAAGAACATTCACAGAGGAATTCCCTTCCATGAAACTTAGACTCCTTCTGAGTGTTGCATGCCACTGTTTCCACTGCCTGCGGAATAAATGGCAAACAAATTCTGATTCATTATATTTTGCAAATGTTTCTGAAGAAAAATACTTACTTCTGAAAAGTTACTAATTCTTTCTGTCATTCAATTTCAGGTGAATTTCATTGTTATTGTTCTTTCTCCTTCTGCTTCTTTTCTGATTAATTTGCTGGCTCTTGCTTCAGGAAAGTCCTAATATCCAATTCATTTAAGTATATTTAAGCCTGAATGCCAATTGAGCATTTCTGTTTTCCTTATACTTTATTCTAGCTAACTTTATAGAGAAAAAGTTCAAAGGAGATGGCAACACAGGCCCAAATCTGTAAGCTCAGATTCAGATCAAGACTCAAGGATATTTTAATGCAGATCAATAGTAATCATCCCTACTTAAAAACTGCCACTGCAGCTGGAATGAACTAGTTTCTAATCCTTCTTACTTGACTAAGTTAATCTCATTACTTAGGATATGCAATATAAAATTTAACCACTTAAAAATAATATAAAGATACAATTTATTGCAATTTTTAATTTAGAACTATAATTTTCATTTGGGGAAAGAACTGAACAGATTACCAAAGTAAAGTAAATGCTACAGGATCTTTTTAACAGACAAAACAGAATGACCTTTTACTGTTCTACCTTAATCTGCACTTTCCAGTTGAGATTGTTAGGATGACTATTATATGCTGCAGGACATTTTTGGTATTTCATTGACTCAGATTTATAGGCCTAGCCTGCAGTATTCAAAGTGCATCACTTTGAGAAAAGTGCAGCCACTTTCTGAAAATATCACAAGAACCACAGCACAAAGCTTTCATCAGGAAATAGGTTCAGCATGGTTTTATTTGCAGTTCTCACTCTTATTCAGTTAAATTCCTAGACTGCAAGTAAAAGACTCCCTTTACAAAGGGGATCACAAACAAAAGTCCATTCTTTGCTTTCTTTTTATATTCTTTATTTGGTATGACTAATACTGAAGTAATAATAAAAAAACCAATACATCACAGAAGAAATCAAGTATCTGTCATACAGAAAAAGAAACCTACATCCACCTTTTTATTTCTAAAAATAATTTTCGGTACCTTTTTTTATGTGCACTATTCTTAAAACTGTTCCCAGACTATAGCACTTGTAAGATTGCTCTTTGAATAGTAACCAGTAAAAAGGAAAAGGAGCATGTAGTTCAGGTATTTAAATTCACGATTGCCTGCCCATTTGGACTCTAGAGCGCTGAAACTGTCTTTAATGGTCAATATCATAAAGGCAGTGAGTAGAAACACACAGCAGTATTCCATTTGGTGACATGGCCAATGCATTGGTGATCTTGAGAAGCGTAACTGAATGAAATCCCTCACCAGGACAGCAACCTCTCTTCACAACACAGAATGGGTAGAAGGCTGCATTGGCTCAAATGACAGAAACTCCATATGCTTTTATTTCTATCATTTGACATTTTCAGACAAGGTTGTGTTTGCCAGCACAGCAGTGATTTTAGAACTGTAGAGCCTCGAAAGATTAAATGTTGATTTCAGTTTCTAGGATTTATTATGTCTGCCTTCACACTCAAAGATGTGACAACATCACGAGTTTGGCTATGTTTCCAAAATTTCCTTTGCAGCCACGAGCACTACAAGTGTTTTCTAATTACGTGCTGAGTTTAGTGGAATTACATATAACTGTGATGATACTAAGAAAGGCAAGCCTAGTGAACAGTTTTGCTTGTCTCTTCTTACGAAACAGCAATTGTAAGTAGGACTGCTAATGCAATGTGATGTGAGTGACTTCACAGTCAGATCTCAAACAAGAACAGGAAAAAATATTTACATTTGCAAGTCAGCTACATATTCCCTAATTTACCACATGAAAGTTAGTAAACTGTACTAAAGCAACCTCAGACTCATTAGTAGTTCTTTTCTAGAACCCATAAAAGAGGAAAGGAAGTAGTTATGCAGCACTAATCGTTGAACTGGGAAAGCAGAAGGCAATTTCAACCCTCAGGAAGAACAGCAAGGCAAAGAAACAGATACTTTGTAAGACCTAGAAAACCCCAAGGAGACTTGCAAAGAGACAATTGTATTTTGTGAAGAATAGTGAATGTGAAATCAATTCGCTATCCCGGTAACAGATTATCAAACTGTATGAATAGAGAAGAGGCAACTACAGTCAGAAGCCTGATCCTTTTTAAGAATTATTGATAACATTTTCCATTGCATGCTCATGAGCAAGTTGAGAAAAGCATAGTCTTGATGAACCTATGGTTAATATTTATATTCAGAGTAATAACTAAATATTACTTCCCAACCAAAGCTCTTCTTCAGGTCTTAATTTAGGTAGTTTACGGTTCTAACTAATGAACCAAATAATAAAATGCTGAGTGTATGCTTAATATTAGCATCCTCAGAAATGAAAATTACTTGGGCTAACTTGAGACATGGTCTGAAAGATATTAGAATACAGTTCAGAGGAGTCAGATAAAAGGCACAGAACTCAGAAATCTTGAGATATAAGGAAGGGGGAAATGTCAGGTAGAAAGGACTGTTTTTATAATGCTCTCAGGCTTGCAGGAAAGAAATGCATGAGAAATACCATCTTAGATGCATGAACAGATAGGAAGAAGGGAAGGAAGGTTAGAGTTTTCAAAATTAATGATCTACAAGAAAAGACGAAGTTTAGAAGAGACAGAAGAGACATGACTACTTTCAAATCTAGAAAAGGCTGCAACAAAAAGTAAGAAGTCTCATCACTTTTATTTGTTGTGTAGGAAGTGTAAACACTAAAGGTTTACAAAAAAGCTGACAAATTTCTTTCTCTTTGTTTTTGGCACAATACTCAGAAGACAGAAGCAGAGAGAAAAATGGGAGCATGACTCTGCTGCCAACTTGAAAATTGCAAGAACTCTGACATTTCCTCACTCTGGTGTTTTAGATGACAAGATTGAGAAATCTGAAGTGGGCAGATCTGATGAACTGAAAACATTAGAATTGTTTATTGTTTTACTAACAACTTAAAGGATAGGTTAAAATGATTAAAACAGTAAAACTTTCCCAGACATAGATTTTACATATAAGCACAAAGAAGCACAGATGAAAATATACATAACACTGTTTTGGTTTAAGCAATCAGTACTCTTTCTGAAAGAGACAATGTCATCCTTCATTTTATTCCAGTTTCCTATGAGTCCATTAAATCCTAACAATTAGGGTCAGGTTAAGTGATAAAAGGCAATAACAAGTTCGGGGAACCCAAATAAAACCATCGCAGGAGCCATCAGCCCATCAAAGGTCCATCTGCACAAAGCCAGGGGAGCTCAGAGCACAAAGGTAGGCAGAAATCCCAAGTGTTAACTGAGTGGAAGGGACACACTGTCTAGTCTTTCCCAGGGCTGTCCCAGGATACTTGTCCCCTGAGTCCAGGTGTAACAACCATCCTGATGAGCCAGCACTGGAATGTCCTCATAACTTGAGTCATAGGGGTTTATGTGTCTGTGGAGCATCAACTAGTGTGAGCATTTGTCTGGGTACCAGAAGCTGTATGGGAATCAGCAGCCAAAGGTCTCACGTGCCTGGGTGCCCCTAAGTGGAGAGACTGGGGTGAGTGAAACCAATTGTCAGAGACTTGTGAGCCCATGGTGCAACACTTGATGAGGGTGCAGGTGTGAGCACTAGTAAATATCCAGCTAGACTAGTCAGGGACTAGGGAAAGAGCCCTGGGAGCCAGGGAGGGGTGGGAGGGCTGGCAAGTGTCTTGGGGTGAGGAGCTGGCTAGCTGAGGGACCAGCAGAGTACCAGCTGGACAGACCATAGAGTCTGGAGGTCTCTAAGGGTGAGACCTGCATGTGTATGTTTCTATGTGGACACTATGAGTAGAGAGCTTGGCTGTCAGCGGACCAGGAGGATCCCGGTCAGCGCTTTGTATGTGCACAAGTGCGAGTACCTTGTGGTACAGTCTGTATCAGCAACTGGATGGGGGCTGCAGTCTTAGGGGCTCCAGTGTCTATGTGCCAGCATCTGGGAAGACTGGAATCCAGAGATAGCTACTGGGCAGACTAAGTGTCTGAGCTCACCTGCTGGGGCAATCCACCTTTTACACATGTATATATCTGTTCTCATCGGCATACCTCCATCCTGCTCAGTCAGAGAGGGAAGCAGGCTGAGGCCATTGATGCTGTCTTTGTTTATGTAGGTGCTTCTCTGTGTCTGTCCATGTTGATTTGTGTAGCCAGCTGTGTGTATATATGGTGTATACATTTGTGTCTACATGTGCCTACTGGGAAGACATGTTCAGCCTCACTACTGGTTAGACCTGGACACGTGGAGAAGCAGCAGCAGCCTTACCTGCCTTGGGTTGTTGGGTCTAGCCCAGATTTCCCCTAGTAGATATTGCCATTTTATTTTCCATCTCTAACAAAGGAGAGAAGATATAACTTTGAAAATAAGTAAATATGTTATTTGTTGTAAAAAAAAAAAAAATTGTTCTGTATAATGAAAGCCTCGAAGGGGAGAAAACCAGAATGAAATGCAACACAACAAAAAGTGAAAAAACGTATTTTGTATCCCATAGTTACAGAAAGGACACTTTCTTCCTACAGATTTAACCAGCTGAAACTCCTTTATCTTCCTGCTCTGGGTGGAAAATACTCCACAAAAAAGTTCTTTCATGTAGCATTTTAACTATTGTAGGTAGTAAAGTAGCCACTTATATAACTTATACCAAGTAAAAGACATTATGTTTGCTGTAGGCAGAATGTTACCAGAAATGAACAGAATATCTGTACACTTGCACCTGAACTGACGTTTCAACATGAGGGGTTATAGGCAAATTTTTACCAAAATCATTGAAACACAACTTTCCATCAAAGTAAATATAAACTTGTGTACTTTTCTGTTTTATCCAAGATCATTCTGAAGTGTTTTAAGCATGAGTCTGTACTACTTTATACTATATATACATACAAATATATGAAGGTATATATGGAAGCCATGAAATACTGTTACAGAAATGGTAAATCTATTCGTGCATTTCAAGTAGCAGAAGATGAGACTTGGCTTTTAGAATATAGTCACAGAATTGAATTTGATGTGCTATGTAAATGTACAATGTATTAAAATACAGGTAACAACTGAAAACAGAGAGACTTGTTGTTTAGTGAAAACAGTAGTTGTGCAGGTTTCCTTTCGAATGCTCCCTCATAAAAAAATTACTTCCAGCATCATGATGCCTGTAAGCCTACTTTCTCTCCACACAACTTTGATCCTTGCTGGTTTTTGTTCATCTGTTCCCTACCCTGGAATCAGGTCCCTTAACTGTGAGACATTTCACAGTCACATTTCACACTGCATGTGTGATTAGGATGATTCATAATTCGTTATTCCCACAGTGTGTTCCTAAGTCATTCACTGTTTATGTTTCCTATTCTCAGCAGGGCAAGATGTTCCGGATACATTTCCTGTAAGTACTCATTGAGAATGAAGGGCTCTTCCTTTCTGTACAAGTATAAGGATAAAGCATGTTTCAGCTCTCAAAGCTTAGAACAAAGACTGGAAATTAGTCATCATGCAAATAAGTTCTAGCCGCTTTGTTTTTCAAGTCCTATGTATCTAGAAGAATTGAATCCTCTCGGTTCCCAGAAATGTGGTAATAATAAGGCTGGAAAGAGGAGAGAGATGGACAAGGAGTGAAAAAAAAAAAGTCAAAACAAAGACTAAGTAGCTGTGACTAGCAAAACTGATCAAAAAAAATATCATGAACAAATTTTCATTTACTTCATAATGACACTGGCAGCAGTGATAAAACAAAGATATCATTGTTAATTCTACACTCCTATAATGCAAAGACAAACTCATGAAACAACGGTTCTGGACTAGATTCAAAGTGTCATCAGAAATCTTGAAAATGAGGTGAGGCAAGGATAACAAAAACATGCCAAAACTCGAAATCATTACATGATGAAAAAAATCCCTCTTGACGGGAAAAACAAAAAATCAAAACTACATGGAAAGAGTGAAGTACTGTATTGTGTGATCTTTTAATGCTAACAACACATAATAGTATCATTATTACAAATGCATCATGGTGTAAACACGGCACACAGGCACACAAGCAAGAGAGTACACACAAACCACAGAGCACGCTGGCAGTGTAATGAGTCTGAGGTGGAACTACCAGTCTCGAGCTGCAGGCATAGATATGCAAAGTATAGCCAAGCTCTACTAATTATTCTACTATTCCTGTGATGATAGAAAGGGTTTAAATTTAGACTTTGGATACTGTGATCAGTATCTCTGAAGTTGAGTTTTCTACTAATCATAAAATTAAACTGTGCATTAGTGTGTAGAGTTAGAAATCCCGCTTTAAGATAATATAATAAAATAAGCAGCTAGAAAAGACAAATGGTTCCCAAGGACTTTATGATCTGTGAACAGCGAAGCTCAGTTCATACTGGAAAGAAGAGATGCCCAGTCTTGATGGACAAGAATCTATCTTTCCAGATTAATGAAGACTGAAAATTATGAGTCTGAAGTCCATTAATTTTGTTTCTAAGTTGTTTTTCCCACATTACTAAAGTTTTACTTGCTGGATTGTGACTTGGGCCAGGTTTTCTTTTTCCAAAGGGCAGCTCCACTTTTGAAGAATAATGAAAATAGTGGTAGTGCAAAATGATATTTAAGGAATGTTCAGCAGCTGAAAGTGCCACAAAGCAGAAGCCAGAGCAGAAGAAAAGACTGTATAGAAGAAATTCAAAACCTGCTACTTCTCTTCCTTCCTGCTTTTTGTTTCCTGGACGTATTTCAAAGATCTGAACTTGGAGATTAGAACATTCTATCATGGCAAAGCCAACACACAGGAAAATTCACTGGCATATCTAGACTATAGCTGTGAAGCATGCATAGAGTACCAGGCTGAAAATCACACCACAGGATATGCACTGTTCAGCTTCTCTTCTTTCTCCTTATTTCCATTTTGATTTACCAGTGGCACAATGTGGCAAGGCAGCAGGTAAGACATTTACCCCACTGCTTTTCTGGGCTCAGATGAGTCCTGAGGCCTATCATGGAAATATCTGCAACCCCTCTAGCAGCGACTCACTGAGTTTTAAGGGTTAAAACACTTCCAATATAATAACAACAACAAAGTACACATGCCACTGGTTAAAGGGATACATTGCTCTCACCAGACTGTTCTTAATACATCTTTCATCAAAGAGAACATGAGGAGCACCAGCTTCAATGAACTAAGTTAGAGGCTAGAACTGGGCAGGAAATGGTTTTACCAGTCTAAACGAATAGGAACATTTCAACTTTATTCCATTCAGCACTAGAATGGGACCAGCATTATTAAGGGAAAGCAAGAGAAGCCCAAGTATGCCAAAGAAAGGGGGGCTGAAGTTCTTCCTTACAACTCTGAAAACATAACTCAAAAGCCCTGTTTTGCTAGGAAAATGGATTTCTCATTCCTTGGATGACAGGTAACATATGATGGTGGTTACTAGAGTCTCTATTTTCTCTTTGATTTTAAAAATGTATAATAATGAACATTCATTCATTTGCCCTGAATAAATTCATAAACAAGAGTGTGAATGAAAGAGGCATTTTACTTACTATAAAAAAAAAAACACAAAAAACCAAAAAACAATCAGAGAACCTATCAAGCATATTGAGGTCCTCTGCAATAAAAAATATTTTCAAGTATAATTACTTCCTTGTAGTAGTGTTCCTTATAGCTTTTCTTTATGGATAAATGAAGCAGGACTTAAAAAAAATCAGGAGCACAAAATGTTCTCTAGCGTGAAAGAAACTCATTTTTTGTTTCCAGCTGAGGCAGCTAGAGCTAGATATTACCTAAACTCATGTGTGCATTTAATTTTAAAATAGCTATTAAAACTGCATTTGCCTCCTGTGAAATTAAGCATTCATGCCTAATTGTACAGGCCTAGAGTCTGCTTATGGGTGAAATTTTACAAAACTTAAACATAAAATAGCCAGTCTTTTGGTTCTGACTCGGAAGCATTATACCCTTTCAAATATTCAGTTTATGACACACCTGCCACTGTTTGTTTCAGTAGTACCATTGTCAGGTAAAGTATTACCCAGCTTGATTTGAAATACAAAACTAAATCCACTGGATAAAAAGGCGATGGGAGCAAATAAAAATGTTTGCAACTTTCTGTTTAAATAGCTAATGCTTATGCAGGAGAGAAGGCTGAAACTTTGCAATGGACTGAGGTCTTTGGAAGTTCATTGCAATCCTGCAAATAAATTTTCCATTTTGACTGTGTTATGAAGCCTGCGTTAACAGGAGGACCAAGTAATACTAACTTCATACATGGCAGTGTATATGCATATGTCTGCATGACGGTGCATACTTAGTTTGTTAAATCAATTCTGAAATATATTTTTCTCAGATTGTTTAGTAGGAAATAAAAATGAAACAAATCATAATAACTGTGGCTGTAAGCAACTATGTTGGAACATTTTTCCTTAAATTTTTCAGATGCCAGTTACTTATTACATCTCCTCCTTGTATATTTTCAATTGGGCTGATAATCTGTTGATAAAATATTGAATTTGAAACTAAATTAAACTATACAGTATACAAAGAAATCAAAATGACACACTAATTGAAGAGAAGGAAAGCAATTTTTGTTTATTTATATTGAGGGTAGGGCTAATGAAACAGGAATAACATTCCTAAAGACATCAAAACAAAGTAATAAATCGGTATGAAAACTGAATGTTAGAATTAACATCTGTTACATTTGGCATAAAAACTTCCTATATCCCCTTTCCAAAATGCTAGTGTAGAACTTTTTTTACAAATCATAAATATCTGTAAGGAAATTTCCCTGTGCTGAAAGAATAATTTCCCCCTCAAAGAACAAATCCATTATAACAATTTGCTGTAATATCTGGTATATTTCTTTCTTCTTAAAATTATTGCTAAAACTCTTAGCAAACATTTAACAAGAGAATTAACTGATTAATGGAATAGGAAGCAAGCAAGCAAGGTGAAGAGTGACATAACAGCCACAATTGGGACTCTAGTAGGAGTTTGTTTCAAAGAAGAAACTTGACTCTTGACCCCAAACTGCATTATGACTATTATGTCATAATAGCGATACCAATAAAAATAAGCCACCCATCAGTAAAAGAGCATTTAAACAGCGTAGAAGTGTAGCAACATTAAGGGATGAGTTTAATGAACCTTGTCTCCCATGTGCCTTGTAGAACAGCAGACCTTTTCCTAGGCTGAGAAATGTATTCTGATATTTCAGCAGGTTGAAAAATAATCTAAATTGTTTCATGGCTGAGATTAACAGCACAGCCCTGATTGCTGGACTGATACATTGAAGATATCCTGATGCTAACATGTCCATAATATTCTCTGAGAATTTTGTGAATTTTATGTCATCCTTCACTTGTCTTCTATGGAAAAAACACTCGAAATAAAAATGGAGCAACAAAACTGAAGCAGACGGTGCATTTTTCTATATGTAAAAAGAACTTTCCATGCTCAAATAGTTGAAACTAAATGCATTTTTGGAACCCTAGGATTATGCAACTCTGTATGTGTGACTACGTCGCTGAAAAAACTCAAAGCATTATCTTCCCCCTTTATGTGCCTGAGACAATTCTCAATAATGACCATTCAAGCTCAGCCCAAGGATTGTTTCTGAATGAAACATACACTTAAAATTGTTGTATGGGCATCTTAAGTTTCATTTCAAAGATATAAAATTCAGTTCCCTGATTCATGAAAGAATTGACAGTAAAAGCCAACATAAATACATTTTAGTGGATAGCAGACTCAGGTGCAAAGATCCACCATTAACCATAAAGTCTCTGTTAGGCTCATTAGCTCTCAGTCTTGTTTAAAATTCTCCTTGAAGAAGCTTCGGCCCAAAGCAAGCAAACTTTTCTTTTGCAGAGGTATTTTAAGGCAAAGATTGCTTGAGCTAAAGATATTCCATTGCACCACATATGTCAGGCCTGGAAATTTTACTAAACCAGGTAAAATTTAGATCATAGAATGGTTTGGGTTAGAAGGGACCTTAAAGATCATCTACTTCCAATCCCCCTACAACAGGCAGGGACACTTGCCACTACATCAGGTTACTCAAAGACCCAAACAACCTGGTGTTGAAAACCTCTAGGGATGGGGCATCTGCGTCTTCTCTGGATAACCTGTTCCGGTGTGTCATCACCACCACAGTAAAAAATTCCTTCTAATATCTGACCTAAATCTAAACCTATTTCAGCTTAAAACCATCACCCTTCATCCTGTCACTACATTCCCTGATAAAAATCCCTTCCCCAGCTTTTCTGCAGGCCCCCTTTAAGTACTCTGGAACACTGCAATAAGGTCTCCCCGGAGACTTCTCTTCTCTACGCTTAAAAAAACGAACTCTCTCAGCCTGTCATCATGCTTCAGACATCTGATTGTCTTTCTGGTGCTCCTTTGGACTCATTCTAACACATCCATGTCCTTTCTGTGCTGAGAACTCCAGAAATGAACACGGTACTCCAGGTGATGTCTCTTGAGAGCAGAGTAGAGGGGCAGAATCACCTCCCTCGACATGCTGATCACATTTTTTGGTGCAGCCCAGGATGTGGTAGGTTTTCTGGGCTGCAAGGGCCCATTGCTGTCTCATGCTGAGCTTCTCATCCACCAGCACCCTGAATTCTTTCTCATCAGGGCTACTTTCCATCCATTCTACAACCGGCCTGTAATAGTGCTTGGGTCTGAACCGACCCAGGTGCAGGACCTGCTGAACTTCATGAGGTTTGCACAGGCCCACCTCTCATGACTGTCAAGGTCTCTCTGGATGTCAGCATGTGAACCACATCACACATCATTGTGTCATCAGCAAACTTGCTGAGAATTCACTCAATCTGTCCATTTCTCCAGCAAAGATGTTAAACTATACTGGTCTCAATATCTAACCCTGAGAAACGCTACTCATTACTGGTCTCCACTTGGACATGGAGTCATTAACCACCATCCAGGCATTTATTTATCCACTAGGTGTACAATCTCCTAAATTCACAATTTAGATTTTGCAATGAAAGCGAGCTCGGAACAAAGAGCTAACAAGGAGCAGCATTCTGGTCTTGCAGCTTCCCCTTAGCTGTTATTGGTGAATGTCTGCAATTCACCAGCAGAGACTTTCTGAGCACATATCTGTCGCAGTTGACCAATCTATACTTAAGCAGACTCCTAAACATATTGTGCATTTTACAGTGACAGTTCAGCAAGAGATGTGATTCACAAGCAGCTTTTGAGGGAACAAGCAGCTTCTCATTGTTAGTTAGGCAGACAGGTTTTGCTGTGAACAGGAAAGTCACAGATGAAGACCGTATATTACAATGCTCTTTTATTCGCGATTTGCAGTTTGGAATGAAAGTGCTGCTGGGAGAGAGAGCTAACAAGCAGCAGCATTCTGTGCTAGCAGCTTCCACTTATCTGTTATTGGTGAATGTTTCCAATTCACAGGCAGAGCTTTCCTGAGCACATTTGTGTCGCAGCTGACCAATCTATACTTAAGCAGACTCCTAAACATATAGTGAATTCTACAGTGACAGGTCTGCAAGCGATGTGATTCACAGGCAGCAAACTTTATCGAAAAAGCAGCTTCTCATTGTTAGTTAGGCAGACAGGTTTTCCTGTGAACAGGAAAGTCACAGATGAAGAAGCTTTAATACAGTGTTCTTCTATTCGCGATTTGCAGTTTGCAATGAAAGTGCTCCTAGGAGAAAGAGCTAACAAGTAGCAGAATTCTGGGCTAGCAGCTTCCCCTTAGCTGTTATTGGTGAATGTTTCCAATTCACCAGGAGAGCTTTCCTGAGCACATTCCTGTCGCAGCTGACCAGTCTATACTTAAGCAGGCTGCAAAACACATGGTGTATTTTACAGTAACAGTTCTGCAAGAGATGTGATTCACAAGCAGCTTTTATGGAACAAGCAGCTTCTCATTGTTAGTCAGGCAGACAGGTTTTGCTGTGAACTTGAAAGTCACAGATTAAGAATATACGGTACAGTGTTCTTCTATAGGTGATTTGCAGTTTGCAGTCAAAGCGCTCCCGGGAGAAAGAGCTAACAAGCAGCAGCATTCTGCACTAGCAGCTTCCCCCTAGTTGCTGCTTGTGAATGTTTCCAATTTGGCAGCAGAGCTTTCCTGAGCACATTCCTGTCGCAGATGATCGTTCTGTACTTAGGCAGACTCCTAATTATATTGTGCACTTTACAGTGACAGTTCTGCCAGAGATGTGATTCACGAGCAGCTCTTGAGGGAACAAGCAGCTTCTCATTGTTAATTAGGTAGACAGGTTTTGCTGTGAACAGGAAAGTCACAGATGAAGAATCTTTAGTACAGTGTTCTTTATTCGCGATTTGCAGTTTACAATGAAAGCGCTCATGGGAGAAAGAGCTAACAAGCAGCAGAAGCATTCTGGTCTTGCAGCTTCCCATTAGATGTTATTGGTGAATATTTCCAATTCACAAGCAGGATTTTCCTGAGCTCATTCTTTTTGCAGCACCCCAATCTAGACTTAAGCAGACTACTAAACGTATTTTGCATTTCACAGTGACAGTTCTGCAAGAGATGTGATTCACAAGAACCTTTTAAGGAACAAGCAGCTTCTCATTGATAGTTAAGCAGACAGGTTTTTTTCTGTTAACAGGAAAGTCACAGGTGAAGAATCTATAGTAGAGTGTGCATCCTAAAAATTTAAGTATGAGAAGGTGCTTGTTCTATAAATGCTGCTTGTGAATCACATCTCTTGCAGAACTTTCACTGTAAAATACACAATATGTTTAGGAGTCTGCTTAAGTATAGATTGGTCAGCTGCGACAGGAATGTGCTCAGGAAAGCTCTGCTGGTGAATTGGAAACATTAACCAATAACAGGTAAGGGGAAGATGCTAGCCCAGCATGCTGCTGCTTGTTAGCTCTTTGTCTCGGGAGCACTTTCATAGCAAACTGCAAATCACGAATAGAATCATAGAATCATAGAATCACCAGGTTGGAAAGGACACACTGGATCATCGACTGTAAGCATTCCTAACGCTGCCTTAAACCATGTCCCTAAGCACTTCATAAACCCGTTCCTTTAACACCTCCAGGGAAGTTGACTCGACCACCCCCCTGGGCAGCCTGTTCCAGTGCCCAATGACTCTTTTCTTGAATAATTTTTTTTCAGATATTCACCCTGAACCTCCCCTGGCAGAGCTTCAGGCCATTCCCCCTTGTCCTGTCCTCAGTCACTTGGGAGAAGAGGCCAGCCTCGTCTTCTCCAGACTAAACAACCCCAGCTCTCTCAGCCACTCCTCATAAGACTTGTTCTCCAGCCCCATCACCAGCTTCGATGCTCTCCTGTGGACATGCTCCAGAGCCTCAACATCCTTCTTGTTCTGAGGGGCCCAGAACTGAACACAGTACTCAAGCTGCGGTCTCACCAGTGCCGCGTACAGAGGGAGAATAACCTCCCTGAAACTGTTGGTCACACTGTTTCTCATACAAGCCAAGATGCCATTGGCCTTCTTGGCCACCTGGGCACACTGCTGGCTCATGTTCAGTCGGCGTTCAACCATTACCCCCAGGTCCTTTTCCTCTGTATGGCTCTCCAGCCACTCTTCCCCCAGTCTGTAGCACCTGTAGCACTGCATAGGATTGTTGTGCCCCAAGTGCGGGACCCAGCATCTGGCCTTGTTAAACCTCATGCCATTGGTCTCGGCCCAGCAGTCCAGCCTGTTCAGATCCCTTTGCAGAGCCTCCCTACCCTCCAGCAGATCCACACTTCCACCCAGCTTAGTGTCATCTGCAAACTTGCTGAGGGTGCACTCAATGCCTTCATCCAGGTCACTGATAAAGACATTGAACAGGGCTGGACCCAGTACCGAGCCCTGAGTATCCCCACTTGTGACTGGCCTCCAGCTGCAGTAAACTCCATTTAATACCACTCTCTGGGCCCGGCCATCCGACCAGTTCTCAACCCAGGAGAGTGTGCACCCATCCAGGCAAGAGGCAAAGAAGAACACTGTGCTATAGATTCTTCATTTGTGATGTGCATGTTCACTATAAAACCTGTCTGTCTAACTAACAATCAGAAGTTGCTTGTTCCCTTAAAAGCTACTTGTGAATCACATCTCTTGCAGAAATGTCACTGTAAAAGTGCACAATATGTTGAGGAGTCTGCTTAAGTATAGATTGGTCAGCTGCGACAGGAATGTGCTCACAAAAGCTCTCTCTGTGAATTGGATACATTCACCAATAACAGATAAGGGGAAAGTGCAAGACCAGAATGCTGCTGCTTGTTAGTTCTTTCTCCTAGGAGCACTTTCATTGCAAACTGCAAATCGCGAATAAAGAACACTGTACTAAAGATTCTTCATCTGTGACTTTCCTGTTCACAGCAAAACCTGTCTGCCTAACTAACAATAATAAGCTGCTTGTTCATAAAAAGCAGCTTGCGAATCACATCTCTTGCAGAACTGTCACTGTAAAGTGCACAATATGTTTAGGAGTCTGCTTAAGTAAAGATTGGTCAGCTTAAACAGGAATGTGCTCAGGAAAGCACTACTAGTGAGTTGGAAACATTGACCAATAACAGCTAAGGGGAAGCTGCTAGCCCAGAATGGTGCTGCTTGTTAGCTCTTTCTCCCTCGAGCGCTTACACTACAAACTAGAATTCGCAAATACAAGAACACTGTGCTACATATTTTTAATGCATAACCACAGTTGATAGATTTAAACCCTTTCGATTCAGAATATTTCCCAGGGCTCCAGTATACCAAAGAAAAGTTTGAGACCAAGGCCACTCAGTATTCTTATGGCTAGAGGTGCCTTTACCTCCCTGGATTGTAATTTTAATCATGAGAAAAATAATTTTTCTGGTTGGACTTGCGTGACCCTTCATGGAGGTCTATGTGCTTTTTTCACTCGGGTGCGATGGATCCATGCACTCTGCTTGATTTCGATTGCTGTGAAGGAAGCAAGGAACATCTGGAATGGTCCTTCTCACTGTGGTTCCAGAGTCCTCTCTGCAAGAGATTTTACATATACATAATCTCCACGTCGTATGTTATGCACAGGTTCATCCAAACCCCTACTTCACGTCTCAGTCTCATGTTTTTCAGTCTTTTGGAGCTGTTTGTCCAATGCCACCATGTAGGAGGTCATGATTTCATATGCAAATAGTGACTGATCTGTTGTACTACTACTGAGATAAAATGTGGTCCCCTATCAGGAGACATAGTTGCTGGAACCCAAAAGCATAGTATTATTTCCTGTATTAATGTTCTGGTTATCTCCTTGTTCTAGTAGGGAAACCTCCGGCCAACCTGAAAAGGTACCAGTTCATACCAATAAGCATCAATTCCCCCCTGTCTTGGGAGTTCCGAAAAATCAATCTGCCATTATTGCCCAGGCCCGTTGCCTCTTCCAATTTGGCCCATTTCTGGTTTGCGGTAATTTTGGGATTAGTCTGGAGGCAAAGGTCACACTGCTGAGCCACTTGTCTCACAATGGTGTATAAATTTCTAGCTGCAATCTCTTTAATTAGGTGTTTATATAAAGCTTCTGCTCCCCTCATGACTCTTCCTGTGTTTTTCCCTCATCAAAAGCCATGTTAAATAAGGGGGAATGACTAGTTTCCCTTGTGGAGTGAACACCCACTCCTCTTTACTATATGACCCTTCCAGGTCTATAATAAATTTCTGATTATCTGATCTTCCTTGGTATATTCTGGCTTACCTTCCACGGAGATTCACCTGTCAGGGATCAAAGCCCCTTTTGGTTTTACCTCACCTTTGGCTGTCAGTTTTGCCTCTTTGTCCGCCAGCTCATTTCCTCTCCCCAATTCCAAATTCACTTTCTGGTGCACCTTGATGTGCATGATTGTCACTTTCTCAGGTAGCTGGACTGCTTCCAGCAGTCTCAGAATCCCTCTGCATGCTTGATGTTTTTGGCTTTGCATGTCTTTTATTGTTTAAGACATATCTGTTTCTATCCAGGAACCAGCCCTCAGCGTCTTCCATGGGACTGTCTTTCAGGTCCGAACAGCTCAAGTATGTGGCCTCGATGGTCTCTAAGCAGTCCTGGTGCACTGGTTCTCCTGTATTTTCACTGAGAAAAGAAGCTGGGTTGATGACGTTAGTAACCACAATTCCCATATCATGTTCCAACGTTATCGCTTGGTATTTTAGGAATCTTTGTGGAGAAAGTCAGTGCCCATCTCTCGCTTCCAGACACTAACACAGTCATTTTCTGGCTCAGGGTAAATCTTCGTGCCTCCTGGATGTTTAGCACGATGGCTGAAACCGCTTGTAAACAGCCAGGCCCTAGGGTAATCCCTTGCTTCTCATGAGAGAAAAGGAAAAATGGCTTACTCACATACTGAAGTCCTAAGGCCAGGGCCGACATGAGGGCTTTCTTCAGCTGTTCAAAGGCTTGCACAGCCTCTTTGCTGTGTTGGAAGTATTTCTGTTCGGCGGTGGTTAGTGCATACAGGGGTTTAACAAGCAGTCCATAGTTGTAGATCCATAGCCGACACCACCCAGTCATCCCCAAGAAAGTTCGTAACTCTTTCACTGTTTACAGTCTCAGGGTTTGGTATATTGCCTCTTCTCAGGCCTGTCCCGAAGTTCTTTGTCCAGCGCTGATTTCACAGCCCAAGTAGATTGCATTATTTGGGCCTTCTTTTGGATACCCGGTATCCCTGGAGCCCCAAAAAGATTAACAGACTCACCATCCAGGTCATGCAAGCGTTGTCTCAGTGGGAATTGGGGTATCATCTACATACTGCAACAGTCTCCCTTCCTCAGGTGGGGCTTCCAGGCCTCAAAATCCTTAGCAAGTTGATTACCAAATATCCAGGTGAGTTGAGTTCTGCACCTGCTTTCAGGGTTTTCTGACGGAGACCAGCTCACAGGGACTCCTAAATCGACAGACGGACTACCGCTCTGGTGGCAAGTAGCAACATTTTATTCTCCAAACGGAGTTTTTATACTCTTCTGGTTCCTCTTTGAATAATGATTACATGCTTCTAGTTGAGATAACATCGTACTTGTATGCACTATTTACATACTTTATTACTATTCTTGTCGTGAGAAAGCAGGCTCTATAAGTTCTACAAACAAGGGTCTACGTGTCTGGCCAGAGTTCACATAACATCCTTAACTAAATCTGCAGGTATTCCTGGAGTGTATACATTTAGCTTGGGCCCCGGAATGGGGAGAAACCCATTATATTGCCAAGAACCTCTGTGTCCACATACTCTCTTCCAGGAGGAGCGGCCTTTGATCTCAGCACAGTGTTCTGTTATTGACCCTTCCAGGCCCTACAGAACACTGCTCTCAAGGCCTCTGGCTTCATCATTCTGCCTTTGACCCTCTCAGGCCCTCAGAATGTATAATGGTTCTCCTCAGTTTTCCATTCAAATGCAAGTATTTTCTGACTGGCTGGCTTCATGGAGAGGGAGGCAAAAGTAGACATCCTTCAGGTCTAAAACAGTAAGCCAGGTTAGTTCAGGTATTAATACAGTTAACAGGGTATATGGAGTTGCCACCACCGGGTAAAGGTTTTTTGTTATTTTATTTACAGCCCGTAAGTCCTGGGCACATTGGTGGCCCATACCTCAGGGTATACCTGGTTTGTGATTTCTTCACTGATTTATCCTTCTGTGGGAACACTGACTAAGGATAAACCCATTCTTTGCATATACTGCTGGTCATTCACCTCCAGAGTAATCTCTCCCTTTTCAAATTTGATTATTGCACCCAATTGTTCTAATAAATCTCTCCCCAAAAGTGCCTTCAGGGAGTTGGGCATATACAAGAATCTGTGGATGCCCTGTTGTATTCCCAGTTTATATCTTAGAAGTTCATAAAAATACACATTTTCGTTTTGGCCAGTTGCCCCATTTACCACAATGTAGTCATTTCCTAAGGACATCAAAGCTTAGTTCAAAACTGTACATGTTGCATTTGTGTCAACTAAAATTCTATTTTCTTCTCCTTTCCTCAGGTGGGGCTTCAAGGCCTCAAGATCCTTTGCAACATTAGTTGCAAAACGGTACTGAAATCCTCTTCTTACTCATGGAGCCCCTGGGTCCCCCCACGAATTCCTTCCAGTAATATGCATCTTGGTTTTGCCCCCATTCTACTACCTTCCGACTCTACCTTTCTTCAACTTCCACAAACCATTTAAACACTTACAAATGTCCTGTCTCTAAGTTCTCAGGGACTTCTCACAAGACTAGTAACAACAACAATTCCCATCTACAGAATACAGACACTCAGGACAATAGAGTGATCCCTACCTAGCTGAATAGCACAATAAAATTTTATGATAGTCCAAACACCAAATCTGATCCATTCCCGCAGCCTGCAGAATTTAGCCCCGCCCCTGTCTACGCAAACCTTTTGCTTTTACATTTTCAAATGATTCTTTTCTGTCACACAGAACACTTAACTAACATTCCGGGAGGGAAAGGGTTAAATCACACACACAGCACATAACTCACATAACTTGCATACCAGAAAGGGGGGAAAAGGGAGGGGCACTCTTAGTTGCTTCTCAGATTGTCCCGTTTTTCTCCTTTTTTTTTTTCCTTCTTCTATACCAGGTATTTTAAAATTTCATCCTTTGCAGCCTTCCATTCCAAAGATCCGAGGTAATCATACCCATTTGCCAGCTCAATTGACGTATGGAATTAAAAGGCTTCATAGGTGCATTCCTAGGATCAAGACAAACAGGGCTTCTAAACAATTTGCAAGTCTTTCAACATTTAGAGCTCAGCCCACCTCTGGCTCCTGTCTATGGAGAAAGAATGTCCCCCGGTAAGCTATCGCTCTCAATTCCACTGGTACTCTGTTATATGTCAGAGAATTCAGAGAGTATAATTATGACATAAAACACACAATGTATAGCAATGATCACTCGCTTTTTTCATCTCCAGCTGTTTCCTTTGCAGGAGAGCAGAACTGCAGATCGGAACTCCGCACTCGCTTCGTACTCAATTGCGCATCTCATGCACCCACGCACTCACATACAAACACTCCACAACATATTAGAAGTTTAAAATGAGCTCTTAATGATGTTAAAATAGATATGGTAGCTATACTGAAAATTTGCAACAGGTGTAGAAGATGATAGCTATCTCATATGCAGCACTCCTGCTTCCTCAGCAAGGAGTACCCAATTTATGATAATATTATACTATAATATTATCTTATCTATAATACCATATTTAATACCATAATCCTACACTACGTGTCTCCGTCTAACAAGAATCTTGGAATTATACCCTAATTCCTCACTCTGCATTTCCGTCTAACAAGAATCTTGGGATTATATTTCACCTGGTGCTTTGCTATCACAGCAGGGAGAACCCACAGCCGCGAATTTGCTATTTTACCTGGGGGTGGGCAGTGCCACCTCCTCACCCAGCGCAAAAGGGGATTTTTATCCCCCTCACGATCTTACAAGATCTCAGAGTGACCCCAACCACGTGAGGCATCCCATCCACGATTTATGGACTCGTCCACCACTTATCCTGCAGGTAAAACCAAATTATCATACATAAATCACATACCTGGTTCTCCCGCTGATGGGCCATCTCTCTCCCTGCAGCGATCAGATAGAGATAGGAGATTCTCCAGAGAAAGAGCTTACTGGGGCATGCCTTAGAATGTCCCACTCCCCACTGATCCTGCAGCCGGGCAGAGAGGGTGTCCCATCTGGGGTGCCAAATTGTTTTGCGGAATCAAACTCTATAACCCAAAATGAGTTATAAAGCACGTATGTTTATTTCCAGCGCTGGGGTGCAAGGGGGTTCTCCTCCTAGGTTTCACACCGTATAGCTTAACAGGCAGCTACTTATAGTGTAAAGACATGCATAGGTATAAGCGCCTACTACATATTCATACCCTATCCCCGCTTTGTATTATAATTAGATCTGGAAAGTTCACTCCGATCTTGTGACTGCGTAGTGCCTCCTGATGGTCGTTGGCCGGGGTCTTAGGGATGAAGTTGGAAGTCTTCCTTGGAATGAATATATATCTTTTTGAACTTTGCGCAGACTCAATCTCCTCTGGATGTTCTCAAACTCCTGATCAAAATGAAGCCAGCTTTTTGCATTCCAATGCCTACTTATCAGTAAACTGCTGCTAGCTGGCTCCTTCATTATCAACTTCCAAGGTCTTCAATACGAACAACGCCAAGCTCTAACGAACGCTCCCAGCCCCCCTTGTCTGCTTTTGCACATCACTGTCACTGTAAAATGAACAATATGTTTAGGAGTCTCCTTAAGTATAGATTTGTCAACTGCGACACAAATGTGCTCAGGAAAGCTCTGCTGGTGAATTGGAAACATTCACCAATAAAAGCTAAGGGGAATTTGCTAGCCCAGCATGCTGCTGCTTCTTAGCTCTTCCTCTCAGAAGTGCTTTCATTGCAAACTGCATATCCGAATTGAAGAAGACAGCCATATCGATTCTACATCTGTGACGTTCCTGTTCACAGCAAAACTTGTCCACCTAACTAACAATGAGAAGCTGCTTGTTCCATAAAAATCTACTTCTCAAACACATCTCTTGCAGTATTGTCACTGTAAAATGCACCACATGTTTAGAAGTTTTATTAAGTATAGACTGGTCAACTTTTGGTACTGGAAACATTTGGTACTGCTTGCTACCTCTTTCTCACGGGTGTGCTTTCATTCCAATCTACAAATCACGACAGAAGAACCCTGTAAAACAGAGTCTTCATCTGCGACTTTCCTGTTCACAGCAAAACCTCCCTGCCTAACTAAAAATGAGAAACTGCTTGTTCCATAAAAATCTGCTTGTGAATCACATCTCTTGCAGAACTGTCACTGTAAAATGCACAATATGTTTAGGAGTCTGCTTAAGAACAGATTTGGACAGCTGCAACACGAATGTGCTCAGAAAAGCTCTGCTGGTGAATTGGAAATATGATAAGGGGAAGCTGCTAGCCCAGGACACTGCTGCTTGTTAGCTCTTTCTCCAGGGAGCGTTTTCCTTGCAAATTGCATATCATGAAAATAAGACCAAGGTACTAAAGATCATTCATCTAAAGCTTTCCAGTTCACAGCAAAACCTGTCTCCCTAATTAACAATAAGAAGCTCCATATTCCATAAAAAGCTGCTTGTGAATCACATATCTTGCAGAAACGTCATTGTATAATGCATAATGTGTTTAGGAGTCAGCTTAAGTATAGATTGGTCAGCTGCGACAGGAATGTGCTCAGGAAAGGTCTGCTTGTGAATTGGAAAGATTCACCAATAACAGCTAAGGTGAATCTGCTAGCCCAGCATGCTGCTGCTTGTTAGCTCTTTCTCCCAGGAGCGCTTTCATTGTAAACTGCAAATCGCAAATAGAAGAACACTGTACTATAGATTCTTAATCTGTGACATCCCTGTTCACATCAAAACCTGTTAGCATAACTAAAAATGAGAAGCTGCTTTTTCCACAATAATCTGCTTGTGAATCATATCTCTTGCAGAACTGTCACTGTAAAATGCACAATATTTTAACGACTCTGCTTAAGTATATACGGGTCAGCTGCAACAGGAATGTGCTCACGAAGGCTCTGCTGGTGAGTTGGAAACATTCACCAATAACAGCTAAGGGGAAGCTGCTAGCCCAGAATTCTGCTACTTCTTAGCTCTTTCTCCCAGAAGCGCTTTCATTGCAAACTGCAAATCACGAGGAGAACACTGTACTATAGATTCTTCATCTGTGACTTCCCTGTTCGCAGCAAAACAAATGAACCTCAGCAAGCCAAATTGCAAATAGTAGTTAAAACAATTTACAAAAGCTCCTAGGAACAATCAATTGAGTTAAACCTTTTTTTGGGTATTACTAATGCAGAACTAAGCCCATTATTTGATCTTCTTAAGGGGGGACATGGCTTTAACAGCACCTCGTACTCTTATGAGTGATGCACAACAAACTTTGGGCAAAATTGAAAAAGCCATTACTCAGAGAAAAGCCCATAGACGACTTGATGGTCATCCACTATGTATGCTTGTTTTAGTACCTTTTAAAAGGGAAGCTCCCCAAACTGAAAACAAAGAGAGGGCAAGTGGAGACTTCAGATCTAATGTACTAGTGGCAGGGAAAGATAATTTGGAAAGGTATAAACAGGAATCATGTGACATGTTGCAAAAACATCAGTTGCAAATCGCACCAGAAAAGGTGCAGAGTGTTGCAGAGTGGTGCAGAGTGTATTTGGGGTGAAAAAAAATTGGACAAAACCATCAAACCACAAAGGGTATCATGTAGAATTAACATCCAAACACTTAACGATGGGCAGATCTTGCTGGGTAATATCTATTGGACCAAGAATTTGATAGGGGTAGATAATCAAACATTGTTACCTTTGTTTGAGTTGTTAAAAGGAGATACGGATATATTAGCACCAAGGAAACCAACAAAGGAAGCAGAACAAATTGTGGGGAAAAAAAAAAAAGAAAAAAAAAAAAGGAGAAAATCCAGTAAGAAACAGGCAAGCACATCGTGTAGCATATAGGTGGCCTGTCAATTTTTTGATCATCGATAACGCTTATCAGCCTGTTGGGTTAATATTTCAATGGGTTGAAACCGATTTGGACAAATTAAAAATTATATAATGGCAGTTCTTATCTAATCAGCCATCAAAGATGATTGTAACAAGAGAAGAAATGTTTGCACAGTTAATCAAGATCGGATAGATGAATTGAATGGGAAAGAGCCTGAAACAATAGTCATTCCGATGACAGAATGATATTTACAATGGAGTATGCAGAACAGTTTATAATTACAAGTGGCCTTGGTGAACTGTAGTGGACAAATTAAAATTCATCATTCAGATGATATTCAGACATAGAATTATAGGTGCTTGTGGCACATACAGATACTTCAGGGTGGTGTCTAATAATGTTATTATTTTTCCTTTCTAGGTCAGAGAAAAAGCCAGCCTTTTCCTCTATATATACAAACAATAAGACGAACTTTCTAAAGTAGACAGCTTAATCCACAATAGTCTTTACATTGTTACAATTACTTGTACAGAAATTTCAGGTTCTGCAAACAAGTAGATAAAAAACAGAGAAAATGGACTTTGTTGTATGTTTGTTACTTTTCTGTTTTAGAAAAAACCACAAAAACCAAAAAGCGTATTCACTTCTATTTCTGTCACTCTGAGAAGCTGCTTGGTTGAAACAAAGGTTGGAAATGGATCACCATGCTTCTATTGTCCCAGTTCAGTGCACATTGCCTGCCAGCTTTTCAGCACGTTCCATTATTAGTCTTCATCCTTTGCATGTCTGCACAGTTCTCTTTTTTCAGTTCCCTATTTCTTCCCCAGCTTTGACAATCAAGATGACGTTCAGACCCTTTCTTCTTGTGTCATTCTGTGCCATGTGTCTACTTGCCATTTGTCATCTTTCTTCATCCATTTTTGTTCACAGTTTGTCTGCCTTCAATCATCTTTCTTTGACTGCTTTAAACATGAATGTTCAGTCAGTGTTTGTTGACTTTTCTGCGTTCATTCTCATGCACTGCACGTGAGCATTCATGATTTTATTCTGTGTGTCCTATTTCCTTCGTGTCATTCATCTGTGGTCTCCTTCCTTTTTCTATTCATTATGATTTAAATCACACTGTGAACGTGATCACCACTTGCTGGCAATAAGCTGCAAAGTAAGAAGGCTGAGTATGTCCCTCTCTTAAAATTTAAGCCTGGAACAGAGCCCACGCTTGACTTGGAATTTATCTTCCATTCAAACCACAACAACCTTTAGCTGAGACTGTGGAGCTCCACAAGTGCTGCATTGGCTGTCTTTCATTTGCAGCTAATTTCAACTGTAAATGAGGTTCCACGGACAGAGGGTTCCAAAGCAACTACCTCGTGACATGCTGAATTTGTGGCCTGGAGGAGCCTGGGATCTGAGGAGATATAACATCCAATGGTGGGCAGCTGTTTCAGCTGCTATTAGGGGGAAGAAGTTCAGCCCAAGTGTTATTTCAGAGGCAACATTAGAGGGTCAGGAGGTTTTCTGGATCAGACCCTGGACATAGGACTTACTATGATATTTGGAACAGAGTGCAGCAACAGCCAGCCGGGTCTGTGTCAGATGTTGCCCAAGCACATAAGAAAGCATGCTTTTTCCTGCTTAATGCATTGAACATTAAATTGGAAGGGTGCTGTTTTGCTTTGGTTTGCATGTTTATGCAGAAAAGAATTGGTAAATCATGTGAAACCTTTCAGCAGATAAGTCTTCATTAGCTCACTCCTTTATGACTTCATAACTCCAAAAATATGGTTTAAATACTGGTGAAGTATGTAAAACGTGAAGAGAATGTATTGATTCTGGGTTATTTGCTAAGTATTCAGATCTGAAAAAATAATGCTATCACACCAATGTTGGTTTCTAAGTAAAAATTTTTGTGATTGGCAGTTAGTTCTAAAATCCCATATCTTTAGGACTTCAGTTAAAGAAATGATTCTGGTTTTGCAGGGACTAGTCTTGTCCTTCTAACTCATGAATGTCAGCACCGAGCAATAACATGCTTGTTTATTACAATTTCTAATACATTCAGACTTACCGAGTAATCAACTATAATATCTATTAAAATAGTTCCTCAGAGATCATTCTTTTTATTTCTTTTGAGATGAAACTTCTACAAAGCATATTATTCACGATATAGGTAAAATCAACAAAGGATAGTCTTGTTTTGAGATTCATTCAAAGCAAAAGTCTTGTGAGTTTATATAAACAGTACATCAAAAGAGAAAAAACATTTAAATAAACCCCTGGGTAGTAAAAATTCTGTGGTTTGCACAGCTGTTAGCTGGGATGCAAGTGAGATTGAGTGGCCTAAAGCCATTCCTCAGCTGCTATTGCTGTCTTGGAGAGAGAGAAATTAATCTTTTCATTACCCACATCTGACCAGTTTTGGGCAAAGGCAGCATCATTTCCAGCTGAGTCTTTGGTTCAGATTACAGACTGAAGAGAGATTTGGATGTAGATTTGAAATGCATCTAAATTGTTATGTTTTCTACATTAATATCTCTCTTTATATGGCACAGTCCTAATGCCCTCTGAAGTGCACATAGAATACCTGCTGCCTGAGAGTTCTGGGTGTTTTCTCTAAGGCAGAAAATAATTTTATTGCATTGCAAGACAACACGTAGACAAAACTGATTTCTTTTGAAAATACTGCAAATACAAAAGATAAGCTTCTCCTTTGCTTCTGACACTCTAAATATAGATAGAGTTCATTTAAAACAGAAAGTGTCTTTTTTTCTCCTAAGTCTCCTAATGAAACAGAAATATATCAGAATGAGGCACAAAACAGACTTATAACAGGCGACCACATATCTGAAAGAAATGCTCCTTAAAAAAACTGGAATTAACACTTCAAAATATTCTGTACTGCTATTAAATGCATGGAGACTCAGAGACTACAGCAGAGATCTGCAGCAGGACACTTCATCGATCAGTCCTTGTCCTGCTTGGCTGCTCATTGACAGAATTGTCAATGACTGCGATATGTTCCTAACATTGTCATCATGGCAGAATTAAACTCTAGAATTTTGATATACATTAGATAAAAATCATCCAAATAGTTTGAAATCTTCAGTTACCCGCTGACACGTGAGTGCAGTTTTGGAAATGACAGATTTTGAATCCCACAATGCAGCATGGAAAGGATCTATTCTCATAGGGCTGGTGGATCACGGTTATCCAGGACAAAACTACTTCATGAATGACTTTTGCTGTTATTTTTGTTGTTTTACATATTAACCAGTAAATCCTCAGAGTCTGGTTCTTAGTTTACAAGTGGCAATATGAGGGGCCTGTCAACACAGTCTTCAGACATGTTTACTCCATGCTTGCCATATTCAAATTGCAATGTTTTGGGACAGCAAGAGTAAAACAATTCTGACAAATAGTGGAACTTGCTGGCACTAAACAACTGCTCTAAGAACTACTGTAAAATCTGCATAGAGGGTAAGTCACAAAATCCATTGAGAAAGAAGAAAAGTACTATAGACAATTTTTTTCTTATGATCTGTTCAGTGCCCAGTATAGGACACTTTTGTAGTAGAACTAGTAATGGCTTTATTTCTCTTACAAGCCCAGGCACCAAAGGCATCTTTCCATCCTACAACAGGAGTGTTTCCATAGAGATGTATGTGCGAACACATGGTGAAACACCCATCATTAATCCATTTCTTAGGATCTCCCTAACATCTGGGGATGGTCTCTAGATCTCTACCTCTTGTCCTTGTGGGAGACTTCAACCTTCCAGATATCTGCTGGGAGTACAATACAGCAGAAAGGAAGCAGTCTAGGAGGTTCCTGGAGTGCGTGGAAGACAACTTCCTCACACAACTGGTTAGTGAACCAAGAAGGGAGGGTGCCGTCCTTGACCTGCTGTTTGTGAATAGAGAAGTTCTTGTGGCGGATGTGACGGTTGGAGGACGCCTGGGACTGAGTGATCATGAGATGATAGGGTTTTCAGTTCTAGGTGGGATAAAGAAGGGGATTAGCAAAACAGTCACATTAAACTTCCAGAGGGCAGACTTTGGACTGTTCAGAAGGTTGGTTGGCAAAGTCCCATGGGAGACAGTCCTTAAGGGCAAGGGAGCCCATGAAAGCTGGGGGCTCTTAAAAAATGAAATCCTAGCAGCTCAAGAGCAAGCCATCCCCGTGTTCCAGAAAAGTAGCCGGTGGGGGAAAAAAGCCAGCTTGGTTGAGCAGTTAGATCTTGAGATGCATCAAAAAGAAGAAGAAGGTCTATGAGCTTTGGAGGAAGAGGCAGGCGCCTTGGGTGGACTACAGGGAGGAAGTGAGATCGTGCAGGGAAAAAATCAGGAGGGCTAAAGCCCAACTAGAGATCGAATTGGCTAAGTCTGTGAAAGATAATAAAAAAATCTTTCTACAAATACATCAACAAGAAAAGGCATACTAGGGAGAATATTCAGTCCCTATTGGATGCAGAAGGAACAACAGTGACCGGGGATAAGGACAAGGCTGAGGTACTTAATGCCTTCTTTGCCTCAGTCTTTAATAGCAAGGAAAGTTGTTCTCCCTGTGTACAAACCCAGGAGTTAGAGGAGCAGAATGAGGCCCACATGATCCAAGAGGAGGTGGTTAGAGACTTGCTTGCCCAGCTAGACACCCACAAGTCTATGGGGCTGGTTGGGATCCACTCAAGAGTATTGAAGGAGCTGGCAGATGTCCTTTCCAAACCCTTTTCCATCATCTTCCAGAGGCCCTGACTGACTGGGGAAGTTCCACTAGACTGGAGGCTGGCTAATGTTGTGCCCATCTACAAGAAGGGTTACAGGGAGGATCCGGGGAACTCCAGGCCTGTCAGTCTCACCTCAGTGCCGGGGAAAGTCATGGAACAGGTAATCTTGAGTGCTATCATGAAGCACATGCAAGAGAATTGGGTGATCAGGCCCAGTCAACATGGGTTTACAAAAGGCAGATCTTGCCAAACTAACCTGATCGCCTTCTATGACAAAATGACTCGAGTAGTGGATGGGGGAAAGGCTGTGGATGTAGTCTTCTTGGACTTCAGTAAAGCCTTTGACACAGTTTCTCACAGCATTCTGCTTCAGAAACTGTCTGCCCCTGGCCTGGATGGGCGCACACTCTCCTGGGTTGAGAACTGGTTGGATGGCCGGACCCAGAGAGTGGTGGTAAATGGAGTTAACTCCAGCTGGAGGCCAGTCACAAGTGGGGTTCCTCAGGGCTCAGTACTGGGTCCAGCCCTGTTCAATGTCTTTATCAGTGACCTGGATGAAGGCATTGAGTGCACCCTCAGCAAGTTTGTGGATGACACTAAGCTGGGAGGAAGTGTCGATCTGCTAGAAGGTAGGGAGTCTCTGCAAAGGGATCTGAACAGGCTGGACCGCTGGGCTGAGACCAATGGCATGAGGTTCAAAAAGGCCAAATGCCGGGTCCTGCACTTGGGGCACAACAACCTTATGCAGTGCTACAGACTGGGGGAAGAGTCGCTGGAGAGCTGTACAGAGGAGAAGGACCTGGGGGTAATGGTTGACAGCTGACTGAACATGAGCCAGCAGTGTGCCCAGGTGGCCAAGAAGGCCAATGGCATCTTGGCTTGTATCAGAAACAGTGTGACCAGCAGGTTCAGGGAAGTTATTCTCCTTCTGTACGCGGCACTGGTGAGACTGCACCTTGAGTACTGTGTTCAGTTCTGGGCCCCTCACCACAAGAAGGATGTTGAGGCTCTGGAGCATGTCCAGAGAAGAGCAACAAAGCTGGTGAGGGGGCTGGAGAACAAGTCTTACGAGGAGCAGCTGAGAGAGCTGGGGTTGTTTAGTCTGGAGAAGAGGAGGCTGAGGGGAGACCTTATTACTCTCTACAAGTACCTGAAAGGAGGTTGTGGAGAGGAAGGAGCTGGCCTCTTCTCCCAAGTGACAGGGGACAGGACAAGGGGGAATGGCCTCAAGCTCCACCAGGGGAGGTTCAGGCTGGAAATCAGAAAAAAAAATTCTTCAGGGAAAGAGTCATCGGGGACTGGATCAGGCTTCCCAGGGAGGTGGTCGAGTCACCTTCGCTGGAGGTGTTTAAGGAACAGGTTGATGAAGTGCTTAGGGACATGGTTTAAGGCAGCGTTAGGAATGCTTACAGTCGATGATCCAGTGTGTCCTTTCCAACCTGGTGATTCTATGATTCTATGTGGGAAGGCCTCTTCATCAGTGGCCACAGAATCACCCACACAATTCTTCTGCCTGGGCAAGGACTGCAGCTGCTATCAATTCCTTGCCTGTATGTGCTATTAATACAACATTGTATGTGACTTAAAAAAACGTGTACTGTGAAAAGTAATACAAGAGAGTTTAACTGCTCCATGTACGGTTCTGTAGAGAGTAAGTAAGGGATGAGGGTAGATAACGCAGAGTGAGGTAAGTGAGGTGAGCGTGATTATTTAGTGTTATACTATCAAACAGAAATGAAACTAACATAAATGTCTTGTCTTTTGGGAATGACTGAAGAATTTTTTTCATTTCCAGGGAGATAAAAATGTTTTGTTTGTTCAACTGTGGCTGCTGAATAGGTAATACAATTCTTGGCTTGGCTGTGCTTTGGAAGTGGAAGCGTCCCAGCCCTTGTTAATGTTTACTCATTACACTTGATGAAGTAAGCCAGGAAAAAAACAAAAACAGTTTTGTTTCTCTTAGAAACTGGTTTTCCCATCTCAATCCATACTCCTTGGCCTGAGGTAAAACCACTTCAGACAACTCAGTAAAGGCAGGACTGGTCCCATAAATCAGATTTCCACAGTAGACTGACTGCATATGAACTAATTGCTTAAGTTGTACACTGATCTGTACAGTCAATTTTTTTTTCATCTCCTATTTTTGTTGTCTCACACAAAGTGGCAGTTAGCTTAGGGCTTTTTTATCATTTTTAGTTCCTTAGGAAATTGATACTAGGAAATAAAGAATGTCACAGATAAGTTTATGGTGCTTTAAAGAGTGATGCTTGTAGGTGGAATAAACAATGTGGATCCACCATATGGTCATCTCCTTATTTCCTTTTTCTGCAAAGAGAGCCACCACTAATTTATTTATCTTAACTACCAGCCACTGCCACAAGGCCTTGACCTGCCTAGTTTGAAGATCACTGTCGTGTTTTATAGAATCATAGAATCATTGATGTTGTAAACGATCTTTAAGATCACTGAGTCCAATTACAAACCTAACACTGCCAAGTCAATGAACCCTGTCCCTAAGCGTCCCATCGATACATCTTTTAAATACCTCCAGGGACCGTGACTCAACTACTTCCCTGGGCAGTCTCTTTCAATGCTTGATAGTTCTGCAAGAGATGTGATTCACAAGCAGATTTTTAGGGAACAAGCAACTTCTCGTTGTTAGACAGACAGGTTTTGCTGTGAACAGGAAAGTCACAGATGAAGAATCTATAGCACAGGGTTCTTCTCGCTGCGATTTGCAGTTTACAATGAAAGCGCTCCCGGGAGAAAGAGCTAACAAGCAGCAGAGTTCTGTGCTAGCAGTTTCCCCTTACCTGTTATTGGTGAATGTTTCCAATACACCAGCAGAGCTTTCCTGAGCACATTCCTGTCGCAGCTGACCAGTATATACTTAAGCAGACTCCTGAACATATTGTGCATTTTACAGTGACAGTTCTGCAAGATATGTGATTCACAAGCAGCTCTTTATGGAACAAGCAGCTTCACATTGTTAGTTAGGCAGACAGGTTTTGCTGTGAACAGGAAAGTCACAGACGAAGAATCTTTAGTACAGTGTTCTTGTATTCACAACTTACAGTTTGCAATGAAAGCACTTCTGCGAGAAAGAGCTAACAAGCAGCAGCATTCAGTGCTAGCAGCTTCCCCTTAGCCATTATTCCCCTAACTGGAGGGGAAGGATCACCTCTCTTGAGCTGCTAGAAATACTTTGCCTATTGCAGTGCAGGATACCAGTAGCCTTCTTTGCCACATGGGCACATATTTGGCTCATTTTCACCTGGTGTGCAGTTAGACTCAAAGGTCCTTTTCTGCTAAGCTGATTTCAAGTTAGGTGACCCCCAGTATATACTGATGCATGGGATTGTTCCTCCCCAGTTTGAAAGAATGCAATTCTCCTTGCTGAACTTATGGCATTCCTTAACTTCTTAATTGTGGGAATTCCAAATCTCAATATATTTTTTTTCAAACATATTTACCTAAAGGATAGAATTTCACAAAGTTTTTCTGGGAAAACAGAGTAATATATAAGCCAAATTCTGAAACTGTTGAGCTGGCCAGGCAATGGAATATACTTCAGAGAAACTCAGGGGATTTGACTCACAGGATATGTAGTTTGCTCATTAAATATGGGATTTTTGTCATTCCTGCCCTTATTGAAAACTTTATCCTTTAAACCAGCACACAAGATAGATCTCTAGTCACTGCAAATGAGCTTAGTTAATAAAAAACAGAGCAGCAAATCAGATTTTTTTCTCAAAGAACAATCATCACAGGGAAATTCCAGGAACTTCCTCACTCTCAGTATTGTCATATTTTGTAAAGTGAATGAATAGGTTGTAACTGGCCAACCCATGACATCTCATTGAAAGCAGGGCTTGGAAGGACTGAACATTTTTTCCTATATGAACACTGACTGCCACAAAAGAATACTTCAACATCCTCTACATTTAATCAGAGCTCTTTGAACAATGAAAAAGTCTGTGTGTTACTAAATGTTACTGCAAGTGACCAGGCTGCCTATTAAGTGCTATTTTCAATATTGTCTCAAAAATACATGAGTTTTGAAGAACCATCCCACCAGATTTGGAAAAACAAGTTGTTTACAATAAAATCCACTTGTAAAATGGATATTTTTTTAACACTCTTATTATGGCTAATGGCAAGTCAAAGATTACCATAACACTCAAAGAGAATGTTTTACATCTTTGTTTAATTCCATACCAGTGGATAGTATCATTAGCACACACTTGAGGCACTGCTACTAAGTTATGAAGTTCATTTCCCACTTTTGACCCCAGCCTCCATTGCAGGGTCATTTCAAATTAAGGTCATATAAATATACGAGTAAATAGAGGAAAACAGAAAAATAGAGAAAGCATTCCTTTCCATTTTCTTGATTTTAAAATTCTTTCAGTAAAAGAACAGTGGTGGAAAACCTGAGTTCTATCAATAGAAGATATCCTTCATGCTTAGAAATAGAAATGAGGAAATAAACCCAGCAAAAATATATATCAACGAAGGTGTATTTGCTGTGCATAAATCCTACAATGGGTCTTGACAATGACATATGTATTTCTGTTCCTATAAGCCTTAAAAATAGTAGGGAACATTGACACATAAACAATGACCTACAGAGTGTCTACCCTAATAGGCAAAAGTAAACAGACTGGAAAATAAATGATAGGGCAGAGGTGTGATAGAAGACTATAAAATCACAACTACAGGAGACAATATTTTCATATTTCACATTACCACAGTCTGAATGGATCTCATTACTTTTCCGAGCAAGTAGGAACATCAGCAGCTGTACAAACAAAAGCAAGAGAAAAAAAAACAGATACAAGAGTCAGCTGAAGCAGAATGGAGAAAAAGGAGTCTCTGTGTATATTTAGTTCATGGTCAATTTTCTACATTTTAAGGAAAAAAAATCATGGGAAAAAGATCTTGAACTGGATGAGGGATTTATTTATTCCACAGCCTTCAGAAGATGTCCCTGACATGAAAAACACTATGAGCCAGAACAGTGCTAGCAGGAAGCATCACCAGTCTGACTCTATGATGCCATTCTTACTCTGTAAACCAATCCAAAAGTTTGGAACTTTTGTCTTTCTTTGGATCATAAAGTCTTGATCGCTAACTACACTGCTGCTGTCTGGATTGTTTAAGCTGGTGCACTTGGTTTCTAAAGTATAATTATGAAAGATGAAAATATTTTCCCAAATGAGATTAAAAAAGCGCTGAAGAGACCATATGTTTTACAGGCTATTTTCCTTTCTGTGCAAGCCAGAATGCTGGTTTTGCCATAGCATAAAACTATTGAATCAGGCTAGCTTTTCATAGCTTTTTCTACAGAGCTTCAACTTGTGGATTCGTGAAGTGATTAATTCCAGTTTAAGTTCAGTACTTGCAGTTGTCCTTACTGATATGCATCCTTTTCCTCTACTTCCTAACAAATGCTCATGATTAATAGCTCCTGAAATCAACTTCATAGATCATAGTGATCTGTGAAAACTGTCTTTTTTTCAGGGGAATTCTTCCTCCAGGAGCTTTTCTTCCTGAGGGTCTAAACAGTTCTAAAACTAAAATTCAGCTTGTTAAATTTCCTTCCAAATTTAGGCTTAGGAAGGAATATAAATGGATCCTACAAATTTCCCATCCTTCTCAAGGGTTCCACGTTCTCTTGTTTTCAGACTTTTAGTCTACATATCAAGCATACGTACTTTAGAATAAAAAACCTTTCTTGTGACAACCTGACAGCTAAGACAACCAATACAAAATAAAGCACAGGGTCAGACCAAGAGGTTTTAGAGGAATGAAAACAGGCTAACTGGTTTCAAAAGAAAGGAGTTAATTTCACAAGAGTATACAGGTATTAACTTCCTGTAAGTGCTTCAGCAGCTCAAGTAAATTTTAAAATAAGCAAGAGAATAAGTAAAGGACAATGACCATAATGAAAAAGATATGGGAAAATATGGGAATTCCTAGATGTCTGAAAATTTATTAGGATTATCAAGCAGTTTGCTAATTCTTCTTGATGACCTAGCACAAGAAGGAAGAAACACGTGCAGGAAAAAAATGTAGCCACTTAAAGCTACTATGAAAACATCTAAAAAGTTAATGAAGGCCTCAGAGTTCTGTAAAACAAAACAAGCTGAGGGAGTTCAGGTGTCTGAGAATCTTTGAACGAATGGTCTTCAGAGCTAGAGTCTGTCTGTGGCTACAATGACCATTGGCTATCAGTCTTATTTTTTCAGAAGTATGTCTGAAAAGCAAGCAGCTCATTTTAGATCCTAATACTATCTAGATAAAGAAATTGTTAATGGCGTTTTTCTAGCACTGTCCAGAAAGTATATAGGATTCTTTGGAACATTGTTCTCAAGGACATGAATCTTCTTAAAAATACATAGTTAAATACAATACCATCTGCCAGAATATTAACCTTTCATAAATGTGCTGCATCATGAACTAATTTTAATTAGATAAAATTTATAAAGAAAATCTAGAAAAATTAAAAAGCAATCACAGCTAACCAAAATAACTGTGTTGCAGTTTGCGTCTAATAACATGTGATTCACCATGAATATGGCATTAAACTATGCTGAGCTATCTTTTGTAGGTTTTATATTGAGCCACAACCAAATATGAAAATCACAACATGTGTATATGAACAAAGAGGCTTTAAGTGCTCTAAATAAACATTTATTGGCTATAAATCCTGGCAATAATTGAGGTATAATTTACTTATCTGGGTGTGTTTAGTTTTATTGTTCTAGGAAGTCAGGGCATAAAGTGAACGGAAGAGCCCGTGGATGAAAAGCCTTTTTTGAAGTTATTATTTTACTCCTCCTACACAGGATAAGGACAAGAAGCAAGTTAATCTGCAAGGAGGTTAGATTGTAGAAAAAAGAACAAGTAATTCAGAACATCATATATGAGGAAAATGAAATTAATTTCAGTAAATCATAATGACTAAAGTTAGTGAAAGAATTTTAACGCTGATATTTTTACTGTGATTTTAACATACAATTTTTACTTTTTTTTTGTTATTGTTTTCTGAGTTGTTACGTAGCTCAATAAATATCCTCAGTTTGAAAGTCTTTTTGTGCTTTGACTCCACAAGTTCCTGTTCATTAGTCATGTTTTCTGTGGAGTTATTGACATAAAACATCTTCCAGATTAGCTAGAAATGTCCTTGCTTCGTCTCCTCAAGACAAGCATCAGAAAATAAGTCTAAGGGTAAAAATTATCCTCTGTAACTTATCATCTATAATGAAAACCCTAAAGCTAATACTGAGTGTTAGTAATATAAGCAAAATATTCTTCATTTTAAAATAATAGATTAATACAAATACATTTGTTTTAATTAATCAAAAACTCATTTTTGTAACATTCATGAAACATTAGGAATTTATAATTCTTCATCCAAATCCACAAACATCTTTTTCCACAGACATAACTATTATTTATAATAGGTCAATGCAAACCTTATCTTTTGCTTAGTAATACATTCTCTGGGTTTTCAGTTTAATGGTTAAGTTTAATGATTTGTTTTCAGCAAAATGAATTGGTCCCTGTGTACTGAAATGAATTTCTGGAAGAAACTGTTATGTGGTCTATCAAAAGTACTATGTTTCCTCAACAGACTTACCGTGCAAACCCGAACAACACCTGTTTGCAATGGAGTGTAAAGAGTAAAATTGCCCTTTCCTGTTCCACTACTATTAGTCAGCTAAAGAAGTTTGGGAAATAGATTATATCCAAAGTGGAGAAACAGCTGGCCATCTTAATTGAGAACATCAGACAAGAAGAAAGTATGGTTGAATAAGGTAAGCTAGCTTTCCAATCAGTTTTCCAATTGGGAAATGAATTCCAGACACACATTTCTATTCATTTTCACTATGTTAACAATTCAAAACTGTACAAAACATAAGCACTATTATCACTTAATTTAGATTTAGGGTAAGGTGGAAAAATAAGGACAGTATCTCTGAAATTATCTTCAAAAAGTCCATGCCTTCACATCAGTATTTGGTTAAAAAAAAAACAACAAACAAACCACCAAACAAAAAATGAACCAGCAAAGTGCAATAAACTGGACTTAACAGTTCTTACTGTGGTGATTTTGAATGATGAGTCTGAGTGTGGGGTCCACAGCGGGCTGAGGACCCCTGCTTAATGCACCTGGAAGGAGATCATGGGACGGGAAGTGGGCAGACAATATAGGACCATGCATGAGAGTAGCACTATCCATTCACAGATTGTTTATGTATAAGCTAATCCAATCGTGCGGAGATGCGTGTGTTAATCAAGGGTATAAGAGGCGCGTGTAAGATCAAGCGGGGGCCGGCCAGCCCTGTAACTTCAATAAAGAAACTTGCTTCCACATCACCGTGTTGTGTCTCAACAGCGACAGTCTGAGTACCTCCAGCAGCATAAAGTTGGAAAAGAGAACAAAAATTCAGAGAGATTATTCAAGGTAAAATCTTGCTGCTTAGACAAGCTCATTGTGCACGTTTCACAAGAGAGAGGCTGCAACTTGAGACCAGCTTCTGCCATTAATTAGGCACCCACAGGAGCCCTAAATAGGTGTTTAAAATTTGGAGGAATAAAAGATGAAAATAATTATTGACAAAGTATTACATGTGAAAAACACATGGGAAAGATTTTTTTTTTAATGTAATTTATTGAAAGTGAAAGGTAAGATGTTAACTTGCTTCACTTAACATAAACTTACACATGGAGAAAAGTGCCACAAAGTAGCATAACAACACAGGCAGCACATGAAAGACATCAGAAGTCTGCTGTGTGAATGGTGTACCTGTGTGTATTCCCAGAGATAGTCACACAGTCATGATGATATACTTGCAGCTGTAATTTTTCTCTTCCTCATCCAGGCAATTTGCTATTTCTTTTTCTAAGCTTTTGTAATCTTTCTCTCTTTTCAAGTTTTTCCTAATTATTCTTGATAGTTTGGCCAACAATAATTCCAGGTTCATAAAATCTAAACTACAACTTGATAACATATGTGTAAAAAAACTTTTTAGTATTAATTCTTTATTTTGATTTTAAAAATAAGCAAATTGCCAGAGGACTGAAATTGGGAGAAGATCCTGTTTCCAAGAAATTTGGCTTATGATTAAATTCCTGATGCAACAATCAATTTTCATTCAATCACAAGGTGGTTCTGAGGAAAACAATACAGTAAAATATGGCATGGGGGAGGTCTCAATTATTGCCTAGAAAAGACATCTATATCCAATTTGTTTAACTTAGAAACAAAATAATGTGTGTTCCAAAAGACAATGACCATACTCAAGTACTGAATTTAATGGAAAATTACAAAGTGAGAGGTTGGATTTGTTAGTGTTTTGGCTTATACATCATCATCAAGAATACAAATGCTGCAGAAAAATTGTAGACTACTACTTCAATTAATAGGGCTATGTGAGACCTGCTGACCAGGCAAAGGAAAATCTGAGGTGTTTTGACAGAAATCATAGAATCATGGGATGGTTTGGGTTGGAAGGAACCTTTCAAGTTGATCCAGTCCTACCCATTCTGCAGTGAGCAAGGACATCTTCAACTAGATCAAGTCACTCGAAGCCCTGTTCAGCCTGACCGTGAATGTTTACAGGGATGGAGCATCTACCACCTCTTTGGGCAACCTGTTCCACTGTTTCACCAGCCTCATCATAATAATTTCTGCCTTAAATTAAGACTGATTCTTCCCTCTTGTAATTTAAAGCCATTATCCTTTGTCCTGCTATAACAGGCCCTACTAAAAAGTCTGTCCCCATCTTTCTTATAAGCTCCCATTAAGTATTCACACACCAAACTTCTTAAGCAAGTCTCTCGGGACAGGGAAAGGTGAGCAACTTCTGCAGTGCCCTGACATGAATTTTTCCCTTTTTACTTCACTAGTTCATCCCTCACTTTTTTTTTTTTCCCTAGGGAAAAAGAATTCTTCAAGGGAAGACTGAATTATCTAAGATAGATATGGAGCTCTGTTCGAAGGCATTTATACTGCATGCACTGATTCAGTCAGGGATGTTCTGCGTAGTGGAAAGTTCTGATCTTTCAATGAAAATTCTATCCAAACTTCTTCCAGGAAAAATTGTTTGTTTGTTTTTTTTTTTTTTTTAAAATGGTGACTTGGTTGTGAGACAGTGAGGAGATTAAAAAAGATTTTATCAAAACAAAAGAGACCAGTCACCTGCCCTTATGAGAGATCGGCAGCCTTGGGAGTCTCTGGGAGTCAGATGGGAACAGTGGGTACAGTGATTTCTCAGCCCATCAGTGGTCCTGGGTCAAGCAACAAGACTGCAAGGGTCTCTGTGGTGGAGTCAGAAGCTCAGATTCTGTCACTATATCTTTGCTATAATTCAATTGGATCAACCTGGAGCACAAGGATCCTGAAAATCCATAGGCCCATCAGTGCACTCCTGGGCACAGTTTTGACCATGTGAAATCGCCATTCCTGGGGCAGGACCCAGACACAATTCGTAGCACGTAACCAGCAACCACTTCCCACACGCACTATTAACAAGATACAACAATCTTGCAGTCTCTCTACTGTCAGTTCAAGAAGTCCTTACAACGATAAATGGCCTTCCCTCTATATCCAAGGCCACGTCAAAAATCTCTACTTAATTTCACACTATGAGGATGCTACTCTGTTAGATTAGATCACAGTCCCTCATTACTTCAAACATTTTGAAGGGCAAAATTAATTTCTCCCATCTCTCACACTCAGATATGCTTTCACTGAGACCACTCGAAGCAACACAGGTTCGAGGCCAAGTGCCACACAATACGGAGACACCACCCTGTCACTGTTCTCAGAAACCAGAAGTGTTCCTTAGTTATATTGTTTAGCAGCTTAAACATAGCCTGAAGAGCATTCTAAGTCAAGGATGTTCATCCTAATGTAATGGGGCTGCCCCAGAGCTGCACACTGCAGACCTGGCCTCCTGCAGCCTCCTACCAACCATCCTGGTGGTTAAGGAACACTCTTTCACTGTATTTTTACTTTGTTTTAAACAGAAAGAATGGAATTCAGTTTTCTAAATTGAAATATCTCTATTTGAGAGCCAAAAGATTTCCTAGGGTATCAGAAATATATGGATGGGGCTAACAGACATAACACAAACATACAAGAGAGTGTCTTCTTCTGGAGCCACAGGTTAAGGCCACGCAGGATCGTGTAACTCATTCTAAATGACACCTAAAGCTTCACTGTTAAGCAGGTGAAAAGTCCTAAATTCCATGTGATGTTTTGGCTTTCAAAAACTAGTGGTTATTTTGTGACTGAGATTTTTGTCAAACAGAAAACAGTTCATAAGAAAATTTCCAACCTGAAAACTGTTCTTTGAAATGCAACGTGAGAAATATCACATTTTCATATTACTTATATTTACGTCTCACCCTCAAAAGGTATTAATTATTCCTGGAATAAATAACACCACAGTGGTTTTGTTAATAATTAGCAAAATAATAAAGATTATGAATGTGAAAAATTCTTCCAAGTAAAACAGTGGTAGACTTTGGCACCATCAAAATTTGTTTGTTCCAGATTGTCAGAATATATTATGAGATACAGTAAAATGTTTACCATCTAATAATGAATTCACCAAATTTGAAAGGATAAACTGCAATTCCTGTACCAAAGTGATATATTTTTACAAATACTCTTACTTCTTCCTACCCTTCAACAAGGATTTTGTTGAAGATTTACTCCTGCGTTCTACATATTCTCTAACTACTGCAGACATCCAACTGGTGATGTATATGACCAAGAATCCAGATTAAATGGTTAATTTAGGCAGGCACATTATGACTAGAGTTATCACTAGAGTTATCGGATTCATGGAATGCTTACAGCTGTATTTTTTTGTCATACATACCAGTGTGTCAGCACTTTGCCACCATGTGACAACCATGCCATGGAGAGTAATTGCAGTTGTACCTCTGACCTTACACTCTAAAATAATAAAAGCCAGTTTACTTTTTCTATGAAAACTGGAGAAGGATGATCACAAACTCTTGCATAAGGTTAAGAGAAAACATACCGTAACTGTAGGAAGACATTGGTTCACATAGTAGCCTCTTTACCTGTCGGAGTGGGAGGCGGACCCGGAGTAACGATGGAGTCTCAATATGAGTATGATTGTTCTCATTTATTCATGCACCTTACACTTCTTATATACTTATTCCAATAGTGCATGCGCTAACAAAACAAATCCTAATTGGTTATGTCCCGCTGTTCACGCGCCTTATGCTGTCACGCAACTGGCCGGACGCTCTTGAGCACGCGAAAGGGGCAGATACAAGGTTCTCATCACAACTCTTCGGGACTTTCCCATGCTGGATTCCACATTCTTGTATTCTACTCCCTTTTATCTTATCTCAAGGTCAGGCCTAGCTACAGACAGCAAACCCTGGATTGTTCACTGCTATTAAATCATGAGCCATCCTTCTGCAATTCCCCCTTTTTGTTTTGAACAAGCCAGGGTTCATTTGTTTTTCGCGATAGCATTTTTCTTAGACATAACCTTACACAACTGAAAAGAACTATTTCTACAAGTATAACTATCAACAACATTAATCCCATTTTTAATAGGCTCCTAAGCCAACCAGTCAATCCTAACCAGTTGGATAATCCATCCAAATCAAAGAAAAGAGAGAAAAAAGGAGAGTACTAGTTCAAAATCCCCACAGCCATGACCATGCACCAATAATAAATAATAAAGAAAAATTTATTGCTGCAGCCAGTTCAGACAAAATTCAACTTGTCATGTTGGCTTGCTTCACTACCCAACAAAATAATTCTTCTAAGTTTTTATGCGCTTTTATGGCTGCGACTCTTGATAGCAAAAGAAATGAAAAATCTTTCCCAAAAATTCCATAATTCAGGTCTCTTTTCCACCTTGTGGGATGAGTTTGATTTGGATGATGATATGGAACGCACAAACTGGGCTGACCAATGGTACATGGTCCACCCTTTGGGTTAGAGGGCATGCCTGCCCACGCTCGATTACCACAGATCGAAAGGTATCCTGGTGGTAATCGTCTTGGTAATACAATGCCAGGAGCGGAGTGAGTTTTATTTCGCATTGTAATGTTGCACCATTTCCACTCCCAATCACTGCTGTTCCCCATGGGATTAATTATTGTTGGTGCTGCTTGGTCCACTAGTCTTGTTTCCTTCTATACCTCAGACCACGATGCTAAACCTATAAAAACAAAAAAAAACCACAAAAAACAATACGTAGCATTCAGTGAATCCACAAGTTCAATTTCTTGTGGTTCGGATCCAATTGGAAGTTTGTTATCCCAATTATCATATTTATCGAATGCTTTGCTCTGGTTTTCCCATCGAAAGGGTGAGTTAGTAGTGATGTTAAACTGTAACTTCAACTCTTGCATTGTTTGATTAAAGTTAAAAAAAATTTTTTTTTTTTTTTTTATGGGAAGTCCTATAAGACAGTCACAAATGGTCACCAAACTGTCACAAAACTAGTAGTGTTCAAGACTTGTGCAAGAGTAATCCATACATTTTTCGATATCGTTTCCATTTACAAGAATGCCTACAGTTTTCTTTTACTTTCTTCCAATTTTGATCCTTAATAGTCCATATTACAGGGTCACTGATTATTATCACAGTCACCACAGTTATGGAACACCCAGGGATCACAATTCCCACAATTACAGCTTTCTTCATTCATTCCTGTGCAGGATCTTCTTGTGTAGGCCGTTGATCACGTTCTGATGACGTCTGTAGATAGGGTCGAATGCTTTTTGCTGGTATCCACCTACGACCACCTTCTGTGGAAACACACATATATCCTCGACCATTAAATATTATAGCAACAGGTCCTTTCCATATTCCCATTACTGGATCTCTATATAATACTCGAAAGCTGGGAATAATTGTCTTTTCATTCAACCTTATACTTTGATGATGTATTATCACTGGTGGCTCTTATCTATCACTCCTTATTCAATCTCATTTGCACGTCCATTTCAGTGTCTTTTTGTCTTTGTAAATAATCTTTCAACACTTGATGAGTTCGCTCCACCAAAGCCTGCCCAGTGGGAGAGTGCGGGATTCCTGTGATATGTTGTACTCCCCACTTGGACAAAAAGACCCTCATCTTTTGACTAGTATAGGCAGGCCCATTATCCGTTTTTATGGTCTCTGGCACCCCATTACAGCAAAGCAGGACAACAGGTGTTTACACACATGTTGTGCTTTCTCACCAGGTAATGTGGTTGCCCATACAAATTTTGAAAAGGTATCGATTGTCACGTGAACATATTTTAGTCTTCCATATTCCCCAATGTGAGTGACATCCGTTTGCCAGAGCTCTGAGGACTTTAGTCCTTTAGGGTTAACTCCGATCCGTATTCCTGGACCATGATTTCCACATCTTGGACAGGCTTGTACAATACTACGGGCTTCATTCTCTGTTAAGCCATACTGTCGTTTTAATCCTTTGGCATTCTGGTGAAATTGGTCGTGACTCTGTCTTGCTACACAAAATTTATCCATAGGGGGCATATGCTGAGCTGGACTAACGAAGCTATCTGCTATCTCATTACCCCTTCCTAGTCCTACGTCAAGTTGATGACTTTGCACATGAATAACACAACAAGGCTCTGTGCGTTGTTGAAGAGTGGAGCGTAATTGCACAAACAATGCTTCTAATCTTGGGTTAGTTGTCTGTCTTAGAAGAGCATCCTCTAATCTTGGGACTACTCCTGCTACATACAATGAGTCCGTTACAACATTAAGAGGGGTGGTTAGCCAATTCAACAGGGCCCAACCAACAGCAGTTAATTCCAAGGTCTGTAAAGAATCTTGGGGCTGTCCCTCCAAAATATGCTTGTGCCATTCAGCACGATGCAGTCGTTTTCCGGCATCAGTATATAAAGTAAGGCCATCCACCAGTGGTTGCCTACTGACTTTCGTTCTTTCCAGCCACTGATTTCATGACAATATCTGTCACTTTTTCCCTTGCGGCTGCTGCGAATGTATTTGTCCTTCAAATCCTAATAGGGCTTCCTGAAGTGGTATTACATTTCGTAACCACCACTCTAGGTCTACAGCATTAATTGGAATGCTGATGTCTGCAGGTTCTTGACCGCTGATCTCAATAATTCGAGATCTGCCTTTTCGTACTAACTCTGCCACAGCTTTGGGTCTGGTTTGAATGCTCGTTTTTGGCTGCACACCCAGAAACACCCATTCCAATACACAGAATGATTCAGCTTTATCAGTTCTCTTACTACTGGCAATGGCAGGGTCATTCAGGTCTCTGTCCTTCCCAGATTCCCCTCTTTTGTTTTGCCATTGACAGATGACTGCATATGGGGATTCGCTATTGTTACAAACCAAAAGCGATATCGGTAAATTCAGTATCTTCCAAGATGACCAAGATATTTTGTAAGCAACAACTGATTTTTTGTAAAAGAGTCCTTTGATCTGCAGTAAGGTCAATTTTGGAGACTGTGTTGGCATTGTGCAACAACACAGTCAAGGGAGCAATATCAGAGTTGGAAATGTCCACACAACGGTGGACCCATTGAATATTCCCTAACAACGTTTGAACATCTTTAACAGTTCGTAAACTGATCGTCAGTTCGATTTTCTGTGGTGGGATTTGGGCATCAGAAATGCACCAGCCCAAATACTTCCACAGAGCTGACCTTTGTACTTTTTCAGGTGCAACCACAAGTCCTTTATCTCTCAGCATATCCCTGAATGTCTGCAGTGCCAGTTCATCAAATGGCTATAACGGACACTGGAATGCAGAGTGTTCTTCATAAATTGTTACTCCCCTAGAGAAAGATAAGGACTGCCAAGCTGAAACAAAACAAAAAAAACCTTCACATATCGGGAGGAAGGGCGGGGAGGAATGGGGTGGGGAAAAACCCCTCACACACAGCCACAGGGCTGGGGTTTTTTTTCCATTTTCTTTTTCTATTGTCTGCGTTCTTTTTGGGTTTGTTTGTTGGTTTTTTGTTTTGTTTTTTTTTGTGGTTTTTTTTTGTTTTTTTTGTTTTTTCAGTTTGAAATTGTGTCCTCTGCAGCCTTTCACTTCAAAGGTCCCAGGTAAATCTACCTGTTTGCCGGCTTAGTGGACGTTTGAGATTGAAAGGTCTCAGAGTTGCATTTTTAAGATTAATCGAAACAAACAGAGGCTCAAACTCCTATAACCAAAGCCCAATTTGCAAATCTTACAAACGTTTAAAGCGCTTTAAACACACACACGCATACACACACACAGAACCACTATTTGAGAGCTGGCTTAATATACCTATACAATATTTATGAGTAGTCAATAAGAATAGCACGATGGTATGTATATTTAAACTATACACGGTACCGAACACATACAACACTTACAATATGCACATATATTATAAAATAAGGTTTGTATCAATTGTTTAACAAGTAACAGTCCTTGGTTGTCATATACTTTTAATACAGCCTTTAGTCCTTCAGGGAACTCTAGTTGAATCGGTTCCCGACTGATCTGTGGGAGAGAGTGTCCTCCTACTCTGGCTATAGCTGATAAAGGTTGCTCCACTGGCCAATGTCGAGGCCATGTTTCACAGCTGATTATCGTGATATCTGCACCAGTGTCTAACATGGCTCGAATCTGTCGAGTCTCATTGTCACGGAGCAGTCCACTTGTTAATACAGGCCGTTGATGTAGTTTAGTGGTAAAGCAAACAGCAGGGCCTGTAGATTCAAAACCTCGGTCGCCCCTATAGAATTCCACTCGGGACTGTGAAGGTAAGATACTTTCAATGGCCACAATCTGTGCTATTTCACTACCTGCCGGTATAAAGATAGGTGGACAAAGTGTATACACCATGACTTGTATCATCCCTGTATAATCTGCGTCGATCAATCCAGGTATTATAATTAATAATGCCCTTCATTCCCACATTGATAACACTTCCCGTGGGAGGGTTGGTTGGTTGATGACTTTCCTTCCTTTAGCACGCAGCCCCTTCCTTTATGAGGTGCGGTAGCAAGTGATTGCACAAGTTCACATACAGCTCCCTGCACTGCGGCAGCAACAGAGCTACTTTGTTTATGAGTCAGCTCTTTCTACTCTTAAAAGCATCTCCTCCACTCCGGCTCCCTTTGGGAGCCTGGCTAGAATCTGTTTGGTAGCCTTGTTGGCATTATCAAAGGCCAATACTCGAAACATTTGCTCTTTACTTTCAGGAGAGAGATCAGGGTGGTTCATGACATTATCCCAAAGTTGATCAACAAAGTGGGTATATTTCTCTGTTGCACCCTGCACCAGGTTACCAAACGAAGGGGCACTAGGTCCTGGTAGGCTCAAAAAGGCTTCTAAAGCTAATTGGGCGGATAAGTGCAGCATATCCTCAGGAAGGGTGGTTTGCACTCTGGTATCAGCATATTGACCTTGACCAGTGAGCATATCTGGTGTTACCCCCCTAAGGGGATCCTGTGGATCCTGGCGATGTGCTGCTGCTGTAACTGCACGCTGCTGCCATGAGGATTGCCATAGCAAAAGTTGAGTCGGGGTCAAAAGTAGTCTCATTAAATTTTGACAATCATACGGACACATCAAATCTGCTGAGAAAATCCAGGTCACTATCTGTCGCGCAGCTTCAGATTTCGGCCCATATGTGGTCATGGTGGCATGTGCCTGTTGTAAAATCTTCCAATCGTGAGGTTCCCACTTCCCCTGTCCATTTTCTTGGACGACAGGAAAGGCTAAGGGCATTAGCCCCTCACTATTGTTAGGTGACATCCACTGGCCTTGCACTATGGCATCTTTGATAATTCCCTTCCATCGCACTCCCCGTAATAAAGCCAGTCGAGTAGTGGATAAGCAGGGCGGTAGGGCTTGTTCGGCGACAATGAAGGATACAGAGGCAGAGGGGAAGGCAGCACCGGAGGAGTTAATTCCTCGATTGGGGGGGGCAGAAGGCTGAGCACAGGAACGTGGGCGGCAACTAAAGCCACCCTTGGGTACTTCCTGCTTTTTCTCAGTCGGTTCCATGTCTCCCAACGCATCAACTTCCTCCTTCCCGAACCAGCGCTCCCCCTCCTTCTCCCCTGTTTCAGCTTTTCGCGTTAACTCGCCAACATTCTTGCCTTTCATGCCTTTCACTGCAGGCAATCCGAATAAACGGGAAATCGAACCCGCCCTGGCTGGGGTTTTTTCGACATTAGGTAGAGGTCCCAGCATTTGGGCTGCTGCACAAGCCACCTCCCTCTCCGCTTTTATCTCTTTTAAAGTGTCCAACACCAAATTCCAATCCTCACGAACAGTTTTAATTTCCTTTTCCTCTTTGTCTGTTCCTGATATAGTCTTTTGCCACAACGTTTCTCCATAATCTCGCCACTCCGTAACAAAAAACATCGTGTGCGGATCAGTAAAGTGTCCCCATTTTCTACCTAAATGTAGGAGTTTTATCAACAGTTTCGCGGGCAGTTCATGCCCTCTCTTAGAGAGGATTCCCACAAGTAGCGTTGCCGCAGCTTCTGTTTCCATAATTATCCCTAAGGGGCGAGGAGCGACCTCACACCAGCTGTCTACCTTGACTATGCACAGGCAGCGCTTCCCTTAGCCGCTGTTTTCCCACTCCCCTCCTCTAGCTGCTTACCGCAGTCTCAGAGAAGTCAAAGGTGTCCTGTAACCATCCTCTGCTACCAGATGTCGGAGTGGGAGGTGGACCCAGAGTAACGATGGAGTCTCAATATGAGTATGATCGTTCTCATTTATTCATACACCTTACACTTCTTATATACTTATCCCAATAGTGCACGCGCTAACAAAACAAATCCTAATTGGTTATGTCCCGCTATTCACGTGCCTTATGCTGTCACGCAACTGGCCGGACGCTCTTGAGCACGCGAAAGGGGCAGATACAAGGTTCTCATCACAACTCTTCGGGACTTTCCCATGCTGGATTCCACATTCTTGTATTCTACTCCCTTTTATCTTATCTCAAGGTCAGGCCTAGCTACAGACAGCAAACCCTGGATTGTTCACTGCTATTAAATCATGAGCTATCCTTCTGCATTTACCCATTTAGACACTGATCTCATAGTATTCTCAGATTTTTCCAATCACTTGTGTATATACAATGCTGAGGTTATTAGTAAGGTCATTTAGATCCTATCAACTCTGAGTAATACATTCAAAGCAAATGAGTAAGTAGTAAGGGAAAAGTGTTTTGTTTCTGATATTGATTTATTACCCTACCCTGAAGAGAATTTTTTCCATATCCTGTTATCTAGGCTGTATTTGCATGTAAACTGATATTCACACAGCAGTGAATAAGATAAATATGCATAAAAAACCAGCCTCGCTTAGATGTAATCCTTCCTTTGAAGAGAAAAAAAGGAAGGAATAATTAAGATACTTGCGTGGTTGTTACACAAAAAGGACTAAAACAGGCCTGGATAACTAGCAAACTTCCTTTCCTTTTTTCAGTTGGATTTATTTTGCATGCAAATGGCAATCATGAACATCTCAGGAATGCAGCAAATATTCTTGGGTTTATTCTTATTCTTACATCATTATAGTATGCTCTTATTCTTATAAGAGTATATTTACCACACCTGTGTAATTCTTCTTCAAAGCTAATTCATCCTTCTTAACTACTCATGAGCAGGACTGTACACAATATTGCACAGAAGTGTAATTTTTTCTGATGAACAACATCTGACCTTATGTATCCTGGGATCAAATACACCTTTTTCACTGTCACATCACAGTGTGTGCACTTATCATTCTGTAATCAAGTGCATTTCTTCTCACCTGTGATTCTCAAACCATAAGTATTCAGCTGGTATCAGAAGCCTTTGGTAACGATCCCTAGACACGTGGCCTGAAATGTCATCTTATTACAATTATTTCATTTTATTATTCCAGTTTTCAGTACCTCTTGTTCTTACTCAAAGGTCTTTGTCTGCCTGAGGCATTTGGCCCAGCTGTGTCATTAACAGTTTCAGCAGACCACTCATTGTGCTACTCTGACAGCATAGTCATTAATAAAGACAGAAAGAGTGAATAGGCTCAAGAATCATTAAAAAACTAATTCCTTGCCCTGATCTCTTTTTCTAATCTTCTCTGATCTGCGCATCTCACAAGAGAAAAAATCAGTTCTAGTCTTATATAGGTGTATATATTCCCTTCTTACATGATAAAATTACTTGTGAGTTTTGTTCAGAGTATTTGGGAAAGGAAGTTAGTGTAAACAGTCATCTCCCCGAAAAATAAAAGAGGTTGAACTGAGCCTCATAAGGGTACTTTGACATTCTGTACCACAGACATCAAAACCAAGGATTTAATTTGCTCACACAGACTTAACATTCAAATACATATTGAATTTTCAGTTAAATGTTTAGATTCTTATATTTATGAAGAATCAATAATTTGATGATTGACTCATGAATAAATTGTATTATGAACTCCTTTGAGTCACTTTACTTTTGCAGAAGTTCATTGGCTTTTTTAACCGAACATGCCGGTACTTGAACAGTGATGCTTGCAGAATTTGTTTCCTGTATTTCTATGACAATAAAAGCTTTTCCTGAAAGGTCTGATAACCTCATTTCACACTGATAATAAAAAACACAGAATGTCCCAGTGTGGTATTTCACACCCTGAACAAAAAACAAAGCCCAGGGAGTGCACACAGAACCTTACTATAAACTGACAATTTTACAGGAAAATCATCACAGTGGTCATGAACAGAAGCATAAAAATATCTTAAACATAATTTTCTGCTCCATGTTTCATAGGAAGAGGCCAGAAGAAAGCTAGACCCCTTTGTTGATCAGTTTACAGCAACAGACCAGAAAATACAAACAATCAAGGTAATTGGTTAAACAAATAAATAATAATAATAAAAAAAGGATGCCCAGGTTTATAAAAAAAGCAGATGACATTTCAGAATGTCAGCTTTGTAATATAATACCACATAAATAGCATACTTTGGGCTAGTTCTGAGTAACAAAACAAGTTTTATTATTTACATGTGAAAAGTTAGGTGCTCAATATTTTACTATAAAAATAAGAAAACCCAAACCAACAGGGGTTTCAAAAGTTATTAATTATTTTGGGCACATTTATTTACACACCTCTATCTGATTTTCAGAGAGTAGATGCCTTTTGAAGGAAAAAGGAGAAAAGAGGAAAAGATAAGCAGTCTCAATATGCCTACTTCTATTCTTAAATATGCCTTAGTTCTTGAACATTTTCCAATCTAAGGATGACTTCCCAGCATTTTAAATTTTTTTAAAAAGGCTCTTGAAGGAAAGTTTCTTAAATTTTACATTGGAATATCAACAAAATGTGTTGTGGTCGGTAAAGTGACATGTAAGTAGAAGTTCCCAGTGATGAGCGAAAGGAGACAAGGGGGGTTGGGAGTATTTGTTAGAGCTTGGCGTTGTTTGCCTTAAAGACCTTGGAAGTTGATAATGAAGGAGCCAGCTAGCAGCAGTTTACTGATAAGTGGGCATTGGGATGCAGAAAGCTGGCTGCATTTGGTTCAGGAGTTTGAAAACAGCCAGAGGAGACTGAGTCTGCGCCAAGTTCAAAAAGAAATATATTCATCCCAAGGAAGACTTCCTACTTCATCCCTAAGACCCCGGCCCACGACCATCAAGAGTCTCTACGCAGGCGCAAGACTGAAGCGAACTTTCCAGAACTAATTATAACTCAAAGTGGGGAAAGGGTATGAATATGTAGTAGACGCTTATACCTATGCATGTCTTTACACTATAAGTAGCTGCTTGTTAAGCTATAAGGTGTGCAAGCTAGGAGGAGAACCCCCTTGCACCTCAGCGCTGGAAATAAACATGCCTGCTTTATAACTCATTTTGGGTTATAGGGTTTGATTCCACAAAACACCAGGACAGAAATGTTCAGATTCTGTGGGTTTATACTAAATTAAAGTATATTTACAAGAGTAAACCTAAATTGCAATAAATAACAAATAACTAATTAATTTATATTATACCTTCTTAGCTACAAAAGCAGGGACTTGCTCTCACAGCATGAGTTAATTGCAATGATTTGAGGCAAACATCAACCTCTCACCAGCATTAAAACTTTAGGCTGTAGAAATAAAATGGTTGCAAGATATGGACTTAAGGACATTGCCTAGTTTGATCGAGTTAGTTAAGCTTTATCCTCATGCTATATTGAAATCTAAAGGGATAAGAACATCATTTTATCCTACATATTGATTTAAGTAACAATATTTCAATTAACAAAGCTTAGAGAATACGAAAAATGTGTATAAAGTAGTGCAGGTACATACATGTACACTAATTAATTTCAGTTTACAAAGCTGTGCTTTTCATAGACAAGGATAATCTGATTTCCTAAAGTATTTTTTCTCACTTAAATTGGTATCTAACAGCTGAAGTCAGGAAAAGAGTTTGTTTGAAAAGTGTTTCAGTAGGAAGGAATGCAAAAGTACATGTCATCTGAATACATCTAATTTTAACAGCTGAACATGTCAAAATTATTGCTTTATGAGACACAGTAATTCTACAGGTGATATCACAGTATTAATTGCTACATTTCAATGGTGATTTTCTGTCTAGCAATACAACTGTACCTAGAATCATAGAATGGTTTGGGTTAGAAGGGACCTCGAAGTTCATCTAGTTCCAAACCCTCTGCTGTGGGCAAGGACACCTCCCATTGTATCAGGTTGCTCAGAGCCTCATCCAGCCCAGCCTTGGGCTCTTCCAGGGATGGGGCATCCACAAGTTCTCTAGGCAACCTGTTCCCATGCCTCACCACCACCCCACTAAGAAGTTCTTCCTAATATCTAATCTAAATCTACTCTCTTTCAGCTTAAAACTGTTACCCCTTGTCCTATCACTGCACTCTCTGATAGAAGGTCCCTTCCCCTCTTTCCTAAAGGCCCCTTTAAGTACTGAAAGGCTGCTATGAGTCCACCCTGGAGCCTTCTCTTCTCCAGGCTGAACAACCCTGAATCTCTCAGCCTGTAATCATGCTCCAGACCTCTGATCATCTTTGTCGCCATCTCCTGGATTCGTTCTAACAGCTCCATGTCCTTCCTGTGCTGCGGACTCCAGAGCTGAACACAGTACTCCATAGAGTATAGAGGCAGAATCACCTCCCTCAGTCTGCTGATCACACTTCTTTTGATGCAGCACAGAATACAGTTGGCTTTCTGGGCTACGAGCATATATTGCTGGCTAATACTGAGCTCCTCATCCACCAGCACCTTGAACTTACCTCTTCAGGGCTACTCTCAATCCATTCTGCACCCAGCTTGTAATTGGGTTTGGGATTGACCCAACCCAGGTGCAGGACCTTGTACTTGGCCTTGCTCATCTTCACGAGTTTTGCACAGTTCCACCTCTCAAGGCAGTCAAGGTCCCTCTGGATGGCATCCCTTCCCTCCAGCATGTTTGACCATGCCACACAACTTGGTGTCATCAGCAAATTTGGTGAGGGTGCCCTCAATCCCACTGCCCATATCTATGACAAAGATTCCCTCTGTTAATGACAATTTAAAAAAAGAAAAAAAAAGGAAATTCATGTCAAGGCAGCCAGTAATCACAGCGTCAAAAATATTTTTAGAATCACACATAGGACCAAGTAGCAGATTTTAGTCCATGGCAATAGTGAAAAGGTTGGATGTGGAGTAATCGCAGTTGAGGTAAGTGGCAACAAAAGTCTAAAGGAAAGGAAAGGAAAGGAAAGGAAAGGAAAGGAAAGGAAAGGAAAGGAAAGGAAAGGAAAGGAAAGGAAAGGAAAGGAAAGGAAAGGAAAGGAAAGGAAAGGAAAGGAAAGGGAAAAGAAAAGAAAAGGAAAGGGAAAAGAAAAGAAAAGAAAAGAAAAGAAAAGAAAAGAAAAGAAAAGAAAAGAAAAGAAAAGAAAAGAAAAGAAAAGAAAAGAAAAGAAAAGAAAAGAAAAGAAAAGAAAAGAAAAGAAAAGAAAAAAAAATTAGGAAATTTCTTTCCTCCTTCTTCCCTCTCTCCAAGAATGACTTGGGAAGTAGCCTCCAGAATCCCAGAGACTTTAACATGTATACATCTTACATCTCCTCTTCCAACTCCGTCTCTGTAGGGATGGCATGTGAAATGGCCTAGATTTCCTCTCTATGTCTGAATAGTGTTTCTCCTCCAGAGGCAGTCAATACTATTATTATATATAGTACCACAGACTGATCAAAATTACACAGGGAATTCCTGGTCATGTGCCGAGTTCCAGCGGGAAAAGTCCCAAATCAGTGTCAGATCACAGCATTTTCATATTGGTGGTACATTGTTAAATTTCACAAGGGGTCCAAATAAACATTTGTTGCTGTTTTTCTTATTAAAAATCCAACAACATGTGTCAGGGATGCACTTTGTTTTCAGTAACCTATCATGACAGAAAAATAGAGATAACTTCTGTTGGAAACATACATTACTGGAAATGCTAACTTCTTAGCCTTAAGAAACAGCAAAGATTACTTTGTAAAATCTTTATACATTTGAATTCTTTCTAATGAAAATGTTCAGATTTTATCCTTTTAATATTTGAAATTTATTGCAATTTACCTCTAGCTGCACTTCTTCAGTTAAATTGTGAAACAAAGTTGCCATGAGAATACAAAAATACTCTTCTACTGATAAAAGCAATATTTATCTTTCCAGTGCTAGGAACTGAAGGCATATATTTAGGGGCAGAATTCTAAACCTAGTGAGAATCATGGAAGAAAAGACTTACAGAATTATAATTAATATGATTTTTAAAACTACCATTTATGGATTACATTAGATATCTTTCATGTAGTTGGTCAGCTGAAATATAGTGTTTAAAATCATAAAACATTTTCTGTTACAGACAAGTCAATTATTCTGTCTTTGACCTCATATTTGTTTATTAATTTGTAATAAAAATGCAAGGAGTAAGTCACTGTTTATTAGGGGAAAAAAGTTCTTAATAGCTACAAGGTTAGTGTATACAATGTAATACTTTTTAAGGCATTTTGTTATACAGTGATTTTCTGTTGCAAGATACTTCCCTGATGGCAATGTTAAGTCACTCAAATCACATGTAGAACATATTATAATCATCAAGTGAAGATGTTTCTCCTTATAATTATAACATCTTTGAACTAAAATAAGAAATGCACCAAAAGCACAGCAAGTTCTTTCCCCACAGGCCACACAAGACCTCTGGTGAGCAAGACCCTGAATGAATCAGAATGCCTATAGTTTTGGTCTGAAAATTTTAAAAGAAAAATGCACAGCACAAAGTAAATGAGCAAGAACCCTACTGTGTTTTTAATAGCCGTGCAAGGAAGTTAAAGAGAAAGTTTGCTTACAGACTGTTTATGAAACGGTACTTTATTTTACAAAGTACATACTGTTTTTCACCTACATCTTTTTTTAGCAGCTCCCAACAAGCCTCTAAATTCTACCCTTTGTTATGAAAATTATTCCATAGAAAAATAACAGAAATAAAACTGCTGACAGTTTTTAAAATTTGATTTGTGTATGTACTGAATTTGTATTGTACATTCATGACATCAGTACTTTCGTGGGCTGACTTCACATTTAATTTCTCAAAATTTGGACACGTGCATGAAATATAGATATAGGCATAGTGTAAAATTAAACTTCTTGAAGTAATTTTCATCTCCAACAAATATTTATTCCTATCTTGATGGTGATCATGATGATTACAGCATTACAAGATTTCTGGGAACTTTCTAATTGGAAGAAATTCACTATCCATCTGTCACGTTAAATAGGTACTGCTCTGACAGGTGGCTGAGGGATACCCTCCTATCAATTCACAAGGTTCAAGACAGACCCCATGCTTTCTAAGCTCCTCCTCAGAGAGGACCTTAGGTGCAACTGGATCTGTCTGCAGTCCCAGACTTGGTGCATGTGTGAGCCACAGGTCGGAATTAGGGTAAAGAGTAGGTCATTTATTTTAAGTGAGAGATTGAAAACAAGTTATGGATTGCCATTGATAAATTGACTTGCTGCGTTAGAGCTAGAAGATTATAATCGGTGAACGATGATCTTTTATATATATATATATATATATATATACACACGAAGTAACAACTGAAAGTCGAGTTACTAGTTATTTTCTCGAGGAATATCCAACAAATTCAGAGGCATGCAATTCTTACACAAAAAGCATCCGTTCTTGGGAAGGGTCGAGGTGGGAGGGAGAGAGACATCCAGGCCCATCGACCTATCCACCAAGTAAGATGGTCATTTTTTACTCCCTTTTTGAAAACTGTTCCCTTTTGCAAGCCACTCCCTTTTGCAAAGTTTGGTATTTGCCATCCACAAGGCCTCGCATGTCTGTTACACCACACCATCAACATGAAAGTCAATATCATATTCCCTCTTGACCTCAGGGACAGGGTTTTTTACAGAAAATGCTAGGCTAACTAGCTCATTTACTTCTGTTATAGGAGAAAGAAATCAATTGCAAATTATAAAATTAAAGAAATATTGGTTTTATATGAAGGAAAAGTAAATGTTTTCTTGGATGAGCAGTTTCAAGTTGGATGAGCAACTTCAAATGGATGTCTCGTTCTGCCTCTTTTATGGAGAAGAATGGTATCCATAGAGTGCTCAGAAGAACTGGGATCTTGTGAGTGCTGGGAAGAACTACATCCCTAGAATGCTGTACAAAATTGTACAATTGACAGTCATTCTTCTTAGCATGAAAATAAAGCAGCATTTAGCAACTGAATAAAATATCAACATTGGATTCTTTTGCAGGTACACTTCCAGCTGAACCAAATCAGCTTATCTGAAGTAAACATTACCATCTTGCAGATAGCTAACACCCAGTCTTGCTGATGTATTAATTTAGCATATGTTTATGCTAAATACCAGCAAGAAGCAGCCTAGAGCTCTGAGGATAGCTACACCTAGGTACAGAGAGTCATTTTTCTACTCCAAAACTGCATTTTTAAAAAAAAAATTTAAAAAATGGTCATTTTGGTTCTTCTTTGGATACTTTTGAAATACATTTTTCTAAATGTTGTCTTAACCATCATAACGTCTAAATTACTTTGTTGCCTATGAACTTTCAATTATTTTTTTCTGGAAGGGTCAATACAAAATATATTTAATGGACAGTTTTCAAGTACCACTATCACAGAAAATACTCAAACAGACAACATCCTACTAATTTATTATTTCTGTTAGCATCAAGTCTGAAAGAATGAAAATTAATCAGTCTTGATGCAGTACATAGCGTTTTCTATCCTGGGGAAGAGAGAAATATGCTGATCTTTTAAGGATGTGAATCACTGGTAGAGCTTCTCAGACTGTAGTTTCAGAAGACGGCTTTTTTAAAAACAGTGATGCCATTCACTTTGCCACTCACTCTGACATTCCTCCAGTAAGCAGTAAAAATGTTTTAATGTTTGTCCTATTAACCACAATGGAAAAACAAATGGGGATAGATAATCTGAAAAAAACCAAAGCAAAACAAAACTAAATTTAAAAACAAACAAGAGTGTAAGGGCAAACAGAGAGATATCTTCCGTCAACTTCCAAAAGCCTTCGAGGAGATTTGGTACCAGGAATTAAGGAGTAGATGTTGAATATTTCACGACAGTGTTTTCAACCTTAAATACAGTTTTCCTTTTAACAACTCCAAACATAAGACCAGCACTATTTCTGCACAAAGTAGTTAGCAAAAATGAATTTGCCCTGGTCTTTTACACTCATTGAAAAGCTAGAGAATCCTAAGCTGGGGATCATCAAAACCAAAGAAAAAATGTTTTCTGCTTCAGGATGGGAAAACGTACTCTATAATCTTAGCCAAGTGTTAGCAGTCTAGTGTCAATTCTTACTAGTTTATGGATTTCAGCAAGCTCTGATATCATAAACTGGTTCAAAAAATTTTCTTTAATTTTATTTTCCAAGGCATGTATTGTACACTGAGAAATATCAAAGAAAAAATTCTTTTTATATCGATAAGACACATGTACTGAGGGGTATCTGGTGACATATTTGTGATTCAAGATGCTAGAACACAGCAGTATGTTTTGTTATTTTTCTTCTGTTTCTTCCAAGGAGAAGAAGTGCCTGAAACCAAGACTTCTAGTTCAGAAAACGACTAAAAGAAACGAGGGTACTACAGTAAAATATGAGAGCGGTGTGAAATAAGGGTCCAGAATACTGTTCTTTTTATTCAGAGTTTATATACTCTTAATCACTTATGCAGTGTTCTGGATACTATACTTCAAGAAAAGTGAATTTGATGTGAGATCTATTAAAAATCCAGGTGTAATATAGAAGTATATTGCTATCTTGACCTAAAATATTACAGCCTTGACCACTGCAGGCCAAATTAGAGTTGAACTACAAACACTCCATGATTGAAATCAGCCTATCTAAGCACAGGTTTTAGGTGTCTTTTAGGAGAAGTGGGTTGATATTCAAAGCTCATGTGATGTGAAATTTCTTCATTCCTTTTGCTTAGATACACAAATTATGTTAGAATGGATAATACTAGGAAGACATATGCTAAGCATATGGCAATGATATACAAGTATCGTTCTAGGAAAGTCTGTGGACATATCAGCCCTAAAGAGGCCACTTCCTCTTGCCAAAGTCTTTCATAATGATAGCTCTATGTATTTCTCCATCTCATCCAATATTAGCATACTGCTACTGTACATTCTGCCTTCCACCTAACAAGAAACTAGCAAATTTCTTTTACCACGTCTCATAATAGTTGCCACTCCTTTTGCCTCAGGGGACACACAGAATAAAGCAGAGGTAATGCTACCATCTAGCAGAGGCCACCAAAACCATATTCCATACCTGAAAGGCATTTAAATCACTGAGAAAACAGGGGAAAGACAAGTTAGAGAAACTTCACAGAGAATGACACAGAAAGAAATTAAATTAACATGACTTTCAAAAGACCACTACAGCATGGCTGGAACCTGTTCTATAATGCAGTGGGCATAATATGCAGCTAATAATCCTGGAACAGAGAGATATCCAAGCTTGAGCTGATAGCTGAAGGAAAGCAGAACTGCGCACTACATGTAGTTTGTCTGCTCCAGGATCACTTCTATTAATTAACAGCTTCCTAATGTGATTTTCTTTTCACACACTGTGGAAACAAATTCTGTACTACAGTTCTATTAAAATAACAGCAAATGCTCATATTCAAGCAGTTAAATGGTTGTAAACATCATGGTTTTCTCACTGTCCAGAAAGTCAGGTATATGAAAATGATCCTATTGAGTTCATTGGTATGTGCTATCTTCTTTTGTCTCAGGTATAGCGGGCTACAGAATTAAATCCTCTGAGGCCATATGTAGGTTTGGAAATTTTCTACAAGATTACTTTCAGCTCTTTCTTACTAATTTTTCTTCTGCTTGACATTAAGTAAAATGCCACCACTTTAAGGAGAAGTTGGTGAGCCCATACTGGTAGAAGAGGCTCCTATGCATAAGATGATAATTGAGATCAGGATAACACAGGCACATATTGATATCAAAGGCCTGGGTGGTATAAGAACAAATTATAGATGGCCAATTACAGAGCATTAAAGGGATGAAACTTTGAAAGCCAACTATAAATGATTATCAAGGGAACAAAGAACATGTATCCAACACATGCAAAACATGGTATAGACAGTTTCAGGCTATACAAGAGCAGGAGGAAAGAGAGAACACAGAGAACTGCTCCAGTATGTCCCCAGCTGAGGATGCTGTACCTTAGCAGTACTGCTGCTTATATGCAGCAGGTTCTTCCTCATCCTGAAAAAAGAGGAAAAGGAAGGTTTTTTTTTTAATTTTCCTATTCACCACATTTTCCTACTGATAATTTAGAAATAATATATAATTTTTTATATTCTACTACAAAACTGTTTTAAGTAAATCAGAATTTTAAAGAGCAGTGTGTGAGCATGTCTTGTATATAGATTTGCACTGATACTGCAGCACAAAGCTAGAGTAAACACAGACGAAACAGGAAGAAGTGTAGAGGGAAATGTCCTACTGAGATCACTTGGAGTTCTGTGTTACGTGATCTCATTTTTTCACTCATATCTGCTTGGTTCTTTGCTTCTCAAACGCTTCCTCCAAAGCCTGTTGTTTCCTAACAAACCAGTAAACACATGTTCTATTGTAAGCAGATAGTTCTGCCCAGTCACAGACACTCCAACCCCACAAATATGTGCAGGATGTTCCTATTTTAAGGTTAACAAGCAAAATTCCTATTCTAAGGAAGAAGTAAAATTAACAAAAAAGCTTTGCTGATAAAAACTGACAGTTCACTTAAATCAGATGCTGACATACCTGTTCATACCATAAGCCTATCATTATATTTTAACATGTTGTTATATGTTAGTCTTATTTTAAATCAATAAAATAATTTTACTACCACATCACCAGCTATCTTGTTGGTAGCTTAGGTCAATGGACAATAACGACATTTTATCTTATTCACAAGTGTTGGAAATTCATTAGGTAGTAAAAATGAGAAGAGGTTCAATTCCTTCCCTATTCAAGCATCTAAGTGATGTAAAATAAACAGATCATAGAATCGCAGAATCACCAGGTTGGAAAAGACATCTAGGATCATCAAGTCCAACTATTCCTATCAACCACTAAACCATGTCCCCGAGCACCTCATCCACCCTTTTAAATACCTCCAGGCATGGTGACTCAACCACCTCCCTGGGCCCAATTCCAGTGCCCAATGACCCTTTCTGTGAAATTTTTTTTTTTTCCGATGTCCAGCCTGAACCTCCCCTGGTGGAGCTTGAGGCCATTCCCCCTTGTCCTGTCCCCTGTCACTTGGGAGAAGAGGCCAGCTCCCTCCTCTCCACAACCTCCTTTCAGGTAGTTGTAGAGAGCAATAAGGTCTCCCCTCAGCCTACTCTTCATAAGGCTAAACAACCCCAGCTCCCTCAGCTGCTCTTCATAAGGCTTGTTCTCCAGCCCCTTCAACAGCTTTGTTGCTCTCCTCTGGACATGCTTCAGAGTCTCAACATCCTTCTTGCAGCGAGGGGCCCAGAACTGAACATAGTATTCAACGTGAGGTCTCACCAGTGCCGAGTACAGGGACAGAATATCCTCCCTGGACCTGCTGGCCACGCCGTTTCTCATACAAGCCAACTCGGCCAACTGGGCACACTGCTGGCTCATGTTCAGCTGGCTGTCAATCAACACCCTCAGGTCCTTCTCCTCTGGGCAGTTTTCTAGCCACTCTTCCCCTAGAATGTAGCACTGCAATCCTTAATTTTAAAATCAAAGTGAATAATTCTTTACTTTTGCACTAAAATTATACAATTGATAAATTTGTCAAGAAGAAGGATTCTACCACAATCACTCACCACCGAGTGCTGTAAAGGGCTAGTGGTATCCTTCTTAGATTAGACCACTCTTTTTGTAACCTGCTTTTTTCCACACTCTGCCCAGGATCTAAAGTGATATTTACTTGTTATTTGTTTAAAGTATGAACAGTAAGTCCTATATCACTTTCAGGACTGAGAAACTCTCAAAGGAGAATTACCTCAAAGGGAGTTAGCTGCCTAGAGTATTTCAAAAATCTTGGTCTAAGTCTTGATAGGTACAAAATGCATTTCTCCCTCCCATCTGTATATGAAGTGTCATCATTGTGCTGCAATTCCACATTCCATCACATCAGGTACAATATTTTGTCATTGGTCATATCTCTTAGAGAACTAAGGGAATGTTTCTGTGCAAATTGCAGGAGGGGGAGAGCCAAGATATTTAATTGCAACAGCTGCAAGTATAAAGTTTTTTTAGAAGCATAATTAATAGAGCAGTTCTGCCTTTTATGCACTTAGTGAAGCACTAGATATTGAAGTTTGTACTTTACACAAAGTTGCCTGTCAGTGGACAAAAATGCATTCATTAAGTATGCTAATTTTACCCTTGATATTGTCATTTTGTTCTTTGCAAAATCTGAATTAAAACTAATAAACAAGCCAGAAAAAATACAGATGCTGACGTGCAGTGCCATTTTCTTTCCTCTAATCATGAATACAACAATTAATGACTTGTGTATACACAGAAACAAATACATACACTGTAATCTGGCAGTTCCTTAGACTAGCAAGGATTAGCAGGCAAACATCAAAAAAGGTATTTTGGGCCACTATACCTTGAGCTGTCCAACATTATAGGGGAGTACTAGCTGAGTAATGCACAGAAAAGGTCTTAAATCTTTCTGTCCCCTTTATCCTATCCTTGAGCCAAACTGTTCAGCCTGGCCTCAATTGCTTTTATGGATTTATTTCAAAATTCAGAATTTTAAAAAAAAATCTCTTCTTATGCCCATTCAGGACAAAAAATAAATAAATTATTACGTTCTTTTTCAAATACGATAATGTGTAACTACAAAAAGCATCCATTTGTAAAAACACTTCTGAAAGTTCCTCTTCAGTGCCCCATCTTTATTTTTCTAATTCAAATTTAACTTTAAAATTCATTGATCTGAATGCTAATTTAGGCCATGTTTCTCATTAGACGATACACATATACATTTTTAATAACACCTCTCCAAAAGTAAGTCTGTCTACCATTCAATGGAATAGGTATTTCACAGTAAAAATATTTATGGGCACTTTGTGAGAGTCACGAAACAAGTATGGGGCAAGATAAAATGCATGTAATCACTGTTTGTGGAAGTCAAAAGTGCCTTAGGCAGAGTTCTCAAATTCATAAACCTTCCTCTGAGGATTGCCTGGATGATTCTAAGACAAAAGATTTGTAGTGCTTGCAACTGCTTACATTATGTGATATTATTAGATGTGGTGTTTTAAACATTTTCTTTTGGAGGAACGCAGACTACTCTTTGAATGAGAGGAAATATATAAAAGTGTATCAAAGTAGACAAAATATTTAAGAATAATAGGAAATCACTGCAAATTTAAAAGTAGTATGGTCTGAAAATAGAAGAGCACAAGGACTCTTTTCTGTCCCTTCTGTTTGTTAGCTGTTTTCCGTCTTGAATTCCTTCCCAGTGTGGCAACAGCTTTTTGATTGAAGAATGCTGGAGTTGTAGTTACAATATTATAAACACTGAGTATGCAATGTATAACAGAAAAGATATCCATGACAACAGTTTCCGAATTAGATTGAATGGAAAATAAGTCATTATTCCAGGCAAAAAAAAAAAAAAAAATGGAAACAAAAAAGGAAAAAAAAAAAAACAGCTTAGCTCTAAATCCTAAAAGCCAAGCAGAAACACGGACAATTATTACCTTTAACAGGCAAAGTCTACATGGTGAGCACATCTGGCATAATTCCCACATGACATTACTGAAAATGCACACCTTGATTTTGAAGCTGTCTTGAAGGTGATCAAGAAAGATCAACATCTACTTTGTGCGTGAAAATACGAAAGTCAGCTTACTCAGCTGGTACTGTGAAGTGAGCTTGCCACTAACGATTCTTTTAAAGGAGAGATTATGGAAGGAGAAAGTATAGGTGGTAGAAGAGAAACAAACTTTATATTGAGAAACGTCATCATGGGAATTATGCTATGGGCAGGAAGACAGGAAATAGTTGTTAGATAGATTGAGGGGGAGGGGAAGGCTGTAAAAGTAAAAAATACCATTTCTCTTTTAGAGAGGAAAGTCAGTTTTAGTCTCCCTGACCTAATACAAATAACTTTCTTTAGCATTTCCTTGAAATGTAGACTATTTGAAATTTGAATTGTGATACATAAGACTTAAAGAACTTCAGTTTGTGGTTTATTGTACTTAAATCGTATGAGGAAAGGGTCTACATATAATTTATACAAAAATTCAACACTAGCAACCTCTACTGGGTTTCCTAGGTGATACAATATTCACGTGAGCTTTTTCAGACTAAATATCTATCAGACTCAATGTAGGATGGCAGGGCAGCTAGTGCCTTATACTATTTTTATCTTACACACTGACAAGCATCTGCCATTTATAATAGCTTTACTCTTCTTGTGTGCATTGCCATGTGCAGGTAATACTGGCTTAATTGTCATATTGACAGGAGGTTACTGAAAAACAAAAGTGCATGCATAGCAGAATAGAAGATTTTGTTTCCTCTCCCAACCCTAAAACTATACTAAATGAACTAAACATTTGTTAGTGTGTTAATCTCAGACCTTCTTTAACCTTTGCTGCTATGTTCTGTTGTTATTGTTTCTACCATTGCCTCCAGCCAAGTTTTTTAAAGCTGGTTAATAGGAACCTCTATTCAGAAAGCCTATTGAAACAACAAGAACAATTAAGTCTTTCTCATGCATTACAAAGCAAACATTGCAAGCACTGTTGGCCTTCACCATATGTACCATAACAATACTATTGAACAATGCTAAGAGCTTAGGTAAAGTAGAATGACATCACTGAGACAGAAAGCAATGAGGGATAAATATAATAGACATGTTCCTAAAGGCCGAGTAGCCATTAAAAGGTCTTGAGAAAAAATGGCTAAGAAGAAGTGCTGAGCAGTCAGGTTTATGCATTCAGCTGCTTTTCATCACCCTTCCTACAGAAGAGAAAAAAAAAAAAAAAGAGCTACTGAAGGAGGAGGGGCTGCATTCAATTTCAGGCTAATTAAAAGTCATGAGTGACTGTTAACTAGGGCTTAACCATGGAAGAAGATATAGGGAATAAACTATGGCCTTTGAGCAGCAAGTTCAGCTTCCATTTTAGGATGGAAGAACAACTATGGAAACATTCTGCGTGGCTTGTATATATGGCTTATGGTTGTATCCTCAATTTGATAAGGCCCAAGAAGACACTTTAAAGGTGCTTTCACTTAGCTGAAACTGGCAGAAAACAGAGATCAGTGAATCCTTTTGTAAAGAGTAAAGAAGCTGTAAGGAGTCTGTTGCAAATTTAACCCAGAAAATGCCCCTGCTTTTGAATAGTTCTAGCTATTCCGTAGCTTTGGCTGGCTTTTTCTCTGCTTGTTTCTCGCCTACCAATGTGACCTACACCCTCAAAGGGATGACCTTCAGCAGATTAACATGATCTGTAGCAGCAGTTAGACAAGTTTGTGAAAGCTTCAAAACCTTGATTCTTCTAGCGTGCCTCATGTCTAAGCTCATGATCATTTTTATTTTTTTCAAATTCAGTATACGCTTTTTCCAGCAATGGGAAGTGGGCATTTTTCAGTCACTTTTGTAACGTACTACTCCAGACAAAGACCCTCAAATCTGTTTAGTTAAAGTTTACATATACATGCAAGTAGTTAGAAAAAATGAAAACCAAAGACTGAGGCAGATAAAGTGATCCTGGAATGAACAACGAAAAAGAAACTGTGTAGGTCAGAGTTGAGAAACAAGCAATTGAGCCATCTGCAGCAAATCAAAGTGGTGCACAAAAAAATAAGACTGAATTATCCAACCTTTAAAGTAAGAAAAGAGCCTTCTGATAATGCTAACAAAGTGATTAAAAGAAGTGAACTTGAATCTCAGGAGTGAGAACTTTATTTTTAATAAATGCAGAGCCATGGTCAGGGCAGCTTTAGTGTTGGCTGCACCAAGGGACATGATACCATCTCAGTCATCGAGGATCAGCAACAGGGACAGTAAGTTTTGCAGCTAAGAACTAGATCAAGGTATATATGCGGTTCCCAGAACAAGGGAAGTGCAGGAGGGAGCAAAGGGCACACAATTCCTGACTCCCACAAGTGGCAGCTCTTACGTGGGTGGCTGACCCAGGAGGGCCACTCCTGGAAACAACATCCAGAGACTTAAATGACACCTAGGGATCATCAGCAACAAGAGTGCAGCAAACAGGCTCAGGCAAACAGGGTGTGGTGCATCAGAGGGGCGTGGCAAAACAGTTCGCACAGCACTTTGCACAAATGGTGAAGGGATCAGGTACACAGGTAGTGTTCTCCTCTGTCATTCCTGTTACAGGAAATGATGGGGGAAGGAGTAGGAAGAGCCAGGTAAAATATAACTGGCTCTGAACCTGGACTGAGGAGCAAAATTTTGGGGTGTTTTTTTTGACTGTTTGTTGGCCAACACAACACCAGACTTGCTGACAAATGATGGGGGACATCTGTCCCCAAGGGGCAAAAGGATGCTTACCAAGAAGGTAGCAGGGCTCATCAATGGAGCTTTAAACTATATATGAAGGGAGAGGGGGACAAAACCAGGCTTTATAGAAAAAAGCCTGGGAATGGCACTCCAGTGTCTGAGGGATGGGGTGCTGACGAGGCCCTTTAGCTTAACCCCTCAGAGAAAGTGGGGGATAGCACTCCAAGGGGCAGCAAGGATGCAAAGGTTATTGATGGGTTAGGAACAGTAAGTAGTCATTTAGAAATTAAGATTATTCCCCTCAGAAGCATGGTGGGACCAACAGCCCAACTGAAGTGCATCTACACCAATGCATGCAGCATGGGCAACAAACAGGAGGAACTAGAAGTCATTATAAGGCAAGAAAACTAGGATATAATTGCCATCGTGGAAATGCAGTGGGACAACTTGCACAACTGGAGTGCCGACACGGTTGGCTGTAAAGTCTTCAGGTGGGATAAGCAAGAAAGGAGAGATGGTGGGGTAGCCCTCGGTATCAGACAGTTTTTGATTGCCTTGAGTTTAATGATGGTGATGATAGGATTGAGTGTCTGTGGGTAAAAATCAGTGGAATACCCAATAAGGCAGATTATTGAGGTGGGAGTCTGCTATAGACCGCCCAGCCGTGAAGAAGAGACTGATGAGATATTCTACAAGCAACTGGGAGAAATCATGATCACTGGCCCTTATCCTTTTGGGTGCCTTCAAATTACCATGTCTGCTGGAAGTATAATACAGCAGAAAGGAAAGGAGGTTCCTGGAGTGTGTGGAAGACAACTTCATGATACAGCTGGTGAGTCAGCTGACTAGGGAAGGCATTCTGCTGGACCTGCTGTTTGTAAACAGAAAAGGATTTGTGGGGAATGTGGTGGCTGGAGGATGCCTGGGGCACAGCAATCATGTGATGATAGAATTCTCAGTTCTTGGAGATGTAAGGAGAGGGGATCGGCAGAACTGACACCCTGGACTTCCAGAGGGCAGACTTTGGACTGTTCAGAAGGCAGGTTGATAAAGTTCCTTGGGAGGCAGTCCTGAAGAGCAAAGGAGCCCAAGAGGACTGGATGCTTTTCAAGAGGGAAATCCTGGCAGCACAGGAGCAGGCCATCCCCATGTGCCTATAAATGAGCTGGAGGGGAAGAAAACTAGCTTGGCTGAACAGAGACCTTTGAGTGAATCTCAGAAAAAAAAAGAGGAAAGTATATGAGCTTTGGAAGAAGGGGCAGGCATCTCAGGAGGACTACAACGATGAAGTGAGATCATGCAAAGAGAAAATTGGAAGGGTTAAAACCCAGCTAGAATTTAAATTTGCCAGTTCTGTAAGAGATAATTAAAAATGTTTCTGCAAATATATTAACAACAAAGGGAGGGTCAAGGAGAATCTGCATCGTTTACTGGTCAGAAGGGGAACAATAGTGGCAAAGGATGAGGATAAAGCTGACACAGTTAATGCCTTCTTTGCCTCAGTCTTTAATAGTAGGGTGAGATGTTCTCTGGGTACTCAGCCTCCTAAGCCAGAAGACAGGGAGAGGGGGCAGTAAACATCTCCAATGATCCAAGAGAAAATGGTTAGAGACCTGCTCAGCCAATTAGACATTCACAAGTCTATGGAGTCAGATGGGATCCGCCTAAGGGTATTGAGAGAGCTGGCAGAGGTGGTCACCAAACCCCTTTCCATCAGCTGCTAGCAGTCCTGGCTTACTGGGGAAGTCCACTCGGCTGGAGGTTGGCAAATGTTATGCCCTGACAAGAAGGGTCAGAGGGAGAATCTTGTAAGTCTGACCTTGGTGTCAGTGCAGGTCATGGAGCAGGTCATCTTGAGTGCTATCACACAGCACACACAAGACAACCGGGTGATCAGGATCAGTCAGCATGAGGTTATGAAAGGCAGGTCTAACCTGATCTCCTTCTATGACAAGGTTACTCACGCAATGGATGAGGGAATGGCTGTGGATATAGCGTACCTGGACTTCAGCAAAGCCTTTGACAGCGTTTCTCACAGGATGCTGCTTGAGAAACTGGCTGTCACTGGCCCGGACAGGCACACCCTCTGCTGGGTAAAAAACTGCTAGATGGCTGGGCCCAAAGAGTCATGATAAATGGAGTTAAATCTGGTTGGAGGCTCGTCACAGGTGGTGTTCCCCAAGGCTGGTGTTGGGTCCAGTTCTGTTTGATATCTTTATCACTGACCTGGATGAATGTACCCTTAGTAAGTTCGCGGATGACACTAAGCTGGCCAGAAGTGCTGATCTGCTTGAGGGTAAGGAGGCTGTACAGAGGGAGCTGAACAGCATCGATGGGCTGTGACCAATGATATGAGGTTCAACAAGGCCAAGTGCCAAGTCTTGCACTTGGCACACAACAACCCCATGCAGCGCTACAGGCTTGGTGACGAATGCCTGGAAAGCTGCATATCACTCAGAGGGAAAGACAGATGCTTTTTCATGGCTGGATTTTTTCAGCTGAAGATAGGATGTTTCTAGACCTTTTCTTTTAACCAACTCCTAGAGCAGATTTAATTACTCCGTGTATCAGACAGGACTTCATATTATTCCTTCATTTTTACAAAACATGTCTGTGATATGAGCAGAATTACCAAAGAAAGATAAAGAGACCTTTGTAGCTTGATTTCAAGGTAACAAATTGTCAAAGAGTTGATATATGTAATACTTAGACAACAACAAATCAAAATTCTTGATTTTGATCCTCCTTTGAAGAGGAGCATGCAATAGGAGATAGTCTTGTGAAATTCAAAACTGTTAACGGTGGTGGGTTTATAATTAATCTATCATTGTCTGGACACTGAACATGAAATGAATTACTCTGTGATTTAGAATAAAATCCATTATACTTCAACTTAGAGCTGGATTTATTCAAGGAAAAAGTGCATATATAATAGATCCAAAGATCCTCAGAAGAAGCTCCACAAACAAGAAAATTGGGAAGATACAAAATGTTTTCAGATTTGTTTTATGTTGTATATTATAGAGAGGTAATAGCTTCTTCTAGGAGGTACAGAGCTCTTTATTGATTTTGAAACACAACAGGGAAAGTTGTTCAGATGCAATAGCCTGTCTTTTACATTAAAATGCTATGAAAGAGAACATAACCACCTATGACAGAATTCATATTTCAAAACCAAAGATCATATATGTCTTGTAATATTAGTATTATTTTTTGAAAGACTAGTAGTCTTAAAATTTAGTTCAAAAATGTGTTGGAGAACCAAGAAATTTAAAAAAAACATGAATCAGCAGACTAGATAGATCACACAGGAGAGTACTTCATTTATCTTAAGCAGAAGAGCCCTCAAAAATCTTTGTGGACAACTTTTAGTTGAAATCCTTTCTGGAGCATGAAAAGATGGGGGTCATGATTTTCAACAGAATGGTAGAACTTATTCAGGGTAAGCTTCAATAGTTTTAACCAGTGTGATCAGGCAAACTACAACTGCATAAGATGCAAATTATTAAATCTGTATGTGTTTGTGTGTCCACCTACATATGTGTATTTTACAGTCATTTATAATTGAAGGACTTGCAGAACACAGCTTATTAGCATAAATAAAAAGTCTTAAAAAACAGCACTAAAGAGGAATACTAAAGAGCTTTTCAAGACCCTTCCTCTAGCAAAGTTAACCTTCTGGCTATAGAAAAGAAGTAAAGTACTTTTTGAAAAGTTAATTCTCACTTAGCTGTGACGTTAACATGCCAGAATTTCTAGGTAAAACCAAATGAACGTATATATGTGGGTGTACATATGGATACACACGCACATACACACGTGCTGGGTTGCACCTGTGTCAAGTCAAAGTTGCCAGCATTCATTAATTGCACTGTAATATTATATTCCTGTCTGAATAGTTATAAACTGGGAAAGTAATCTCAAGAGGATATTGAGCTTCTTGTTCCCATGTATTCTTCTTCTCTATTTATATTTGTACTTTTCTGTTCTTCTCTTATCCTATCTAGTCGGTATCAAGAATTGTCAGACAAGAATGGGCAGCACTGTGCACAGTTGTCACTTTTGTCCCATTTGGCTGCTGAAGAACCACTACATCTGACAGCAAAAATCTGAGAGCAAGAGCCTTTTCTCAGCCAAGGCCAGAGCATTTGATCCAGTAGACAGGAAATGTGTGGGCAATTATGCCAAATTGTTCTGTTAAGGCTCCAAGGATGAGCAAAGTAAGATGTTTTCAAAGTCTATTGCTCAGCCATTTTTAAGCGATTTCCAACAGGAACACAAAATTTCTATCAAGACTTCCACCCAAGCGAATTTACCCTCCATGTAATTTAGTGCAGGCATGATATATTCTTACAATGTGGTTTTAAACCTGTAGATGTGTTGAGTCACGACACTGAATAAAAATAATTTGCAGTGTCCTAGAGTATTATCACAACTGAAAGCAAGGTTTCCCAGGAAAGATAAATTTTTTAATAAACAGAGGAAAAGAATTATTTCATTTCATTATTTCAGGCAAGGCCTGAAAGCAATCATGAATCTGTACATATATGTTATTACCAGCTTTGCTGGCACATGGTTGATTTCAGTCTGAAGAGTTTTCAGTCTTTTACCACTAAAAAAAAGACTACTGTTTCCCACTGTCCTGGTTTAGCCCTCCCTCCCCAGCCAGATCAGTGGCTAAAATGAAAGAGAGACTTACAGATTGGAAACTAACTCTAAACCAGCTTTAATGAAACTGTAATAATAAAAAGAAGACTACCAAGAAGAAAATAATAAAATATATAAACATATACAAAACCAATTCAATGACTTAGTACATCACTGCTGATGCCACAGGGCAGGAGCGGGGATGGTTCTAGACTGGACTTGGAAGCAGGTGGGAGCTGGACTCAGGAACTGGATCCAGAAACTGGATTCAGGAACACATGGATGGGTTCAAGGACAAACAGACAGGTGAGGTCTTCCCTGAACATCAGCCATCAAAGAACAAGACTCATCCTCATGATCTCTAAGCTTTTAGACTGATTGTGACCTGTATGGCATGGAATACTTCATTGGTCAGGCTTGGGTCACCTGTCCTGTCTGCCCCTCACTGCAGGTTCAACCTCTTTTGCCAGCAGCATTGGGATGGCCTTAATTTACATAGGAAGAGGTGTAAGCAGTGGCCTCTCTACACACCAGTGGCCCATAACGTTGATGATAACTATCAAGCTGAAAGGTCAGAGTTCTGACATTTCAAATGTTCAGAGTTCATATGTTGTGCTTTAGCCCAAACCAGAATACCCACAGCTTCATTATTGCAGTCTCCTTCTGCCCTAGAAGACATCCTAGTTATAACCAAATATATTTGTATCTATCTGAAGCACATAAAAGTATCCTGATATGTTTTTTTCTGTTACAAAAGAAGATTAACCTTGATGATTTGTTCAAATGTGTGAGTTACTGTTATGGTTGGTATTTTTTCTTTTGGATAAAAGTATTATTTTAATTCATGAGACAATTTTTGAAAAATGAAATAGAAAAGCAAAACAGGGAATATCAAACCATTACTTCACAAGCTGGATTTCCTTTATGAGTGATTCACTAAGGAACCAAAGCCAATATGGCAAAAAGCCATGTGTTCTTCTGGGAAAAAGTATAAATACAAGCCATAACTGGTTTCTGAAATTTGCACTGTAACAAAATAGGCATTTTCTCAGCCATTTTCTCAGTTATTTAATGAGAAGCGTCTAGATAGCACCAAGGATGATGATGATGATAGAGAAACAGTTGTTTAGAGGTACAATAAAACTTTGTACCAAGTTAATATTAAGAAAATCAGCTTTGTCAGTTGTGAGGATCAGGAAACCTCAGAGACACAGTTTTTAAATGTTTACTTCTATTCTACAACTTCCAATATAACATTGTCTATTTTTTTCCTGTGCACTCTATAATGAAGACTACAGAATGACATAGGGAAATTTCATCAAGTTAGACACTTGAAAGGCCACTATACTAAAGCCACTATTCAAAGCTCCTGCTTGTGGAACTTCCTTTGTAAAAAAAATGTTCTTTCTGAGATAACATGTTATGGACAATACTTTTCTTTCTGTTAGTAAACCTTTAAAATCACTCAGTTCAGATATGCACCTGAAACTTTCCAGAATATGCTGACCACCATTCTGACTGACACCTATTTCACAGTACCTTAGTCACCCTCACCTGCTCAAAATACACTCAGAAGCTTTCCAAAGTGGATCCAGTACTAATTGCAACATCCTTCTGCTTGTACCAGTGCAATGCACTGGTCCGGGTCGGCAGGAAGGGCAGAGGTAGGTGGTCTTCTGAGTGTTTACAAGGCAGCATGAAAGGGGCAACACTTGCTTCAGTTTTCTTTGAGCTCAGTCAAATGTTCAGGTTACAAGAACTTGGTGAAAGGTTGGTTTTTTTACAAAACAGCAGCAGGTCAAATACAGTCAATGCCACCCAAAGTGATAATGTCACGGGGACGGGAGGAGACAAAGCAGGAAAAGAGGACTGCAACAGAAAAATAATCACCACCCAAATGGAAGCAGCGAAGATTTCAGCATCAAACTTGGTCCACAGGGCAGTGGGCACACGTGTGTTTTTGGCACAGGTGATTTATAAAGGAGCTCCATCCCTTATTTGCACATGAGGAGCACAGAGGAGGGGTCTTCCCATCATTACACAGTATCCCCACTGGAAAGTTCTCGAAGTGGAGCATGTGTACAAGACCCTTCTGGAAGGTTCTGGAATTGGATCTGGGAGTTTTGGGGGTCACTTACAGTTCTAAATACCCTTTCCAGAATAGCCACTGCTTGAACTCTTTGGGTGCCCGTGTGCAGCCAGGAGTGCTCTTGCCTCTTCAGGCCAGTTAGAGAGAGTCAGAAGTTTTTGCCCCTTCACCAATTGCAAAGTCCCCTCCCTTCTCTAAGCACAGCCCCTGAACACTGGGGCACAAAGATGCCAAAAGGCCAGACTGCTTAAAGCCCCCAAGCACACTCAATTTTACATTAAGACAAGTGTTTAAAACACAAATAATTCAGAAATCAACCCTTAAAACCAGTTATGGCCAAAACTGCACACAGACTTCATTAAAATACTCTCTGCTACTCCATGCCTTACAGGAACTTCCTGAGAGCAAGGGATTAGTTTTACACTATAATCCCCTAGTTCTTTTCATCTCTTTCAGTACTTGAATTAAAATAGACAACTTGTTTTGTAATACTTGTCTACTAAACAGGCATTTGGTTTATATTGCAGGCTACTGCTGACAAAGGCTGTTCATATATCTTAGTACTAAAGAACTATACACAGTCCAGTATACTTACAGGTACACAGACAAATACTTCTTAAGGGATCTGAAAATATAAAAACTCAAAAGTGTATCACATATATGTGTTTATATATATATACACAATCACATACACACAAATTGTTTTGTAATGCACAGAAAAACTTCATCGTGTATTTACATTTAGTCCTTGCAAAGGTACTCTATTAGAATGCCTTCATCCCAGTTTTTGCATTACACCTTTATCTCTACTGCCACTGATTTTCACAGCCACTAAGTCAATATCAAAACACTAGTAGCACTTAAGTCAATAAAATTCTTACTTTTTAGGATTATTTCAATACTCTTGCCTTCTCTAACTTATAAATTTACTTTATGGGGCTATGTAGCTCTTTAACTGTCTTAAAAGGAAATATTTGAAAGAGGCTCTTAGGAAAAGTAGTTCATATATGCTCATCATATGATTCAAGAACTAAAAGGGTAAACAGAAAAAGGTAGGGGAACTAATACTAATGTACCTCTTGTGGTTGTTGTTGCACATTCAATTCAGATTCTCTTTCAAAGGCTTACTGATGGAAATTCAGTCCTTTTTTCATTTAAGACTGTGACTAATGTTTAATTGACTTCAGATGCAAGCAAGGCTGAGCCTACAAGAAAAACATTAATTTAAGAGGAAATAAAGTGAGATGAACAATCAGTTTCTACAGAGCATATGCCACCAAAGAAGACCTTTCCTTTTAGTGGATGAAGACACCACTTTTAAACAACAAATGGTCATATCAAATAAACATTCTAAATATAATGTTGAAGGGCAAAAGAAATGGGAATTTATGACCATTACATACTTGTGATATTTTATTTTGTTTTGATGTACTCTTTTCCTCTTTGCGGAGGAGATTCTAAGAAAAAGAGCTCTTTTATAAACAAAACATAACAAAAATGCTATCTTCAAAAACTTTGTCTCTCACTTCTAGAAAAAAATACACCTAAATACACTGTAGGCTTTTCTTCTTCCCTAGTACTCCAGAACTACATGCCATACCCCATGCATTCTACAAAGCATCAGCCTCCTGAGATGAGCTTTGCTCCTTTCTTTTTCCTTCTCATAAAAAAGGCCTTATATGATTTATGCATTTATAAATGTAGATAGTATGAAAGGCTTTTGAATTGTATTGAATGCAAGCCTGAGTCACATCATCCGGAAATTAACTTTAATTTTACTCGGGGAACGGGTAGAAGTTGGATCCAAGGCTTTGGTTTGGACTTGTCCTGGAGTTAATGAAAGCATACAAATCAGGAGATGACTTTCCCTAGCTCAGGTGTGATGACATTCAGGAATTCCATTTAGTTAGGAACTACAAAGTAGGACAGATCAAAACATAACAGTTGTGACCTATCAAATTCAGATTCCTAACCTCCATTTGCCCTAGCAAACAACTTACAAATGATCACATTTGAGAGTCCCTTCAGGTGGCAAAGCAAACTTGATGCTCTTCTGTTCCAGGTGAGCACTCTAACAGCCAATCTGCCACAGGAAACTCCAAAGCTTTGGACTGAAACATGGTGCCACTACATTTGCACCAAGTCTGACCGTGGGTGTAAGGAAGACTAGGACACTGAGACTCTCTAAGCAGACTGACAAAGTAATGGGGCTTGAATACATGTAAACATAAGATGAACACAAAGTTAGTCAGCAGCAGAGAAAAAAAAAATCATTTCTAGCATAATCTTGTGTGCCTGAGGAGGTCTGAGAAAAACAACAGTTGTGTGAACATCAGAATAAATGAAGGATGCCTTCCAATCAAGTTGCTGAATGACTTTTTAACAGCACTGTTCTAAGTGTGACCTCGCTCCTCCTTACAGATCAAAGAATCCATGTGGGGAACAAACGTTGCAAAGTCCCACCACATGAGAAGCTGATTCATGTGACTTCTCCCCTATCTAATAAGGGAAGAGCTTCTAACGGAGCCTTGCCTTCAGGAGAGGAATTGCCTCCGACTTTCACAAAAATCCTGAATTTGTTTGTGCAGCGAGTGATTGTAAAGGAAGAAAAGACCAGGAAAGGAATACATTACGTAAACTTTGTTCCCATAGGAGAACAAACTGAAAACTGAGACCCTAATGGAGTTTAGACTGCTCCAGAGATATGTGATTCTGGAGCAGGCTTATGCCATGAAACTTAACTCCAGGTACATTTTCAAGTACAAAAGACACTCCTTCCTCAATTTTAGCAGTGAAATATGGTGCTGTAGTTAATAAAAGTAATGCTACTAGACATGTGATTTTTAAGAGACCTGAGCATTCTTTGATTATTTAAAAGAACCAAAAATACATTAATAAAAGTACTACACATAACAAAAATCACTATGGAAAAGCAGAGCTGTCAAGAAGCTTCTGCTTATACTCCGTGAAACAAAACACACTGTTACCCATCCGATGCTGCCAAACAGCTCATTGTAAGAAAGAACAAAAGAGACACCAGATTTCATCCGAATACTTTTGAAAAAAAATGACAAAAAAAATTATTTCTATTTTCTCTAAGAGCTCTATAACAAAATTACATAGTGCTTGTGTTCAAAGCAATTCCAAAACGTTGTGATGTCATTTATAGAGCTACTTTTTCGTAGTATGCCCACCAAAGTTAGTTGATTGTGTCCTGGAATTTTCTTCACAGTTGAGTCAATAGAAATTTTCCTAATCCTAATAAAAGTACAGAATCATTTGGGTTTATCCTTTGCATGTGACATAGTATGTCACTCCATTTATGTATTCAGCTTTACTACCTAGGAGTGAAAAAAATTCAGCTAATATCTAGAAAACGAAATTAATTACAATAGCAAAATTAGCATATATATATAATTTACACACACAAAAATTCTTTCCAAATAGCCATTTGTCTCAGATTGGGTATATGTGTCACTCCTTTTATTTACCGAAAGCAAATGATTTACCAAATTCATTTCTTTTTATCCCAAATGACTATCTGCATTTCCTGAGAGTAAATCACAACTGTGACCTAGGCAAAGGCATTTTAATATGTTAACATATTAAACAAGTCAGCAACGTCACATACATTCTTCTAAACAACGTGATTTAATAGATTACTTTAAAGATTTTATAGATTGATTTATAGATTAATATCCTATCTGCGTATGTAGATGAAGTATTAAAATAAACTTTATTACCTGAAAATATAAACCCATTCTTTGACTTCCTCTTTCAGTCAAGATTCTCTCAGTATTTTGCAGCTGTGGTATATCATATTTTCACTTACTAGAAAATTGTTACTCTTGTGTCAATACAGTCAAATATTGTCCAATATACACAACTGAACATACTGTCTTGAGCTGAACGGATCTTCCGTTCCCACTCAACACTATTAAGCATGTAACAGTATTCCTGTGTTATCTGAGCACGGTGACAAAAATCTGCACATAGTTTCTCACATCCCAAACCATAATCCTAGGTCGAAGTAAATACACTTTGGACAACTCAATAAAGCCTGAAGTAGCTCTATAAGTCAAATTTACAAAGCAGAACAGCAACTTTTTGCTTGTGAACTGATCTACTGAAGCTGTACATTGATCTAAACTGCTCTCTACTGCTTGCCAAAGACACTTGGCACTATTGTCATTCAATGATTTCTTCCTGCCTGCCAAAGAAAAGCCCTAATTCTCATAACACTTTGTTCTTGAATACTGTTTTCAGTTTTGGACCCCTCACTATAGTAAGGATATTGAGGTGTCCAAAGAAGACCAATGAAGCAGGTGAAAGGTTTAGAGAATGAGTCTTATGAAAACCAACTCAGTCAGCCGGAGTGGTTTAGTCTAGAGAAGAGGAGCCTGAGGAGAGACCTTATCACTCTCTACAATCCCACCTTTAGCAAGGTGGCTGTCAGTCTTTTTCCAAGTAACAAGAGGTAGGACAAAAGGATGAGGCCTCAAGTTGCTCCAGGAGAGGTTTAGGTTGCTTATTGGGAAAGATTTCTTCACTGAAAGGGCTATGAAGCATTGAAAGAGACTGCCCAGGGAAGTAGTTGAGTAGTAGTTAAGTACCCTGGAGGTATTTAAAAGATGTATTGATGGGACGCTTAGGGAAAGGATTTATTGACTTAGCAGTGTTAGGTTTGTAATTGGACTCAGTGATCTTAAAGTTCATTCCAACGTCAATGATTCTATGATTCTATAAAACACTACAGTGATCTTCAAACTAGGCAGGTCAAGACCTCGTGGCAGTGGGTGGCAGTTATAACTCATTTTGTGTTATAGAGTTTGATTACGCAAAACAATTTGGCACCCCAGATGGGACACCCTCTCTGCCTGGCTGCAGGATCGGTGGGGAGTGGGACATTCTAAGGCGCGCCCTGCTAAGCAATTTCTCCGGAGAATCTCCCCTCTCTACCCGATTGCTGCGGGGGGGAGAGACGGCCCATCAGTGGGCAGACCAGGTATGTGATTTATGTATGATAATTTGGATGTACCTGCGGGATAAGGGGCTAGATGGGACACCTCACATGGTGACGAAGGGTTGGGGTCACTCCAAGATCTCGTAAGATTGCGAGGGGGATAAAAATCCCCTTTTGCTTCGGGTGAGGAGGTGGCACCGCCCGCCCCCAGATAAGGTAGCGAATTCGCAGTTGTGGATGCTCCCTGCTGTGATAGCAAAGCACCAGTTGAAATATAATCCCAAGATTCTCGTTAGACAGACACGCGGAGTGAGGGATTATGGTGTATATATTGTATTATAGATAAGATAAGAGTACATACTATTATTAATTGGGTACTCCTTGCTGAGGAAGCAGGAGTGCTGCATATGAGATAGCTATCATCTTCTACACCTGTTGCAAATCTTCACTATCGGTACCGTGTATATTATAACATGGTAAAGAGCTCATTTAAAATGTCTTATATGTTGTGGAGTGTTTGTATGTGAGTGTGTGGATGCCTGAGATGCAATTGAGCATTCCGATTTGCAGTTTTGCTCTCCTGCGAAGGAAGCAGCTGGAAACGAACGAAGTGAGAGATCACTGCTATATGTTGTGTGTTTTATGTCATAAATATAATCTCTGAATTGTTTGACATATAACAGAGTACCAGTGGAATTGAAAGGGATAGCTTACCGGGGGACACTCTTCCTCCATAGACAGGAGCCAGAGGTGGACTGAGCTCAAAATGTTGAAAGACTTGCAAATTGTTTAGAAGCCCTGTTTGTCTTGATCCTAGGAATGCACCTATGAAGCCTTTTAATTCCAAACATCCATTGAGCCGGCAAATGGGTATATATACCTCAGACCTTTGGAAAGGAAGGCTGCAAAGGATGAAAATTTAAAATACCTAGCATAGAAGAAGGAAGAAAAAAAAAGGAGAAAAAACAGGAGAAGCAGTGAAACAGCTGAGAGTGCCCCTCCCTTTTCCCCCCTTTCTGGTATGTGAGTTATTTGAGTTAGGTGGGGGGTGTGTGTGTGTGTGTGTGTGTGTGTGTGTGTGAGTTAACCCTTCCCCTCCCAGAATGTGAGTTAAGTGTTCTGTGTGACAGGAAAGAATAATTTGAAAGTGTAAAAGCAAAAGGTTTGCGTAGACAGAGGGGCCAGAATTCTGCAGGCTGCGGGAATGGATCAGATTTTGTGTTTGGACTATCATAAAGTTTTATTGTGCTATTCAGCTAGGTTGAGATCACTCTATATTCCTGAGTGTCTGTAATCTGTAGATGGGAATTGTTGTTACTAGTCTTGTGGGAAGTCCCTGAGAGTTTAGAGACAGGACATTCGTAAGTGTTTAAATGGTTTGTGGAAGTTGGAGAAAGGTAGAGTCAGAAGGTAGTAGAATGGGGGCAAAACCTAGCAAGAATTTCCTCAGGCAAGCCCCTTAGGATGCATATTACTGGAAGGAATTGGCAGGGGGAGCCAGAGGCTCCATGAGTAAGAAAAGGATTTCAGTACTGTTTTGCAACTAATATTGTTTTTAAAGAGAGGGAAAGTGGAATGAAGTGTTTTTCACCCTCCGAAACCATCCGAAGTGGCAAAGGGACAGTGGGATTTTGCCGCTGCAGGACCCTGTGGTACTCGCCCTTAGGCGGGAAAACAACAATTTAAAGGTAAACTGAGGCAATGTTGAGTGATGTGCAGTATTGAGCAAGGGTACACTAGAATAAATAAAATTCACTGGACAGCAGAACAGAACAAGATTTATCTGATTTGCTTAAGCCTCCCCCTCGATCACAGAAATGGGATGCAGACTCGGACGGGTCACCCCCAAATAGCCCGGTATCTTCCTGCATCAGGGAAAGGTCTGCTTTGACAGTTTTACAGGCATCTCTCTGGGAAGAGTGAGACGATAAAGAAAAATAAGAAAAAAAAAAACCAAAAAAAACCCCAAAAAACAGACAAAAAAACCCAAACCCAAAACATAACAAAACTGATTGTAAAACTCTAGGGGATTTGCAAAGAGTGTTTCCCATCCAAGACCCAATGTGGGATCCAGACAGATCTAAACATGGAGAAAATTGTGGGAAATAATGTGTCGCAACACACTGCTGGATCCTGGGTCAAGGGTAGGAATACAACAACTAAGTTTTTGGTTTTGGACCAGTCTAAAAGTGGAATATCGGCTCATGTGAAGGAAGACTGACGGGGACCTGGGGAATCCACCCTAGTGGATCCACTAGTTATAATGAAGCCAGGGAAAGAGGAAAAGATAATAGAATTTTAGTTGACACAGAGGCAACGTATTCAGTTTTGAACTAAGCTTTGATGTCCCTAGGAAATGACTACATTGTGGTAAAAGGGGCAACTGGCCAAAGTGAAAAGGCGTATTTTTGTGGACTTCTAAGATATAAACTGGGAATACAATGGGGCATCCACAGATTCTTGTATATGCCCAACTCCCTGAAGGCACTTTTGGGGAGAGATTTACTAGAAAAATTGGGTGCAATAATCAGATTTGAAAAGGGAGAGATTACTCTGGAGGTAAATGACCAGCACTATATGCAAAGAATAGGTTTATCCTTAGTCAGTGTTCCCACAGAAGGGAAGAAGAGAAGCCAGAAAAGAAATCACGAACCAAGTATACCCCGAGATATGGGCCACTGATGTGCCCAGGACTTATGGGCTGTAAATAAAATAAAAAAAAACCCTTTAGCCGGTGGTAGCAACTCCATATACCCTGTTAACTGTATTAATACCTGAACTAACCTGGCTTACTGTTTTAGACATGAAGGATGCCTCCTTTTGCCTCCCTCTCCATGAAGCCAGCCAGAAAATACTTGCATTTGAATGGAAAACCCTGAAAGCAGGTGCAGAACTCAACTCACCTGGATATTTGGTAATCAACTTGCAAAGGATTTTGAGGCCTGGAAGCCCCACCTGAGGAAGGGAGACTGTTGCAGTATGTAGATGATACCCTGATTGCCACCAAGACAATGCTTCCATGACCTGGATGGTGACTCTGTTAAACTTTTGGGGGCTCCAGGGATAGTGGGTATCTAAAGGAAGGCCCAAATAATGCAATCTACTTGGGCTATGAAATCAGCGCTGGATAAAGAACTTTGGGACAGGCCTGAGAAGAGGCGATATACCAAACCCTGAGACTGTAAACAGTGAAAGAGTTATGAACTTTCTTGGGGATGACTGGGTGGTGTCAGCTATGGATCTATAACTACGGACTGCTTGTTAAATCCCAGTATGCACTAACCACCGCCGAATAGAAATACCTCCAACGGAGCAAAGAGGCTATGCAAGCCGTTGAACAGCTGAAGACAGCCCTGATATCAGGACTTCAGTATGTGAGTAAGCCATTTTTCCTTTTCTCTCACGAGAAGCAAGGTATTGCCCTAGGGCCTGGCTGTTTATGAGCGGTTGCAGCCCTCGTGCTAAACATCCAGGAGGCACGAAGATTTATCCTGGGCCAGAAAATGGCTGTTAGTGTCTGGAAGCGAGAGAAAAGCACTGACTTTCTCCACAAAGGTTCCTAAAATACCAAACAATAAAGTTGGAACATGATATGGGAATTGTGGTTACTAACATCATCAACCCAGCTTCTTTTCTCAATGAAAATACAGGAGAACCAGCGCTGGAAATAAACATACCTGCTTTATAACTCATTTTGGGTTATAGAGTTTGATTCCGCAAAACAGTGGGATTTTAGAACTAACTGCTAATCACTAAAACTTTTACTTAGAAACCAACATTGGCATGATAGCATTATTTTTTCAGATCTGAATACTTAGCAAATAACCCAGAATCAATACATTCTCTTCACATTTTACATACTTCACCAGAGTTTAAACCATATTTTTGGAGTTATGAAGTCATAAAGGAATGAACTAATGAAGACTTATCTGCTGAAAGGATTCACCTGATTTACCAATTCTTTTCTGCATAAACATGCAAACCAAAGCAAAACAGCACCCTTCCAATTTAACCTTCAATGCATTAAGCAGGAAAAAGCATGCTTTCCTATGTGCTTGGGCAACATCTAACACAGACCTGGCTGACCCTCTAATTTTGCCTCTGAAATAATACTTTGCAGTGCTACAGACTGGGGGAAGAGTGGCTGGAGAGCTGCACGGAAGAGAAGGAACTGGGGGTAATGGCTGACAGCCGACTGAACATGAGCCAGCAGTGTGCCCAGGTGGCCAAGAAGGCCAACGGCATTTGGCTTGTATCAGAAATGGGCTCACCAGCAGGTCCAGGGAGGTTATTCTCCCTCTGTACTCGGCACTGGTGAGACCGCACTTCGAATACTGTGTTCAGTTCTGGACCCCTCACCACAAGAAGGATGTTGAGGCTCTGGAGCGTGTCCAGAGAAGAACAATGAAGCTGGTAAAGGGGCTGGAGAACAAGTCTTACGAGGAGCGGCTGAGTGAGCTGGGGTTGTTTAGCCTGGAGAAGAGGAGGCTGAGGGGAGACCTTATTACTCTCTACAACTACCTAAAAGGAGGTTGTGGAGAGGAGGGAGCTGGCCTCTTCTCCCAAGTGACTGAGGACAGGACAAGAGGGAATGGCCTGAAGCTCTGCCAGGGGAGGTTCAGGTTGGATATCAGAAAAAAATTCTTCACAGAAAGAGTCATTGGGCACTGGAACAGCTGCCCAGGGAGGTGGTCGAGTCGCCTTCCCTGGAGGTGTTTAAGGAACGGGTGGATGAAGTGCTTAGGAACATGGTTTAGGGAGTGTTAGGAATGGTTGGACTCGATGATCCAATGGGTCCTTTCCAACCTGGTGATTCTGTGATTCCGTAACTTGGGCTGAACTTCTTCCCCTAATAGCAGCTGAAACAGCTGCCCACCATTGGATATCTCCTCAGATCCCAGGCTCCTCCAAGCCACAAATTCAGCATGTCAGGAGGTAGTTGCTTTGGAACCCTCTGCCCGTGGAACCTCATTTACAGTTGAAATTAGCTGCAAATGAAAGACAGCCAATGCAGCTCTTGTGGAGCTCTACAGCCTCAGCTAAAGGTTGTTGTGGTTTGAATGGAAGATAAATTCCCAGTCAAGTGTGGGCTCTGTTCCAGGCTTAAATTATAAGAGAGGGACATGCTCAGCCTTCTTACTTTGCAGCTTATTGCCAGCAAGTGGTGGTCACGTTCACAGTGTGATTTAAATCATAATGAATAGAAAAAGGAAGGAGACCACAGATGAATGACATGAAGGCAATAGGACACACAGAATAAAATCATGAATGCTCACGTGCAGTGCATGAGAATGAACGCAGAAAAGTCAACAAACACTGACTGAACATTCATGTTTAAAGCAGTCAAAGAAATATGATTGAAGGCAGACAAACTGAACAAAAATGGATGAAGAAAGATGACAAATGGCAAGTAGACACATGGCACAGAATGACACAAGAAGAAAGGGTCTGAGTGTCATTTTGATTGTCAAAGCTGGGGAAAAAATAGGGAATTAAAAAAGAGAACTGCGCAGACATGCAAAGGATGAAGACTAGTAATGGAACGTGCTGAAAAGCTGGCAGGCAATGTGCACTGAATTGGGACAATAGAAGCATGGTGATCCATTTCCAACCTTTCTTTCAAACAAGCAGCTTCTCAGAGTGAAAGAAATAGAAATGAATATGCTTTTTGCCTTTTTTTTTTTTCCAAAACAGAAAAGTAACAAACATACAACAAAGTCCATTTTCTCTGTTTTTCATCTACTTGTTTGCAGAACCTGAAATTTCTGTACAAGTAATTGTAACAATGTAAAGACTATAGTGGATTAAGCTGTCTACTTTAGAAAGTTTGTGTTATTTTTTGTATATATAGAGGAAAAAGCTGGCTTTTTCTCTGCCCTAGAAAAAAAAAATAATAACATTATTAGACACCACCCTGAAGTATCTGTATGTGCCACAAGCACCTATAATTCTACCTCTTTTTTCTATAGTGGTTATATATCTATACTTCATCCTGCTTTGCAAAACAATACATTCACTCTTATTTTTGTAAGACATGAGTGACCTAAATGCTAAGGAGACTCTTATTTTTCATTTCACCTAATTGTATCATGGAAAAAAAAGGCAGATTGCATTAAGATTCTAAAGACCTTATCTGTGACTATGACTACATGTCACATTTGTAATAAAATGCAGAAAAATAAATACTACCTGGATTTTCTTGAAGGAAAAAGATGCAAATTGCAAATTTCATTTTCTTTAACTACATTTTTTTTCAAAGTGATGTTGTTTTTTAAGGAATTTAATAAAAGAAGAATTTTCAGTCTTTCCTTGTAAATTAGAGGCATTGAACATGACTGTCAGTAAGAAGTGAGCATGAATAAGAATATAATAACACAATGGGAGAGAAAAAGTAGATTGTTGTGTTGGCGGGAGGGAGCCCCGGAGTCAATGAACGAGTCCTCATAGACGTATGAATCATTGCTCATTTATTGTAACATCTGAGGGTCTATTTATACAGATAATCAGAGTGCATGTTTCCATGGAATCAGAATATTTACAACATATTCTAATCGTAAAGTCACATTGTTAAACTACGCACCCGGTTCACATGCCTGGTTCTGACTTTATCAAGCCAGCCTCCTCATTCTCATGAGATAGCAAAGCTCTCAGAAAACATCACAAGCTTGAAGCCTTATACTAAGGCTGACTAAGAACTTCTTATACTAAAAACTGACTATAGGCCTTTGTGTCTAAACAGTGATACTTTAGCACATTCCTTTCTACTGATCGTCATAGGCAGGGTTGTGCAAGCAGGCTTCTAGGATTACAGCATGTCCAGTTTGTTCCAATATATTTTCTACAATTCCCCCTTTTCCTTTTTGCACAACCCAAGCTCGACTGACTAGACGAGTTGCTATTCTTCTTAAACATGCGAACAAACAACAATCAAAGATCAACATTAAAATCAACGGTAAAAGCGACATCATTAACGACTTCATTCAACTCTCGGAGTTTTCTATGAATGCTCTCAGAGTGATCGCTAAGATTAAAACAACACATTCCTTCAAACTCTTCACAGCCATGTCCTCGTGCTAATGCTAAAAATGTATTGCAGCTCTATTTTGTAATGTAACACGCCTAACACTATTAACATCAGCTAACAAGCCACTCAAAGCCATTGAAGTAGCATTAGTATGCTTACTCAACCAACATCCCAAATTTGTCAGCTTTGTCAAGGCTGCTGCAGTCGCTACCCCAGGAGCTAATGCTGAGGCAGCTACAATTTCTCCAGGTTCCCAGAAAGGTGACTGTACTCTCACCGTCAGCCCGAAATTGATGGATAGATCATTTATTTTGTTTACTTCGTTGCTTGTTATAAATCATAGTGAGATTGGGAGTTAGTAACGTAAGCCATCCAAGGCTACGTAGCCTGCCATTAAATTTTGACAATATTCCTGCTCACACTTTACCTCCACTAATCAGAAAAAAAAAATTTCTACAGGCAAAGCAACTGGAAAAGAAAAAGAATGTGATACTTTAGGAGAGAGATGACTATACAAGGCTGTAGCATTTCTATACACAGGTAAAGTAGCATTTACATTCTGACCATTTTGAGTGATGTTATAGGTACAATTATGCATTACACAAGCATCCATTATTACTGACCTATTTCGCTGGAACCTATCTTGGACCGCTGTCTGTAATGACACAAACATAACCTCTTCCTATCATTTTTAGCTCAACAGGTCCTTTCCATCCACCTGAGTCCCAGTCTTTGTACAGTAGTTTGATACCTTGCTGGTCCTGGTTATTCAGTCCTGACTCTATCGATCGGTGATGGATTACAATAGTTCTATTTCCAGTTAAATGTAAAAAGTTCAACACATAAGTTGCCTTTGCAATTCTTTCACTAGGAGGTAACATTTCTCCCCCCTTTCGTTTTTGCAAAAGTGACTTTAAGGTTGCATGAGAGTGTTCTACAATTGCTTGACCTGTTGGTGAATGTGGAATGCCAATAAGGTGTTGCACTCCCATCTGTAAAAACTGTTAGCCCATTTACCAGTGTGGTATTACACTTAAATTTTTTCTCTAGACATTCTTGTTGCAAAAAGGTTATCAACCGATGGCTTAAATGATGAATTTTAATTTGTCCACTCAAGTTCGCCAAGGCCACTTGTAATTCTAAACTGTTCTGCATACTCCATTGTAAATATTGTTCTATCATCGGAATGACTATTGTTTCAGGCTCTTTCCCATTCAATTCATCTATCTGATCTTGACCTTTCATGATTACCTGTGCAAACATTTCTTCTCTTTGTTACAATCGTCTTTGATGGCTGATTAGATAAGAACTGCCATTATATAATTTTTTAATTTGTCCAAATCGGTTTCAACCCATTGCATTATTAACCCAACAGGCTGATAAGCATTATCGATGATCAAAAAATTGACAGGCCACCTATATGCTACACGATGTACTTGTCTGTTGCTTACTGGATTTTCTCCTTTTTTTTTTTCACAATTTGTTCTGCTTCCTTTGTTGGTTTCCTTGGTGCTAATATATCCGTATCTCCTTTTAACAACTCAAACAAAGGTAGCAACGTTTGTTTATCTACCCCTATCAAATTCCTGGTCCAATAGATATTACCCAGCAAGATCTGCCCATCGTTAAGTGTTTGGATGTTAATTCTATATGATACCCTTTGTGGTTTGATGGTTTTATCCAAAATTTTTCACCCCAAATTCATCCATGGTGCAACACTCTGCACCTTTTCTGGTGCGATTTGCAATTGATGTTTTTGCAAATCGTCACATAATTCCTGTTTATACCTTTCCAAATTATCTTTCCCTGCCTCTAGTATATTAGATCTGAAGTCTCCACTTGCCCTTTCTTTTTTTTTCAGTTTGGGGAGCTTCCCTTTTAAAAGGTACTAAAACAAGCATACATAGTGGATGACCATCAAGCCGTCTATGGGCTTTTCTCTGAGTAATGGCTTTTTCAATTTTGCCCAAAGTTTGTTGTGCATCACTCGTAAGAGTACGAGGTGCTGTTAAAGCCATGTCCCCCCTTAAGAAGATCAAATAATGGACTTAGTTCTGCATTAGTAATACCCAAATAAGGTTTAACTCGATTGATTGTTTCTAGGAGCTTTTGTAAATTGTTTTAACTACTATTTGCAATTTGGCTTGCTGGGGTTCAATTGTAGCATTCAAAATATTCTACTCAAAATATTTCCAGATTTGAATTCTTTCAGGTGTGACTTGAAGGCCTATTTTCTCTAATACAATCTTTGAAATGGTATTAATTGAGTAACACAACTGCTTTGGGTGATATACACAGGTGGGAAAGGAATATAAACCATAGCTTGTATTTGTCCAGTAAAATCAGAATTAATAACACCAGGTTACACAAAAAGACTTTGCAAAGTGACACCTGAATGACCTACTAACCAAGCACTTGAACTGTTACCAATAGGACCAAAAGCTTGGAGCGATACCTTGTGAGTGTTTCAATCCCTTATTATTGAGGAGGCTGTGGAGAAGATCACGGCATTGATTTGTAAAGTGACAACCTCTTCAACATTTATGGTAACGGTCCAGGCGTTGTTGAATTCCTGGCTTCTTTTGTCTGTTTTTACCTGTATGGGAATTCTCAAGGCTGCAAATGCATTAACTTTTCTATTCCTTTACAGATTTTAATCTGAGAGGATACTCCTTTTGGACTCTTAAATCATGCTCTCATTAGTGTTTGGCTAGAATCCCCTTTACGGTTGTCTGCACTAGGATGCAGCAGTTGTTGATCTGATAAGGGACACTGGAATGCAGAGCGTTCTTCATAAATTGTTACTCCCCTAGAGAGAGGTAAGGACTCCCAAGCTGAAACAAAACAAAACAAAACAAAAAAACCTTCACATTCAAACAAAATCAGGAGGGGAGGGGTGAGGAATGGGGTGAGGGGGAAACACACTCTAGCAAGGGGAAACACACACAGCCACAGGGCTGGGGGTTTTTCTATTTTCTTTTTCTATTTTCTACGTTCTTTTTTTGTATTTTTCTATATTTTTTTCCATTTTCTTTTCTGTTTTTCTTTCTGTATTACCTATTTGTTTGTTCCAATATATTTTCTACATTGTTGACCAATACAGAACATTTCAGAAGTACTAGACTGTAGAAATGCTGAAATACCATATTTATATATTATATTTAATAAAAAAACCCCCAAACCTCTGAAGAGGAAGCACTAGAGGAAAAAAGTGTTAGCCCAGTTTTCCAGAATCTATTTATATTGTCAGTGTTCCCGTTACAGCAGCTATATCAGGTTTAAATTATGGCTTTCATAATGATATTTTTTTCCCTATAGTTTCAAGTCTATAGGCACACCATAATGCTTTTTCATATTTGCTTACACAGCTGAAACTAGAGTGTCGCCTATAAATTCAAGGGCTTGCCTTGCTGCTGAGCAGCTGTCCTCTCAACAGAATGCCGTTTGTACACACTGTTCTGTTCTGGCATCAGGCTGGAATTATTTAAGGCTTTCATTGTCTTGAGACCAACAGGTGCACAACGTCTCTAGGACTTGAATGCTGTAGTTCTCAGACTAGCAATCAATGGTCTTGTTTTACAGCATTCATATTAAAATGCTAATTGCCATTAGTGTCTTCAATTAATGCATTCAATTCCATTTAGTTATTTTAGTCCCATAAATGCTGATATGTGAGACTGTCCCATTAATCTCAACAGAACACAGACATGTACTATCCACTGAAGCAGTTAAACAGAGCCTTATAATCTGATTAGATTTTGCTTGCACTGATATCTGCCTTCTTTTATTAAATTGTACCGAACTCTAAAGAATATATTAAGATGGTTACTATACGTGAAGTCATTCAATGCATTTTAACCTTGCAGTAATCCACAGTCATAGTAAATAATCACAGTCACCTCTACTCACATCAGCTCTAAGACTACCTCACAGCAAGGCTCCATGCAGCACTGGGAACACTTCTGTTAATGAGCAAAGGGCAGTGTTGTCACAGATTATTGGGCCATGGTGTTGGGAGTTGGGGGATGGGGAGGTGAGTGGGGGGATTTTTCAAAACAGAAGCCAAACTCCAGTGTTCATCAATAGCTTGCGATTTTAAATAGTTTGGAGTTAGGCTTTATTTCAGAGCCATCACCAATAAAGAATCTTTAGTTCTACTGTATCCACCAGACTTCTCTGGATTTAAGATAATGAAGAGAATATTTCTAATTGTAATCCTTCTTAAAGGTCGTAAGATGCCATTGAAACATTAGTTAAGAGCTGAAATGCATAATTGCTTGTGGCTTTTAATCATTTGAATTTATTGTAGAGATTCTACTCACCTCTGGGCTTACTGGCTAGTTTTGCACACTAAAAACCCCAGACTGGTTCACATACCACTTGCTCTCTGCATTGTTGTTCAGCAACCATTTCTTCAAGGCCTCATCAACAGGCACATCATATCCAGAATTTCCATTACGTCTTCTACTCCATAAGTCTTCAAAAAGATTTGATGTCTTACTTGCACAGCTCCTTGCTTCCCATTTACCAAACTCTCAAGGCTTACTTTGAACCCAGGCTCCAGACAGGAATAAAGACTGCATGACAAACTTTTGACCTGGGGAAATGCCTCTTGTGGGAAAGATTTAGAAGCAGGTCTGTGTTGCCCATCCAACACAGACCTGCTAAAACCCCAAACTGTGACTTCTATGATAGTCAGGCAAGCTAGAGTAGTTTGGGAGTGAAGTGCAGATGGTTTAGTATGAAAGGAATTAAATTTCAACTGATTAACACCTAGCAGATGCAGAGAGATTTCGTATATCAAGGTCCCAAAAGCATAAAAAATATTATACAGAATTTTCCCCTCTCTTACGCTTCTGGAAATCATTGAAGGGTATTACAAAAAGTTACCAAGTCCTGCATATAGCTGTCTGCATATTGAGAAAATGACTGCCAAAGTCCCATAAGGCAGTATATGAAATGAGACTTTTTTTCATGCTCACTTGTGGCTAAATCGGACTAAACAAAAAGAAAAAATATTCCCATTGACTCCATAAGGAACTGAAGTCAAAGAAGAATTCACTTGTCATCCTCAGTAAAAAGCATACAATAGTTTCAAAGCAACAATAAGTAGCACACATATTTTTATAAAGATTTATTTTAAATATTTTATTAAACTTATATATAAAGCAGAGAATAAAAGAAAGGTTTAACTTCTATTATAGTCACTGCCAAGATTTCCTTACCCCAACACCAGTCAAAGCATAAGCTGTAAAACTTGTTCTTCTTCTGCAATCTGCTAAGTTAGTTTTTAGCATCAAGATATTATATTACCATTGTTATGTGTGCTACACATGTGTATCCTCACTGTTCCCTGCAACTCCAGTTAACGGGGAGAATATTTTAACTAGTAAGTTATACAAATAAAGAAGCAAAGACATGGCCCTAAACTGGTAATAGTCTTTACAAAGGAAAGTGATTTTTTCCAACCTTTCTCCTGGCACAGTTCACTTCTCTTGTTAAATCCATCTGCTGCTTTCCTTTATTTACTATGCAATTAAGTAGGTTCCTGTTGCCCCTGTGATCTTAGTCTTGTATTTTGTAGCAATGAAATGTACAAAATGAAATGCTTCCTAATGACCAAAAGTCATAACGATAACTCTCTCATAATTGATATTCACATACAAACTCAACAAAAACAGCACAAAGAAATGCCAGAACTAAGGAAGTATATTTTTTTACTCTGCTGAAATTTGAAGTTTACACAAGATTTAATAGGTTTCCTCATCCCCCGCTTTGCTCTTTAACTCCTTCTTATTCTTTCTCACAGTCTTCTTCCTATTCTCCACAGTTTCAATGGCAACAATGAACAAAGATGTCTTGGGCAAGCCAAGAATAATACGCTGTTGTTGATCTGTACTCCTAAGTCTCACCTAATGATTTTTTTTCTTTTACTTACTCAAAAAGTTGAAAACTCATGGTTCTCTAGGGCCATCTGTGGAGTTCTTTGTTTGCAGATTTGAGACAGGCTTTAACTGGAGCAATGAGAGAAGCTGTTATGTTTCCCCTAGCTCAGCAGGTGTGAAGGCAACACAAAGAACATTCACAGAGGAATTCCCTTACATGAAACTTAGACTCATTCTCAGTGTTGCATGCCACTGTTTCCACTGCCTGCGGAATAAATGGCAAACAAATTCTGATTCCTTATATTTTGAAAATGTTTCCGAAGAAAAATACTTACTTTTGAAAAGTTACTAATTCTTTCTGTCATTCAGTTTCAGGTGAATGTCATTGTTATTGTTCTTTGTTCTTCTGCTTCTTTTCTGATTAATTTGCTGGCTCTTCCTTCAGGAAAGTCCTAATATCCAATTCATTTAAGTATATTTAAGCCTGAATGCCAGTTGATCACTTTTGTTTTCCTTTTACTTTATTCTAGCTAACTTTATAGAGAAGAGGTTCAAAGGAGATGGCAACACAGGCCCAAATCTGTAAGCTCAGCTTCAGATCAAGACTCAAGGATATTTTGACGCAGATCAATAGTAATCATCCCTACTTAAGAACTGTCACTGTGGCTGGAATGAACTAGTTTCTAATCCTTCTTGCTTGTCTAAGTTAATCTCATTAATTAGGATATGCAATATAAAATTTAATCAATTAAAAATAATATAAAGATACATTTTATTGCAATTTTTAATTTAGAACTATAATTTTCATTTGGGGAAAGAATTGAACAGATTACCAAAGTAAAGTACATGCTACAGGACCTTTTTAATAGACAAAACAGAAAGACCTTTTACTATTCTACCTTAATCTGCACTTTCCAGTTGAGATTGTTAGGATGACTATTATATGCTGCAGGAAACCTTTTGGTATTTCATTGACTCAGATTTATAGGCCTAGCCAGCATTTTTCAAAGTGCATCACTTTGAGAAATATACAGCCACTTTCTGAAAATATCACAAGAACCACAGCACAAAGCTTTCATTAGGAAATAGGTTCAGCATGGTTTTATTTGCAGTTCTCAAAGTTATTCATTAAATTCCTAGACTGCAAGTAAAAGACTCCCTTTACAAAGGGGATCACAAACAAAATTCCTTTCTTTGCTTTCTTTTTATATTCTTTATTTGGTATGACTAATACTAAAGTAATACTAAAAAAAAACAATACATCACAGAAGAAATCAAGTATCTGTCATACAGAAAAAGAAACCTACATCCACCTTTTTATTTCTAAAAATAATTTTGGTACCTTTCTTTATGTGCACTATTCTTAAAACTGTTCCCAGACTATAGCACTTGTAAGATTGCCCTTTGAATAGTAACCAGTAAAAAGGAAAAGGAGCATGTAGTTCAGGTATTTAAATTCACGATTGCCTGCCCATTTGGACTCTAGAGCACTGAAACTGTCTTTTATGGTCAATATCATAAAGGCAGTGAGTAGAAACACACAGCAGTATTCCATTTGGTGACATGGCCAATGCATGGGTGATCTTGAGAAGCGTAACTGAATGAAATCCCTCACCAGGACAGCAACCTCTTTTCAGAACACAGAATGGGTAGAGGGCAGCATTGGCTGAAATGACAGAAACTCCATATGCTTTTATTTCTATCATTTGACATTTTCAGACAAGGTTTTGTTTGCCAGCACAGCAGTGATTTTAGAGCTGCAGAGCCTCAAAAGATTAAATGTTGATTTCAGTTTCTAGGATTTATTATGTCTGCCTTCACACTCAAAGATGTGACAACATCATGAGTTTGGCTGTTTCCAAAATTTCCTTTGCAGCCACGAGCACTACAATTGTTTTTTAATTACGTGCTGAGAGTTTAGTGGAATTACATATAACTGTGATGGTACTAAGAAAGGCAAACCTAGTGCACAGTTTTGCTTGTCTCTTCTTACGAAACAGCAATTGTAAATAAGACTGCTAATGCAATGTGATGTGAGTGACTTCACAGTCAGATCTCAAACAAGAACAGGAAAAAATATTTACATTTGCAAGTCAGCTACATATTCCCTAATTTACCACATGAAAGTTAGCAAACTGTACTAAAACAACCTCAGACTCATTAGGAGTTCTTTTCTAGAACCCATAAAAGAGGAAAGGAAGTAGTTATGCAGCACTAATCATTGAACTGGGAAAGCAGAAGGCAATTTCAACCCTCAGGAAGAACAGCAAGGCAAAGAAACAGATACTTTGTAAGACCTAGAAAACCCCAAGGAGACTTGCAAAGAGACAATTGTATTTTGTGAAGAATAGTGAATGTGAAATCAATTTGCTATCCCGGTAACAGATTATCAAGCTGTATGAATAGAGAAGAGGCAACTACAGTCAGAGGCCTGATGTTTTTTAAGAATTATTGATAACATTTTCCATTGCATGCTCATGAGCAAGTTGAGAAAAGCACGGTCTTGATGAACCTATGGTTAATATTTATATTCAGAGTAATAACTAAATATTACTTCCCAACCAAAGCTCTTCTTCAGGTCTTAATTTAGGTATTTTACCATTCTAACTAATGAACCAAATAATAAAATGCTGTGTGTATGCTTAATATTAGCATCCTCAGAAATGAAAATTACTTGGGCTAACTTGAGACATGGTCTGAAAGATATTAGAATACAATTCAGAGGAGTCAGATAAAAGGCACAGAAATCAGAAATCTTGAGATATAAGGAAGGGGGAAATATCAGGTAGAAAGGACTGTTTTTATAATGCTCTCAGGTTGCAGGAAAGAAAGCGTGAGAAATACCATCTTAGATACATGAAGAGATAGAAAGACCTCACTTTGAGCATGTCTAATTTTGTGTAACGTGCTTAAAGAAAGGTGCAAATGTTAAGAATCTAAATTTGAGCAAGAAGGGAAGGAAGGTTAGAGTTTTGAAAAAATAATGATCTATGAAAGATTTATGCTAAACTTTAGGTGATAAAAAGCTTTAAGAAAGGTGAAGCACTGGAGCGTATTGACTTGAGTAGCCATGCTGTTCGAGCCTTGGGGACTTTAAGAATACATTAAGACAAACTTTATTCATTTAGACTGTAGCACCCTGCAAAATAAATGTTTTTACAGTAAATGAGAAATAATCAACATATGTCAGTTCTATATGGGCTGTAAGCATAGAAGTGAAATTGCACATATTAGCTTAATCAAGTCACTCCTTCCAATGTTTTTCCAAAGCCCTCGGAAATACATTATCAAACCCCTATGCTATGAACTGATCTTTAAATCAAATTAGTTTGGTCACAGAGTTGAAATAAGTAATTTTATTCCATAGCTGGTAATTTTCTTCCTAATATAGTCAGGAAAAAAAAAAATCCTTCGTAAGCCAAAAGAGCTTTAAGCACATTTTATACTGTCCAACTCCACTTCTGTCTTTATTTTATAGGCTGAAGCTTGTGTTGGATATTAAAGAAGGTATTTAAAACTGCACAAGATGGAAAGAATCTTTGCTTGTGTACAGTTACAAGAGAGCAGAGTATGGCTTGATAGATCTCGACAGAAGGGGCCTCTTTATGCCCCCATGTCTTGCAGAATTTTCCTCTGAATTAACCGTCTCCTTTCCTACACGTTTCCCATAGCAAACAAAAAGAGCTGACAAATTTCTTTCTCTTTGTTTTTGGCCCAATACTCAGAAGACAGAAGCAGAGAAAAAATGGGAGCATGACTCAGCTGCCAACTTGAAAATTGCAAGAACTCTGACATTTCCTCACTCTGGTGTTTTAGATGACAAGATTGAAAAATCTGAAGTGGGCAGTTCTGACGAACTGAAAACATTAGAATTGTTTATTGTTTTCCTAACAACTTAAAGGATAGGTTAAAATGATTAAAACAGTAAAACTTTCCAGACATAGAGTTTACATATGAGCACAAAGAAGCACAGATGAAGATATACATAACACTGAGCAACCAGTGCTCTTTCTGAAAGAGACAATGTCATCCTTCATTTCATTCCAGTTTCCTATGAGTCCATTAAATGCTAACAAATAGGGTCAAGTTAAGTGATAAAAGGCAATAACAAGTCGGGGGAACCCAAATAAAACCATCGCAGGAGCCATCAGCTCATCAAATGCCCATCTGCACAAAGCCAGGGGAGCTCAGAGCACAAAGGCAGGCAGAAATCCAAACTGTTAACTGAGTGGAAGGGACACACTGTCTAGTCTTTCCCAGGGCTGTCCCAGGATACTTTTCCCCTGTGTCCAGGTGTTACAACCATCCTCATGAGTCAGCACTGGAATGTCCCCATAACTTCAGTCATAGGGGTTCATGTGTCTGTGGAGCAGCAACTTGTGTGAGCATTTGTCTGGGTACCAGATGCTGTATGTGAATCAGGGGCCAAAGGGCTCACGTGCCTGGGTGCCCCTAAGTGGAGAGACTGGGGTGAGTGAAACCAATTGTCAGAGATTTGTGTGCCCATGGTGCAACACTTGATGAGGGTGCAGGTGTGAGCACTAGTAAATATCCAGCTAGACTAGTCAGGGACTAGGGAAAGTGCCCTGGGAGCCAGGGAGGGAGGGGAGGGCTGGCAAGTGTCTTGGGGTGAGGAGCTGGCTAGCTGAGGGACCAGCAGAGTACCAGCTGGACAGACCATAGAGTCTGGAGGTCTCCAAGTGTGAGACCTGCATGTGTATGTTTCTATGTGGACACCATGAGTAAAGAGCTTGGCTGTCAGAGGACCAGGAGGATCCTGGTCAGTGCTTTGTATGTGCACAAGTGCGAGCACCTTGTGGTACAGTCTGTATCAGCAACTGGATGGGGGCTGCAGTCTTAGGGGCTCCAGTGTCTATGTGCCAGCATCTGGGAAGAGTGGAATCCAGAGATATCTACAGGGCAGACTAAGTGTCTGAGCTCACCTGCTGGGGCAATCCACCTTTTACACATGTATATATCTGTTCTCATCTACATACCTCCATCCTGCTCAGTCAGAGAGGGAAGCAGGCTGAGGACATTGATGCTGTCTTTGTTTATGTAGGTGCTTCTCTGTGTCTGTCCATGTTGATTTGTGCAGCCAGCTGTGTATATATATGGTGTATACATTTGTGTCTACATGTGCCTACTGGGAAGACATGTTCAGCCTCATTACTGGTTAGACCTGGACACGTGGAGCAGCAGCAGCAGCAGCCTTACCTGCCTTGGGTTGTTGGGTCTAGCCCAGATTTCCCCTAGTAGATATTGCCATTTTATTTTCCATCTCTAATGAAGGAGAGAAAATATAATTTTAAAAATAAGTAAATATGTTATTTTTTGTAAAAAAAAGAAAAAGTGTTCTGTATAATGAATGCCTCGAAGGGGAGAAAACCAGAATAAAATGCAACACAACAAAAAGTGAAAAAACTGATTTTGTATCCCATAGTTACAGAAAGGACAGTTTCTTCCTACAGATTTAACCAGCTGAAACTCCTTTATCTTCCTGCTCTGGGCGGAAAATACCCCACAAAAAAGTTCTTAATGTAGAATTTTAACTATTGTGGGTAGTAAAGTAGCCACTTATATAACTTATACCAAGTAAAAGACATTATGTTTGCTGTAGGCAGAATGTGACCAGAAATGAACAGAATATCTGTACACTTGCACCTGAACTGATGTTTCAACATGAGGGGTTATAGGCAAATTTCTTCTCATTGTTAGTTAGGGAGAGAGGTATTGCTGTAAACAGGAAATCCGCAGATGAATAATCTATAATACTGTGTTCTTCTATTTGCGATTTGCAGTTAGGAATGAAGGACTTACGGGAGATAAAGCAAACAAGCAGCAGCATTTTGTGCTAGCAGCTTCCCCTTAGCTGTTATTGTTTCCTATTCACCAGCAGAGCCTTCCTGAGCACATTCCTGTCGCAGCTGAACAATCTATACTTAAGAAGACTCCTAAACATATTGTGGAATTTATAGTTACAGTTCTGCAGAAATGTGATTCACAAGCAGCTTTCTATGGAACAAACAGCTTCTTAATGTTAGGCAGATAGGTTTTGCTGTGAACAGGAAAGTCACCGATGAAGAATCTATAGTACAGTGTTCTTCTATTCCTGATTTGCAATGTGCAATGAAAGCGCTCCCGGGCGAAAGATCTATCAAGCAGCAGCATTCTGTTCTAGCAGGTTCCTCTTAGCTGTTATTTGTGAATGTTTCCTATTCACCAGCAGAGCTTTCCTGCAAACATTCATGTAAATTAACTAACAATGAGAAGCTGTATGTTCCATAAAAATCTGATTGAGAATCACATCTATTGCAGAACTGTCACTGTAAAATGCACAATATGTTTAGGAGTCAGGTTAAGTATAGGTTGGTCAGCTGCGACAGGAATGTGCTCAGGAAATTTTTGCTGGTTAATTGGAAACATTCACCAACAGCAGCTAAGGGGAAGCTGCTAGCCCAGAATGTCTCTGCTTGCTAGCTTATTTTCTAGAGGTCGTTTTCTTTGCAAATGGCAAATTGCGTATATAAGAACACTGTACTATAGATTCTTCATCTGTGACTTTTTCGGTCACAGCAAAACCTGTCTGCCTAACTAACATAGAGAAGCTGCTTGTTCCATAAAAAATTACTTTTGAATTGCAACTCTTGCAGCACTGTCACTGTAAAATGCACAATATGTTTCAGAGTCTGCTTAAGTATAGATTGGTCATCTGCAACAAGATTGTGCTCAGGAAAGCTCTGCTGGTGAATTGGAAACATTCACCAATAACTGCTAAGGGGAAGCTGCTAGCCCAGAATGCTGCTGCTTGGTAGCTCTTTCTCCCAGGAATGCTTCCATTGCAAACTGCAAATCATGAATACAAGAGCACTGTATAATAGATTCTACATCTGTGATTTTCCTGTTCACAGCAAGACCTTTCTGCCTAACTATCAATGAGAAGCTGTTTATTCCATTAAATCTGGTGAATAACATCTCTTGCAGAACTATCACTGTAAATTCACAACATGTTTAGGAATCTCCTTAAGTACAGATTAGTCAGCTTCAACAGGAATGTGCTCAGGAAAGCTGTGCTGCTGAATTGGAAACGTTCACCAATAACGGCAAAGGGGAAGCTGCTAGCCCAGAATGTTGCTTCTTGTTAGCTCATTCTCCAGATGGCGTTTTCTTTGCAAACTGAAATCTTGAATAGGATAACACTGTACTATCGATTCTTCATTTGAGACTTTCTTGTTCACAGCAAAAGCTGTCTCCCTAACTAACAATGAGAAGCTGCTTGTTCCATAAAAAAGGTGCTTGTGAATCACATCTCTTGCAGAACTGTCACTGTAAAATGCACAATTTGTTTAGGAGTCTGCTTAAGTATAGATTGGTCAACTGTGACAGGAATGTGCTCAGAAAAGCTCTGCTGGTGAATTGGAAACATTCACCAATAACAGCTAAGGGGAAGCTGCTAGCCCAGAATGCTGCTGCTTGTTAGCTCTTTCTCCCAGGAGCGCTTTCATTGCAAACTGTTCATAGTGAATAGAAGAACCCTGTACTAAAGATTCTTCATCTGTGACTTTCCTGTTCACAGCAAAACGTGTCTGCCTAACTATCAATGAGAAGCTGCTTGTTCCATAAAAATCTGCTTGCGAATCACAGCTCTTGCAGAACTGTCACTGTGAAATGCACAATAGGTTTAGGAGTCTGCTTAAGTATATAGTGGTCAGCTGCGACAGGAATGTGCTCTGGAAAGCTGGGCTGGTGAATAGAAGCACTCATCAATAACAGCTAAGGGGAAGCTGCTGTTTTGCAGAATCAAACTCTATAATCCAATATGAGTTATAAAGCAGGTATGTTTATTTCTAGCGCTGGGGTGCAAGGGGTTTCTCCTCCTAGCTTTCACACCATATAGCTTAACAAGCAGCTACTTACAGTGTAAAGATATGCATAGGTATAAGCACCTACTACATATTCATACCCTATCCCCACTTCGTATTATAATTATATCTGGAAAGTTCACTCCAGTCTTGCGCCTGCGTGGTGCCTCCTGATCATCGTGGGCTGGGGTCTTAGGGATGAAGTAGGAAGTCTTCCTCGGTATGAATATATTTGTTTTTGAACTTTGCGCAGACTCAGTCTCCTCTGGCTGTTTCCAAACTCCTGAACCAAGTGCAGTCAGTTTTCTGCATTCCAATGCCCACTTATCAGTAAACTGCTGCTAGCTGGCTCCTTCATTATTAACTTCCAAGGTCTTCAAGTCAAACAACGCCAAGCTCTAAGGAATGCTCCCAGCCCCCCTTGTCTGTTTTCGCACAGCAATTCCCCCCTCTCTTTTTAACATGGGCAAATTCATTTGCCAACTCTGTAATTTATCTCTCAAAGGGGAATAGTATGATATTTTGTTGCAAAATTACCTTTTTTAATGCATTCTTATCGGCACTAGACATAGAAGTCCAGATTATTAGTTGTTGTAGCATTCTCTAAATCCAAATAAAAAACATAGCAGAGAAAACAAACCTAACTAAAACTAACATCAGAAGGGCAGTACTGGAGTGACACAACTTATTTAGAATGCCGGTCGCAGTAGGGGACCATCTGAACAACACATCCCTCCAAAGATGGTTTAAATCATTCATTAATCATTTTACCAATCTAAGATTCATTCCAATAGGTACAGGTGATAATTTGTGAAATATTGTATAATCGGATTTATCAGCTGATGGGATATGACTGGTGCTAAATAAGAAAAGTCACACCCAACAATCTTAACAAGATTACAAATACAGGAATTAGAAATTAGAGTGATTCTCACTATCCATAATTATCTCATCTATTACTATAGAGGTACAAGCAGTTCTCAAACACACACAACCCTGGCCCACATATACAAGTACAGTCCTCGGATTAGCATCTAGATGAGTCTCAAAGTGACAGATGCTTTGCTCAGTGTCGAGGCAGATGTCTTGAGCATCGATTACATTATTTAGCAAATGAATCCTTGTTGTTCTCGTGTAATGCAAGATTCTAAATTTACAATTTGCCATTTCCTATTCACTATTTGTGCCCATGTTCTATGTTCAGAAGGATAGAGCACAATTTTATTATGGCTTAATCCTAATGCAATGATGGAGTGGATTACACATATTGCAGAGTTATGTATGGTAAACACAAAGGCTGTGGCTGTATTAGTGATGGGGTCATAGGTGAAATTTACCAGAGTCTACCAGGATTGAAGCTTCCTCTCTAAGCCAGTGGCACTGTCCCAAACCACTTTCCAGATTTCGTTGGGAAAGTACCCTCACCACCATTTCTTACCATTAAGGCGGCCACTGATTGCATCCATAATTGTGCCTGTATATAACTGAGGGCCAACAAAACGTTATCTTGGATCACACTGAGTACATTTCCTATTAATTCATGGTCTTGTTCCTCCACCTTTTCCCACTTTGGTAACATTTCTGATAGTCAGTTCCATTTAGGACCTCCAATTCTGTCTGTAACACTTTGATTAGGCCCCTTTGTGTTCTGCCCCTGAAGGGCACTTGCTTTCACAGCCAGATTGTCCAGCCCTCGAAGGATGTTTTCAGGAAATGAGAGCATGCTGGTTGAATTTCAGAAATATCAGTTTGCATTAGCAGTTCAACACATTTAAGAGACCATTCTGGGTTGTACATCATTTGTTATAATATTTATTGTAAATTTGAATGACAGCCCAATGGTTTCATGGGCCCAGAGACAAACCACCTTAACGGTCTGTACTAATATAAAATTATGCCAACAGTCTAATTCATTGGAAATGCAGGTCTTTGTATTCTTATCTGTAGGTGTAGTTGAGATAATAATTTGGGATGCCTTTTTATGGATAGTCCTATGAACCATTCAGCATCCTACTTTGACTTCTCCTCCTACAGTCCCCTGAAGTTGCTGAATCCCCTGTTCTCTATCCACATTCCATTCTTGCCTCACATATACTTTATTTTCATGCATAACCACAGTTGGTAGATTTAAACCCTTTTGATCAGAATATTTCCCAGGGCTCCAGTATGCCAAATAAAAGTTTGAGACCAAGGCCACTCAGTATTCTTTTGGATAGAGGTGCCTTTTTCACTCGGGTGCGATCGATCCATGCACTCTGCTCCTTGATTTCGATTGCTGTGAAGGAGGCAAGAAACATCTGGAATGGTCCTTCTCACTGCGGTTCCAGAGTCCTCTCTGCAAGAGACTTTACATATACATAGTCTCCAGGTCGTATGTTATGCACAGGTTCATCCAACCCCATACTTCATGTCTCAGCCTCATGTTTTTCAGTCTTTTGGAGCTGTTTGTCCAATGCCACCATGTAGGAGGTCATGATTTCATACGCAAATAGTGACTGATCTGTTGTACTACTTCTGAGATAAAATGTGGTCCCCTATCAGGAGACATAGTTGCTGGAACCCAAAAGCATAGTATTATCTTCTGTATTAATGTTCTGGTTATCTCCTTGTTCTAGTAGGGAATGCCTCTGGCCAACCTGAAAAGGTACCAGTTAATACCAATAAGTATCAACATCCCCCCTGTCTTGTGAGTTCCGAAAAATCAATCTGCCATTATTGCCCAGGCCCGTTGCCTCTTCCAATTTGGCCCATTTCTGGTTTGGGGTAATTTTGGGATTAGTCTGGAGGCAAAGGTCACACTGCTGAGCCACTTGTCTCACAATGGTGTATAAATTTCTAGCTGCAATCCCTTTAATTAGGTGTTACAGAGGGGGCTTCTGCCCCCCTCATGTCTCTTCCTGTGTTTTTCCCTCATCAAAAGCCATGTTAAATAAGAGGGAATGACTAGTTTCCCTTGTGGAGTGAGGACTCACCCCTCCTTATTATATGACCCTCCCAGGTCTATAATAAATTTCTGATTATCTGATCTTCCTTGGTATATTCTGGCTTACTTTCTATGGAGATTCACCTGTCAGGGATCAAAGCCCCTTTTGGTTTTACCTCACCTTTGGCTGCCAGTTTTGCCTCTCTGTCTGCCAGCTCATTTCCTCTCCCCAATTCCAAATTCACTTTCTGGTGCACCTTGATGTGCATGATTGCCACTTTCTCAGATAGCTGGACTGCTTCCAGCAGTCTCTGAATTCCTCTGCATGCTTGATGTGTTTTGGCCTGGCATGTCCTTTATTGTTTAAGACATAGCTATTTCCATCCATGAACCAGCCCTCAGCGTCTTCCATGGAACTGTCTTTCAGGTCCAAACGGCTCAAGTATGTGGCCTCGATGGTCTCTAAGCAGTCCTGGTGCACTGGTTCTATATTTCCACTGAGAAAAGAAGCTGGGTTGATGATGTTAGTAACCACAATTCCCATATCATGTTCCAACTTTATTGTTTGGTATTTTAGGAACCTTTGTGGAGAAAGTCAGTGCTTTTCTCTCGCTTCCAGACACTAACAGCCATTTTCTGGCCCAGGGTAAATCTTCGTGCCTCCTGGATGTTTAGCACGAGGGCTGCAACCGCTCATAAACAGCCAGGCCCTAGGGCAATGCCTTGCTTCTCATGAGAGAAAAGGAAAAAGGGCTTACATATTGAAGTCCTAAGGCTGGAGCTGATATCAGGGCTGTCTTCAGCTGTTCAACGGCTTGCACAGCCTCTTTGCTCCGTTGGAGGTATTTCTATTCGGCGGTGGTTAGTGCATACAGGGGTTTAACAAGCAGTCCATAGTTACAGATCCATAGCTGACACCACACAGTCATCCCCAAGAAAGTTCATAACTCTTTCACTGTTTACAGTCTCAGGGTTTGGTATATTGCCTCTTCTCAGGCCTGTCCCAAAGTTCTTTGTCCAGCGCTGATTTCATAGCCCAAGTAGATTGCATTATTTGGGCCTTCTTTTAGATAGCCACTATCCCTGGAGCCCGAAAAAGATTAACAGACTAACTATCCAGGTCATGCAAGCGTTGTCTTGGTGGCAATCAGGGTATCATCTACATACTGCAACAGTCTCCCTTCCTCAGGTGGGGCTTCCAGGCCTCAAAATCCTTTGCAAGTTGATTACCAAATATCCAGGTGAGTTGAGTTCTGCACCTGCTTTCAGGGTTTTCCATTCAAATGCAAGTATTTTCTGGCTGACTTCATGGAGAGGGAGGCAAAAGTAGGCATCCTTCATGTCTAAAACAGTAAGCCAGGTTAGTTCAGGTATTAATACTGTTAACAGGGTATATGGATTTGCCACCACCAGGTAAAGGTGTTTTTTTAAAATTATTTATAGCCCTTAAGTCCTGGGCACATAGGTGGCCCATACCTCGGGGTATACTTGGTTTGTGATTTCTTCTCTGGGGCTGATTTCTTCTCTTTTTCCCTTCTGTGGGAACACTGACTAAGGATAAACCTATTCTTTGCATATAGTGCTGGTCATTTACCTCCAGAGTAATCTCTCCCTTTTCAAATTTGATTATTGCACCCAATTGTTCTAGTAAATCTCTCCCCAAAAGTGCCTTCAGGGAGTTGGGCATATACAAGAATCTGTGGATGCCCCATTGTATTCCCAGTTTATATCTTAGAAGTTCACAAAAATACAGCTTTTCACTTTGGCCAGTTGCCCCTTTTACCACGATGTAGTCATTTCCTAGGGACATCAAAGCTTAGTCAAAACTGAATACCTTGCCTCTGTGTCAACTAAAATTCTATTTTCTTCTCCTCTTTCTCTGGCTTCATTATAACTAGTGGATACATTAGGGTGGATTCCACAGGTCCTCATCAGTCTTCCTTCTCATGAGCCACTATTCCTCTTTTAGACTGGCCCAAACCCAAACCTAGTTGTTGTATTCCTACCCTTGACCCAGGATCCAGCAGTGTTGCAGCACATTATATCCCTCAGTCGATTTAGGAATTCAGATGGTGATTTAGAGGGACCTTGTTTACTTGTTTGGGAATGGCCCTTTTCATTCCCTTTGAGATTCATTCCTAATATACCTGTAATTTTTCTACATGTTTAGATCTGTCTGGATCCCACGTTGGGTCTTGGATGGGAAATACTCTTTCCAAATCCCCTACAGTTTTACAATCATTTTTGTTGGTTTTTTTTTTTGTTTGTTTGATTGTTTTGTTATTTTATAGTCTTGTTCTTCCCAGAGAGATGCCTGTAAAACTGTCAAAGCAGACCTTTCCCTGATGCAGGAAGATACCAGGCTATTTGGGAGGGAACCCGTCTAAGCCTGTATCCCATTCCTGTGATCGAAGGGGAGGCTCAAGCAAATCAGATAAATCTTGTTCTGTTCTGCTGTCCAGTGAATTTTATTTATTCTAGTGCACCCTTGCTCAATACTGCACGTCACGCAACATTGCCTCAGTTTACCTTTAAATTGTTATTTTCCTGCTCAAGGGCGAGTACCACAGGGTCCTGCAGCGGCAAAATCCCACTGTCCCTTTGCCACTTCGGATGGTTTCGGAGGGTGAAAAACACTTCATTCCACTTTCCCTCTCTTTAAAAACAACATTAGTTGCAAAACAGTACTGAAATCCTTTTCTTACTCATGGAGCCTCTGGCTCCCCCTGCCAATTCCTTCCAGTAATATGCATCCTAATGGGCTTGCCCGAGGAAATTCTTGCTCGGTTTTGCCCCCATTCTACTACCTTCTGACTCTATCTTTCTCCAACTTCCACAAACCATTTAAACACAAATGTCCTAAATTCTCAGGAACTTCCCACAAGACTAGTAACAACAATTCCCGTCTACAGATTACAGACACTCAGGACAATAGAGTGATCCCAACCTAGCTGAATAGGACAATAAAACTTTATGATAGTCCTAACAACAAATCTGATCCATTCCCACAGCCTGCAGAATTCTAGCCCCCCTGTCCACGCAAACCTTTTGCTTTTACACTTTCAAATTATTCTTTTCTGTCACACAGAATACTTTACTCACATTCCGGGAGGGGAAGGGTTAACTCACACACACAGCACCTAACTCACATAACTGGCATACCAGAAAGGGGGGAAAAGGGAGAGGCACTCTTAGCTGCTTCTCTGCTTCTCCTGTTTTTCTCTTTTCTTTTTTTTTTTCCTTCTTCTATACTAGGTATTTTAAAATTTCATCCTTTGCAGCCTTCCATTCCAAAGGTCCAAGGTAATCATACCCATTTGCCGGCTCAATGGACGTTTGGAATTAAAAGGCTTCATAGGTGCATTCCTAGGATCAAGACAAACAGGGCTTCTAAACAATTTGCAAGTCTTTCAACATTTAGAGCTCAGTCCACCTCTGGCTCCTGTCTATGGAGGAAGAATGTCCCACGGGTAAGTTATCCCTTTCAATTCCACTGGTACTCTGCTATACATCAGGCAATTCACAGAGTATAATTACGACATAAAACACACAACGTATAGTAGTTATCACTCACTTCGCACTCAATTGCGCATCTCAGGCATCCACACACTCACATACAAACACTCCATAAGATATGAGAAGTTTAAAATGAGCTCTTAACGATGTTAAAATATACACGGTACCGATACTGAAGATTTGCAACAGGTGTAGAAGGTGATAGCTATCTCATATGCAGCACGCCTGCTTCCTCAGCAAGGAGTACCCAATTAATAATAGTATATACTATAATATTATCTTATCTATAATACCATATATAACACCATAATCCCTCACTCAACATTCTCTGCCTTACAAGAATCTTGGGATTATATTTCACTTGGTGCTTTGCTATCACAGCAGGGAGCTGACCAGACCACAGCCGAGAATTCGCTCTTTTACCCAGGGGCGGGCAGTGCCACCTCCTCACCCACCGCAAGCAGTGGATTCGTATGCCCCCGCATGAGCTTACGGGGGTCTCGGAAAAATGACCCTAACCCTTTGTCACTGCATGAGGCGTCCCATCCATGACTTACAGACTCGTCCCCTCTTTTTCCTGCAGGTACATTTAAATTATCATACATAAATCACAAACCTGGTCCGCCCAATGATGGGCCGCCTCTCCCCCTGCAGCGATCGGGTAGAGATGGGAGATTCTCCGGAGAAATTGCTTACAGGGGCACGCCTTAGAATGTCCCACTACCCAGTGATGCTGCAGCCGGGCAGAGAGGGTGTCCCATCTGGAGTGCCAAATTGTTTTGCGGAATCAAACTCTATAACACAAAATGAGTTATAAAGCAGGTATGTTTATTTCCAGCACTGGCTTGCAAGGGGTTTCTCCTCCTAGCTTGCACACCGTATAGCTTAAAAAGCAGCTACTTATAGTGTAAAGACATGCATAGGTATAAGCGCCTACTACATATTCATACCCTATCCCCGCTTCGTATTATAATTAAATCTGGAAGATTCACTCCAGTCTTGTGCCTGCATGGTGCCTCATGATGGTCGTTGGCCGGGGTCTTAAGGGATGAAATAGGAAGTCTTCCTTGGTATGAATATATTTCTTTTTGAACTTTACACAGACTCAATCTTGTGTGGCTGTTTCCAAATTCCTGAACCAAATGCAGCCAGTATTCTGCATTCCAATGCCTAATTATCAGTAAACTGCTGCTAGCTGGCTCCTTAACTATTAACTTCCAAGGTCTTCAAGGTGAACAGCGCCAAGCTCTAATGAAAGCTCAGAGTCCCCCTTGTCTGCTTTCACACATTACTGCTAGCACAGAATGCTGCTGCTGCTTGTTAGCTCTTTCTCCCGGGAGCGCTTTCATTGTAAACTGCAAATCGTGAATAGAAGAACACTCTATTATTGATTCTTCATCTGTAACTTTCCTTTTCACAGCAAAACCTGTCTGCCTAACTAACAAGTAGAAGCTGCTTGTTCCATTAAAAGCTGCTTGTGAGTCACATCTCTTGCAGAACTGTCACTGTAAAATGCACAATATGTCTAGGAGTTTGCTTAATTATAGATTGGTCAGCTGCGACAGGAATGTGCTCAGGAAAGCTCTGCTGGTGAGTTGGAAACATTCACCAATAACAGCTAAGGGGAAGCTGCTAGCACAGAATGCTGCTGCTTGTTAGCTCTTTGTTCTGAGTGCACTTTCATTGCAAAGTGCAAATTGCGAATTTTGCAGATTGTTCCCCCAGTGGATAAATAATTGGCTGGATGGTGGTTAATGACTCAATATCCAAGTGGAGACCAGTAATGAGTAGCATTTCTTAGGGGTTGATATTAAGACCAGTATAGTTTAACATCTTTGCTGGAGAAATGGATAGTGGGATTGTGTGTATTCTCAGGAAATTTGCTGATGACACAATCATGTGTGATGTGGTTCACATGCTGGAGGGAACGGATGACATCCAGAGACACCTTGACAGCCATGAGAGGTGGCCTGTGCAAACCTCATGAAGTTCAGCAGGTCCTGCACCTGGGTCGGGTCAGTCCCAAGCACTATTACAGGCTGGTTGTAGAATGGATGGAAAGTAGCCCTGACGAGAAAGAATTCAGGGCGCTGGTGGATGAAAAGCTCAGCATGAAACAGCAATGGGCCCTTGCAGGCCAGAAAACCTACCACATCCTGGGCTGCACCAAAAAGTGTGATCAGCATGTCGAGGGAGGTGATTCTGCCCCTCTACTCTGCTCTCAGGAGATATCTCCTGGAATACTGTGTTCATTTCTGGAGTCCTCAGCACAGGAAGGACATGGATGTGTTAGAATGAGTCCAGAGGAGCACCACAAAGGCAATCAGAGGTCTGGAGCATGATGACAGGCTGGAAGAGTTCTGTTTATTAAGCATAGAAAAGAATTCTCCGGGGAAACCTTATTGCAGCGTTCTAGAGTACTTAAAGGGGGCCTACAGAAAAGCTGGGGAAGGGCTTTTTATCAGGGAATGCAGTGACAGGATGAAGGGTGATGGTTTTAAGCTGAAATAGGTTTAGGTTTAGGTCAGATATTAGAAGGCATTTTTTACTGTGGTGATGATGACACACCGGAACAGGTTATCCAGAGAACAGTCAGTGTCACCTCAGTGCCAGGGAAAGTCATGGAACAGGTAATCTTGAGTGCTATCATGAAGCACATGCAAGAGAAACGGGTGATCAGGCCCAGTCAACATGGGTTTACAAAAGGCAGATCTTGCCAAACTAACCTGATCACCTTCTATGACAAAATCACTCGACTACTGGATGGGGGAAAGGCTGTGGATGTAGTCTTCTTGGACTTCAGTAAAGCCTTTGACACAGTTTCTCACAGCATTCTGCTTCAGAAACTGTCAGCCTCTGGCCTGGACAGGCGCACACTCTCCTGGGTTGAGAACTGGTTGGATGGCCGGGCCCAGAGAGTGGTGGTCAATGGAGTTAACTCCAGCTGGAGGCCAGTCACAAGTGGAGTTCCTCAGGGCTCAGTACTGGGTCCAGCTCTGTTCAATGTCTTTATCAATGACCTGGATGAAGGCATTGAGTGCACCCTCAGCAAGTTCGCAGATGACACTAAGCTGGGAGGAAGTGTGGATCTGCTGGAGGGTAGGGAGGCTCTGCAAAGGGATCTGAACAGGCTGGACCGCTGGGCCGATACCAATGGGATGAGGTTTAACAATGCCAAATGCCGGGTCCTGCACTTGGGGCACAACAACCCTATGCAGCGCTACAGACTGGGGGAAGAATGGCTGGAGAGCTGCACAGAAGAGAAGGACCTGGGGGTGCTGGTTGACAGCCGACTGAACATGAGCCAGCAGTGTGCCCAGGTGGCCAAGAAGGCCAATGGCATCTTGGCTTGTATCAGAAATGGGGTCACCAGCAGGTCCAGGGAGGTTATTCTCCCTCTGTACTCGGCACTGGTGAGACCGCACCTCGAATACTGTGTTCAGTTCTGGGCCCCTCACCACAAGAAGGATGTTGAGGCTCTGGAGCGTGTCCAGAGAAGAGCAACAAAGCTGGTGAGGGGGCTGGAGAACAAGTCTTATGAGGAGCGGCTGAGAGAGCTGGGGTTGTTTAGCCTTGAGAAGAGGAGGCTGAGGGGAGACCTTATTACTCTCTACAACTACCTGAAAGGAGGTTGTGGAGAGGAGGGAGCTGGCCTCTTCTCCCAAGTGACAGGGGACAGGACTAGAGGGAATGGCCTGAAGCTCCGTCAGGGGAGGTTCAGGTTGGATATCAGAAAAAAATTCTTCACAGTAAGAGTCATTGGGTACTGGAACAGGCTGCCCAGGGAGGTGGTCGAGTCGCCTTCCCTGGAGGTGTTTAAGGAACGGGTGGATGAAGTACTTAGGGACATGGTTTAGGGAGTGTTAGGAATGGTTGGACTCGATGATCCAATGGGTCCTTTCCAACCTTGTGATTCTGTGATTCTGTGATTCTGTGACCTGGGGGTGCTGGTTGACAGCCGACTGAACATGAGCCAGCAGTGTGCCCAGGTGGCCAAGAAGGCCAACGGCATCTTGGCTTGTATCAGAAATGGGGTCACCAGCAGGTCCAGGGAGGTTATTCTCCTTCTGTACTCGGCACTGGTGAGACCGCACCTCGAGTACTGTGTTCAGTTCTGGAACCCTCACCACAAGAAGGATGTTGAGGCTCTGGAGCGTGTCCAGAGAAGAGCAACGAAGCTGGTGAGGGGGCTGGAGAACAAGTCTTATGAGGAGCGGCTGAGTGAGCTGGGGTTGTTTAGCCTAGAGAAGAGGAGGCTGAGGGGAGACCTTATTACTCTCTACAACTACCTGAAAGGAGGTTGTGGAGAGGAGGGAGCTGGCCTCTTCTCCCAAGTGACAGGGGACAGGACAAGAGGGAATGGCCTGAAGCTCTGTCAGGGGAGGTTCAGGTTGGATATCAGAAAAAAATTCTTCACAGTAAGAGTCATTAGGCACTGGAACAGGCTGCCCAGGGAGGTGGTCGAGTTGCCTTCCCTGGAGGTGTTTAAGGAACGGGTGGATGAAGTGCTTAGGGACATGGTTTAGGGAGTGTTAGGAATGGTTGGACTCGATGATCCAATGGGTCCTTTCCAACCTTGTGATTCTGTGATTCTGTGATTCTGTGACGCAGATGCCCCATCCCTAGAGGTTTTCAACACCAGGCTGTTTGGGTCTTTGAGTAACCTGATATAGTGTCAAGTGTCCCTGCCTGTGGTAGGGGGATTGGAACTAGATGATCTTTAAGGTCCCTTCGAACCCAAACCATTTTATGATTTAAATTTTACCTAGTTTAGAAGACACATGACACAGACACATGAACCCCTATGACTCAAGTTATGGGGACATTCCAGTGTCTCATCCTGACTCATCAGTCTGTGTGGGGTCCACAGCGGGCTGAGGACCCCTGATTAATGCACCCGGAAGGAGATCATGGGACAGGAAGTGGGCAGACAATATAGGACCATGCATGAAAGTAGCACTATCCATTCACAGATTGTTTATGTATAAGCTAATCCAATCATGCGGAGACGCGTGTGTTAATCAAAGGTATAAGAGGCGCGCGTATATATAAGAGGCGCGCGTAAGATCAAGCACCGGCCGGTCAGCCCTGTAACATCAATAAAGAAACTTGCTTCCACATCACCGTGTCGTGTCTCAACAGCGACATCTGGTGACCGCGACGTGATATAGCGAGCGATTTTCTGAGAGTTTTAATTCTGGGGTTCCCCGAGGTGGCACAGCCACTATAAAAGAGTTTTCGGCAAAAATAGCCAAGAGAAGCGGCGAGAGAAGCTGCTAAAAGAGTTTTCGGCAAAAATAGCCAAGAGAAGCGGTGAGAGAAGCTGCTAAAAGAGTTTTCGGCAAGAGTAGCCAAGAGGAGCGGCGAGAGAAGCTGCTAAAAGAGTTTTCCAAGAGTAGCCAAGAGGAGCGGCGAGAGAAGCTGCTTAATTCCGGATCCGGGACCTTTAAGAAGCCACCGAGTGCAGGTGAGCTGCTGGGGAAAAAGATGGGAGCCTCACTAACAAAAGAGGAGGAAATGATTATAAGCATGTGGAAGCAAATACTAGAAAAGAAGGGGGTAAAGCTAGAGGAATTCATGTTACAAAAGAAGCTTTTATGGAGTAAGAGACAGGGTTATACGCCAGATATAATGACATCATTTACTGTTTCGAATTGGAAAGAAATAGGGGACAGGCTGTTTGATAGTGCTTCACGTGGAGACAAAGAATCAGTATCTTTGTTAACCACATGGTGTCTTTTGTTTGATACTTTGAAAGACTTTAAAAAACAGAGGGATCGGGCAGAGCAAGATCTTTCACCCCTTGCCTGCCAAGACGAGCCTCCATCTGCTGAGGATCTGTTAACGGAGCAAGAGGAATTTTCTATATTAACTGCCGACCCAGACTCTGCATCTCTATCTGAGTCTCAACATCTAAATTCAAGAAATCCGGTAACGCGCCCAAAGAATAAACCATCTCGGTTAGCGCGAAAATGTTTTCTTGTTGATGAGTCAGACGATGAAACAGACTCGGCTTGTCCGATATATAAACAAAGCCGACGGCGGGTTAACCCCGTAGTGCCATCTGCCCCTCCACTGCCCCCTGAAGAGCGAGAGGCACCCGAACCATACAATCCACTGCTACTCCCGCCTTTGCCAGATGAGCCGGATGATTGAGACAATCCCGCGGTGGTGGTGGGGGGCACTGAGGCGGCTGCTTTAAAAAACAGAAAGATCAAGGCTAGCGCCGAGCCACCCTTTAGGGGTTCCTCCGGTAAACCTCAAACCCCTCAGGCGTGGGATCCACCCTCGGCACAGGTTACTGTGAGACCGTATGATCCATGTGTATTTTGGCAAAAGGTAAAACAATGGGCTATGCTAGAAGGACAGTGGACATTGTCTGAGGCAATGACTACACCCTTAAAGGAACGTGACCCGAGTCCTATGACAGCTACGGCATTCCCGGTGGTCCGGGGGGATCCAGGACAGGGAGTTATGGATGAGCACAGACCATACACCTGGAAAGTAGTACAGGAACTTCAAAAAACCATTACACAGTATGGTCCCAGCTCCCCTGCAACAATGCAATTATTAACTATGGAAGCAAAAAGAAATCAGGAAAATGGCGATTATTACATGACCTGTGAAAGATCAATGAAGTGCTTGCAACCATGGGGGCACTACAGCCGGGACTGCCCTCCCCAACAATGATTCCAATGCAATGGGACATACTGGTCATGGACTTAAAAGATTGTTTCTTTACAATTCCTTTAGATGAAAATGATGTCGAAAAATTTGCTTTTACAGTTCCTTCAACTAATCATGCAGAACCTACAAAAAGATATCATTGGAAGGTTTTACCCCAGGGGATGAAAAACTCACCTACCATCTGTCAATGGTTTGTAGCCCCGGCACTGAGTGTTGTACGGCAGAAATATCCTGAATGCTATTGCTATCATTATATGGATGACAACTTATTTACTGCTGCAATGTCAGAACAATTAGGAGAATTGGAAAGGGACACTAAACAAATGTTGGAATGTTATGGCCTGGTCATTGCCCCCGAAAAGGTACGTGTTAAACCGTGGTTGTATTTGGGCATGAAAGTACTGGCCAAAACAGTCCAACCTCAGGCAATTAAAATAGTACCTGAAATCAAGACTTTAAATGATGTTCAGAAAATAGTTGGAATTATAAATTGGCTGAGACCCTATTTGGGCCTTACATCATCACAAATACAACCCCTAGTTGATCTGTTAAAAGGGGACACAGATATTGCAGCACCCAGGATTCTAAATAAGGAAGCCAGAAATGTTCTGACACTTGTAGAGCAAGCCATTCAGGAAAAGCATGTCTGGCGCATTGACCTGACTGTAATCGTGCAGGCATTGGTCTTTGTGGAAGACTCGATGCCCTATGCTGCACTCGTGCAGTGGGATCAGGGGTGGGAAGACCCCCTCCATATATTGGAGTGGATCTTCTTACCATTTCGAACAAAAAAGGCTGCTCCAGGATTATATGAGCTGTTAGCTCAACTCATTATAAAAATTCGAACACGATGTGTGGAACTATTGGCACGAGATCCGGAATGTATTGTTATTCCTCTACAAGTTCAATATTTTGAATGGTGTCTTGCCAATAGTTCTGCACTTCAAGCTGCGCTACTTAATTTTACAGGCCAGATATCGTATCATTTTCTTTCCCATCCACTTTGTAAACTGGGAACTCAAATCTCTATCACACAGAAATTGTTAAGCCAAACAGCACCTGTTGATGGACCCACAGTTTTCACAGATGGGTCTGGGAAAACAGGAAAAGTTACTGTTACATGCTTTGATGGACAAAATTGGCAACATTTAATTGAGCATCAACAAGGCTCCCCACAAGTGGTGGAATTACGAGCAGTCACATTGGCATTTCAACAGTTCCCACAAGCCATAAATGGGGTAACCGACTCTGCTTATGTTGCAGGCCTAGTACAGAGACTGGATAAAACAGTTCTTGGACAAGTGACAAACCACCTGTTGTTTGGAGTTATGAAGCTCCTGTGGGAAACTATACAAAAACGCAGCCTACCCTATTATATTCTACACATAAAAAGCCATACTGGCTTACCTGGTTTTACAGCAGAAGGAAATGCCCAGGCTGACCAATTAGTATCTGCAGTAGCATTAGGACCGGTACCAAACATTATGCAACAAGCAATTGCTTCTCATCAATTTTTTCACCAGGGTCACAGAGCACTCAAGAGACAGTTTCAACTTTCTACTACTGAAGCTCTATCTATCGTTGCTTCATGTCCCGATTGTCAAGGCCAACATTTTCCAACAGTTTATGGAGTAAATCCTAGAGGCTTACAGGCCCTACAAATTTGGCAAACTGATATAACTCATATTACAGAATTTGGCCGACAAAAGTATGTACAGGTATCAATTGATACTTTTTCTTCTGTCATTATTGCTACTGCACATACTGGAGAAACAGCAAAAGATGCTATTAGGCATTGGCAAAAAGCCTTTGCCACCTGTGGTGTTCCTCAACAAATTAAAACTGACAATGGTCCCGCTTATGTTTCTGGGTGAGTGAAATCATTTTTACAGTCTTGGGGTGTCAGCCATGCTACAGGTATTCCTCATTCCCCCACTAGTCAGGCACTTGTAGAACGTGCCCATGGTACACTTAAGTGCCTTTTACAAAAACAAAAGGCAGGAATGTCTGGGGAATCACCTGAAGCAAGGCTGAACAAGGTGATGTATGTATTAAATTTCTTAACTATCAATGAGGAACATCAGAATCCCCCAATGATTCGACATTTTGAATCCTTGAAGTCTACCACAACTATCTCTGATGGAGTGAAGGTTCAAGTGAAGGACCTTCAAAGTGGTCAGTTGTCAGGCTCATGCAAGCTATTAACTTGGGGTCGAGGATATGCTTGTGTTTCCACAGATGAAGGACCTCGGTGGTACCCTCCTCGTTGTGTTCACCCTGCTGTGGATAAGCCACGGAGGCCACATGTAGAGAATCAAACAGCTGGAGATGAGTGTGATGGATAACCCTTGCTAACATCAAAGAACTGCCATAACAACTGGAGTATAAGTCGTATATCGGAACCACAGATTAGAGTTTTTAGGATTAGTAGAAACAGAGTATAAGTCATGTACTGGAATCACAGATTAGAGCTGTTAGGATCAGTAGAAACGGAGTATAAGTCACTGTTTGTATACTTTTCAGATGCACCTACAATATTACTCAGCGTGGTCGAATATTGATGCTGCTTTGCTTCCCTGTTTCAAGAATGGGTATGTTTGTAGTTGTGCTGTCGATGTTGCCCTGCATTGTGTGTCTTCTGCGCAGGGCCCCGCAGCAGCCGACACAGGCAATCTTTAACGGGCAATTTTCTTTAGCACAAATACAAAAAGGGGGAATTGTGGGGTCCACAGCGGGCTGAGGACCCCTGATTAATGCACCCGGAAGGAGATCATGGGACGGGAAGTGGGCAGACAATATAGGACCATGCATGAAAGCACTATCCATTCACAGATTGTTTATGTATAAGCTAATCCAATCATGCGGAGACGCGTGTGTTAATCAAGGGTATAAGAGGCGCGTGTAAGATCAAGCACCAGCCGGTCAGCCCTGTAACTTCAATAACGAAACTTGCTTCCACATCACCGTGTCGTGTCTCAACAGCGACAAGTCTGGTTGTTACACCTGGACACAGGGGACAAGTATCCTGGGACAGCCCTGGGAAAGACTAGACAGTGTGTCCCTTCCACTCAGTTAACAGTTTGGATTTCGGCCTGCCTTTGTGCCCTGAGCTCCCCTGGCTTTGTGCAGATGGGCCTTTGATGGGCTTATGGCTCCTGCGATGGTTTTATTTGGGTTCCCCCGACTTGTTATTGCCTTTTATCACTTAACCTGACCCTATTTGTTAGCATTTAATGGACTCATAGGAAACTGGAATGAAATGAAGGATTATGTTGTCTCTTTCAGAAAGAGCACTGGTTGCTCAGTGTTATGTATATCTTCATCTGTGCTTCTTTGTGCTCATATGTAAAGTCTATGTCTGGGAAAGTTTTACAGTTTTAATCATTTTAACCTATTCTATAAGTTGTTAGTAAAACAATAAACAATTCTAATGTTTTCAGTTCATCAGAACTGCCCACTTCAGATTTCTCAATCTTGTCATCTAAAACACCAGAGTGAGGAAATGTCAGAGTTCTTGCAATTTTCAAGTTGGCAGCTGAGTCATGCTCCCATTTTTAATCTGCTTCTGTCTTCTGAGTATTGGGCCAAAAAAAAAAATAAAGACATTTGTCAGCTCTTTTTGTCTGCTATGGGAAACGTGTAGGAAAGGAGACGGTTAATTCAGAGGAAGATTCTGCAAGACACGGGGGCATAAAGAGGCCCCTTCTGTAGAGATCTATCAAGCCATACTCTGCTCTCTTGTAACTGTACACAAGCAAAGATTCTTTCCATCTTGTGCAGTTTTAAATACCTTCTTTAATATCCAACACAAGCTTCAGCCTATAAAATAAAGACAGAAGTGGAGTTGGACAGTATAAAATGTGCTTAAAGCTCTTTTGGCTTACGAAGGATTTTTTTTTTTCCTGACTATATTAGGAAGAAAATTATCAGCTATGGAATAAAATTACTTATTTCAACTCTGTGACCAAACTAATTTGATTTAAAGATCAGTTCATAGCATAGGGGTTTGATAATGTATTTCCGAGGGCTTTGGAAAAACATTGGAAGGAGTGACTTGATTAAGCTAATATGTGCAATTTCACTTCTATGCTTACAGCCCATATAGAACTGACATATGTTGATTATTTCTCATTTACTGTAAAAACATTTATTTTGCAGGGTGCTACAGTCTAAATGAATAAAGTTTGTCTTAATGTATTCTTAAAGTCCCCAAGGCTCGAACAGCATGGCTACTCAAGTCAATACGCTCCAGTGCTTCACCTTTCTTAAAGCTTTTTATCACCTAAAGTTTAGCATAAATCTTTCATAGATCATTATTTTTTCAAAACTCTAACCTTCCTTCCCTTCTTGCTCAAATTTAGATTCTTAACATTTGCACCTTTCTTTAAGCACGTTACACAAAATTAGACATGCTCAAAGTGAGGTCTTTCTATCTCTTCATGTATCTAAGATGGTATTTCTCACGCTTTCTTTCCTGCAACCTGAGAGCATTATAAAAACAGTCCTTTCTACCTGATATTTCCCCCTTCCTTATATCTCAAGATTTCTGATTTCTGTGCCTTTTATCTGACTCCTCTGAATTGTATTCTAATATCTTTCAGACCATGTCTCAAGTTAGCCCAAGTAATTTTCATTTCTGAGGATGCTAATATTAAGCATACACACAGCATTTTATTATTTGGTTCATTAGTTAGAATGGTAAAATACCTAAATTAAGACCTGAAGAAGAGCTTTGGTTGGGAAGTAATATTTAGTTATTACTCTGAATATAAATATTAACCATAGGTTCATCAAGACCGTGCTTTTCTCAACTTGCTCATGAGCATGCAATGGAAAATGTTATCAATAATTCTTAAAAAACATCAGGCCTCTGACTGTAGTTGCCTCTTCTCTATTCATACAGCTTGATAATCTGTTACCGGGATAGCAAATTGATTTCACATTCACTATTCTTCACAAAATACAATTGTCTCTTTGCAAGTCTCCTTGGGGTTTTCTAGGTCTTACAAAGTATCTGTTTCTTTGCCTTGCTGTTCTTCCTGAGGGTTGAAATTGCCTTCTGCTTTCCCAGTTCAATGATTAGTGCTGCATAACTACTTCCTTTCCTCTTTTATGGGTTCTAGAAAAGAACTCCTAATGAGTCTGAGGTTGTTTTAGTACAGTTTGCTAACTTTCATGTGGTAAATTAGGGAATATGTAGCTGACTTGCAAATGTAAATATTTTTTCCTGTTCTTGTTTGAGATCTGACTGTGAAGTCACTCACATCACATTGCATTAGCAGTCTTATTTACAATTGTAACAAGCAAAACTGTTCACTAGGCTTGCCTTTCTTAGTACCATCACAGTTATATGTAATTCCACTAAACTCTCAGCACGTAATTAAAAAAACACTTGTAGTGCTCGTGGCTGCAAAGGAAATTTTGGAAACATAGCCAAACTCGTGATGTTGTCACATCTTTGAGTGTGAAGGCAGACATAATAAATCCTAGAAACTGAAATCAACATTTAATCTTTTGAGGCTCTGCAGCTCTAAAATCACTGCTGTGCTGGCAAACAAAACCTTGTCTGAAAATGTCAAATGATAGAAATAAAAGCATATGGAGTTTCTGTCATTTCAGCCAATGCTGCCCTCTACCCATTCTGTGTTCTGAAAAGAGGTTGCTGTCCTGGTGAGGGATTTCATTCAGTTACGCTTCTCAAGATCACCCATGCATTGGCCATGTCACAAAATGGAATACTGCTGTGTGTTTCTACTCACTGCCTTTATGATATTGACCATAAAAGACAGTTTCAGTGCTCTCGAGTCCAAATGGGCAGGCAATCGTGAATTTAAATACCTGAACTACATGCTCCTTTTCCTTTTTACTGGTTACTATTCAAAGGGCAATCTTACAAGTGCTATAGTCTGGGGACAGTTTTAAGAATAGTGCACATAAAGAAAGGTACCAAAATTATTTTTAGAAATAAAAAGGTGGATGTAGGTTTCTTTTTCTGTATGACAGATACTTGATTTCTTCTGTGATGTATTGTTTTTTTTTAGTATTACTTTAGTATTAGTCATACCAAATAAAGAATATAAAAAGAAAGCAAAGAAAGGAATTTTGTTTGTGATCCCCTTTGTAAAGGGAGTCTTTTACTTGCAGTCTAGGAATTTAATGAATAACTTTGAGAACTGCAAATAAAACCATGCTGAACCTATTTCCTGATGAAAGCTTTGTGCTGTGGTTCTTGTGATATTTTCAGAAAGTGGCTGTATATTTCTCAAAGTGATGCACTTTGAAAAATGCTGGCTAGGCCTATAAATCTGAGTCAATGAAATACCAAAAGGTTTCCTGCAGCATATAATAGTCATCCTAACAATCTCAACTGGAAAGTGCAGATTAAGGTAGAATAGTAAAAGGTCTTTCTGTTTTGTCTATTAAAAAGGTCCTGTAGCATGTACTTTACTTTGGTAATCTGTTCAATTCTTTCCCCAAATGAAAATGATAGTTCTAAATTAAAAATTGCAATAAAATGTATCTTTATATTATTTTTAATTGATTAAATTTTATATTGCATATCCTAATTAATGAGATTAACTTAGACAAGCAAGAAGGATTAGAAACTAGTTCATTCCAGCCACAGTGACAGTTCTTAAGTAGGGATGATTACTATTGATCTGCGTCAAAATATCCTTGAGTCTTGATCTGAAGCTGAGCTTACAGATTTGGGCCTGTGTTGCCATCTCCTTTGAACCTCTTCTCTATAAAGTTAGCTAGAATAAAGTAAAAGGAAAACAAAAGTGATCAATTGGCATTCAGGCTTAAATATACTTAAATGAATTGGATATTAGGACTTTCCTGAAGGAAGAGCCAGCAAATTAATCAGAAAAGAAGCAGAAGAAAAAAGAACAATAACAATGACATTCACCTGAAACTGAATGACAGAAAGAATTAGTAACTTTTCAAAAGTAAGTATTTTTCTTCGGAAACATTTGCAAAATATAATGAATCAGCAATTGTTTGCCATTTATTCCGCAGGCAGTGGAAACAGTGGCATGCAACACTGAGAATGAGTCTAAGTTTCATGGAAGGGAATTCCTCTGTGAATGTTCTTTGTGTTGCCTTCACACCTGCTGAGCTAGGGGAAACATAACAGCTTCTTTCATTGCTCCAGTTAAAGCCTGTCCCAAGGGTGACATAATTGTTATCACAGACATTTTAACTTTGGGCTCTGGTGCCAGCCTTTCAAACTCTTTGACAGAGAAATATCCAAACATCTAGAATTGCTTATGTTAATTAACTTGCCAGATTCAGTTTACAGGTATACAGTAGGTTATACAGCTTCTTCAGGAGCAGTGTCTTTCAGGTAAGTATTGTCAGCCATTCATTTTTCAAATAGAGATGAATCTCTTGTGAAAAGTGACTTTGTGCTAGTCTGAGCCCTAGCTGAACTTCTGCAATACTGCTTGGTTTTGAGTCTCAAAGACAGGGTATGCAAAGCTTTGGCTTCTTCTCAAATCTGCAAACAAAGAACTCCACAGATGGCCCTAGACAACCATGAGTTTTCAACTTTTTGAGTAAGTAAAAGAAAAAAAAATCATTAAGTGAGATTCAGGAGTACAGATCAAAACCAGTGTATTATTCTTGGCTTGCCCAAGACATCTTTGTTCATTGTTGCCATTGAAACTGTGGAGAATAGGAAGAAGACTGTGAGAAGGATTAAGAAGGAGTTAAAGAGCAAAGCAGGGGATTAGGAAACCTATTACATCTTGTGTAAACTTCAAATTTCAGCAGAGTAAAAAAATATACTTTCTTAGTTCTGGCATTTCTTTGTGGTATTTTTGTTGAGTTTGTATGTGAATATCAATTATGAGACAGTTATCGTTATGACTTTTGGTCATTAGGAAGCATTTCATTTTTTACATTTCATTGTATTCATCAATACAAGACTAAGATCACAGGGGGAACAGGAACCTACTTAATTGCACAGTAAATAAAGGAAAGCAGCAGATGGATTTAACAAGAGAAGTGAACTGTGCCGCGAGAAAGTTTGGAAAAAATCACTTTCCTGTGTAAAGACCATTTATTTAGGGCCATGTCTTTGCTTCTTTATTTTGATAACTTACTGGTTAAAATATTCTCCCTGTTAACTGGAGTTGCAGGGAACAGTGAGGATACACGTGTAGCACACATAACAATGGTAATATAATATCTTGATGCTAAAAACTAACTTAGCAGATTGCAGTAGAAGGACAAGTTTTACAGCTTATGCTTTGACTGGTGTTGGGGTAAATATTGGCAGTGACTATAATAGAAGTTAAACCTTTCTTTTATTCTGTGCTTTATAAATAAGTTTAATAAAATATTTAAAATAAATCTTTATAAAAATATGTGTGCTACATATTGTCGCTTTGAAACCATTGTATGCTTTTTACTGAGGATTACAAGTGAATTCTTCTTTGACTTCAGTTCCTTATGGAGTCAATGGGAATATTTTTTTCATTTTGTTTAGTCCGATTTAGACACAAGTGAGCATGAAAAAAATCTGATTTCGTACAGATCCTTATGGGGCTTTTGCAGTCATTTTCTCAATATGTAGACAGCTATATGCAGGACTTCGTAACTTTTTGTAATACCCTTCAATGATTTCCAGAAGGGTAAGAGAGGGGAAAATTCTGTATAATATTTTTTATGCTTTAGGGACCTTGACATACGAAATCTCTCTGCATCTGCTAGGTGTTAATCAGTTGAAATGTCATTCCTTTCATACTAAACCATCTGCACTTCACTCCCAAACTACTCTAGCTTGCCTGACTATCATAGAAGTCACAGTTTGGGGTTTTAGCAGGTCTGTGTTGGATGAGGAACACAGATCTGCTTCTAAATCTTTCCCACAAGAGGGATTTCCCCAGGTCAAAAGTTTGTCATGCAGTCTTTATTCCTGTCTGGAATCTGGATTCAAGGTAAGCCTTGAGAGTTTGGAAAATGGGAAGCAAGGAGCTGTGCAAGTAAGACATCAAATCTTTTTGGAGACTTATTGGAGTTGAAGACCTAATGGAAATTCTGGATATGATGTGCCTGTTGATGAGGCCTTGAAGAAACGGTTGCTGAACAACAATGCAGAGAGCAAGTGGTATGTGAACCAGTCTGGGGTTTTTAGTGTGCAAAACTAGCCAGTAAGCCCAGAAGTGAGTAGAACCTCCAAAGTAAATTCAAATGGTTAAAAGCCACAAGCAATTATGCATTCCAGCTCTTAACTAATATTTCAATGGCATCGTACAACCTTTAAGAAGGATTACAATTAGAAATATTCTCTTCATTATCTTAAATCCAGAGAAGTCTGGTGGATACAGTAGAACTAAATATTTTTTATTGGTGATGGCTCTGAAATAAAGCCTAACTCCAAACTATTTAAAATCGCAAGCTATTGATGAACACTGGAGTTTGGTTTCTGTTTTGAAAAATCCCCCCACTCACCTCCCCATCCCCCAACTCCCAACACCATGTCCAATATTCTGTGACAACACTGCCCTTTGCTCATTAACAGAAGTGTTCCCAGTGCTGCATGGAGCCTTGCTGTGAGGTAGTCTTAGAGCTGATGTGAGTAGAGGTGACTGTGATTATTTACTAAGACTGTGAATTACCGCAAGGTTAAAATGCATTGAATGACTTCATGTGTAGTAACCATCTTAATATATTCTTTAGAGTTCGGTACAATTTAATGAAAGAAGGCAGATATCAGTGCAAGCAAAATCTAATCAGATTATAAGGCTCTGTTTAACTGCTTCAGTGGATAGTACATGTCTGTGTTCTGTTGAGATTAATGGGACAGTCTCACATATCAACATTTATGGGACTAAAATAACTAAATGGAATTGAATGCATTAATTGAAGACACTAATGGCAATTAGCATTTTAATATGAATGCTGTAAAACAAGACCATTGATTGCTAGTCTGAGAACTACAGCATTCAAGTCCTAGAGACGTTGCGCACCTGTTGGTCTCAAGACAATGAAAGCCTTAAATAATTCCAGCCTGATGCCAGAACAGAACTACAGTGTGTACAAACAGCATTCTATTGAGAGCATAGCTGCTCAGCAGCAAGGCAAGCCCTTGAATTTATAGGCGACACTCTAGTTTCAGCTGTGTAAGCAAATATGAAAAAGCATTATGGTGTGCCCATAGACTTGAAACTACAGGAGAAGATATCATTATGAAAGCCATAATTATAAACCTGATATAGCTGCTGTAACGGGAACACTGACAATATAAATAGATTCTGGAAAACTGGGCTAAAGCATTTTTCCTCTAGTGCTTCCACTTCAAAGGGCTGGGTTTTTTTAAATATAATATATAAATATGGTATTTCAGCATTTCTACAGTCTAGTACTTCTGAAATTATCTCTATTGGTCAACAATCTACTTTTCCTCTCTCATAGTGTTATTATATTCTTATTTATGCTCACTTCTTACTGACAGTCATGTTTAATGCTTCTAATTTACAAGGAAAGACTGAAAATTCTTCTCTTATTAAATTTTTTAAAAAACAACATCACTTTGAAAAAAAAGGTAGTTAAAGAAAATGAAATTTGCAATTTGCATTTTTTTCCTTCAAGATAATCCAGGTAGTATTTACTTTTCTGCATTTTATTACAAATGTGACATGTAGTCATAGTCACAGATAAGGTCTTTAGAATCCTAATGCAATCTGCCTTTTTTTCCATGATAAAATTAGGTGAAATGAAAAATAAGAGTCTCCTTAGCATTTAGGTCACTCATGGCTTAGAAAAATAAGAGTGAATGTATTGTTTTGCAAAGCAGTACAAAGTATAGATATATAAGGAGTATAGCAAAGAGAGGTAGAATTATAGGTGCTTGTGGCACATACAGATACTTCGGGGTGGTGTCTAATAATGTTATTATTTTTCCTTTCTAGGGCAGAGAAAAAGCCAGCATTTTCCTCTACATATACAAGACGAACTTCCTAAAGTAGACAGCTTCATCCACAATAGTCTTTACATTGTTAGAATTACTTCTACAGAAATTTCAGGTTCTGCAAACAAGTAGAGAAAAAAACAGAGAAAATGGACTTTGTTGTATGTTTGTTACTTTTCTGTTTTGGAAAAAAAAAAAAGCAAAAAGCATATTCACTTTTATTTCTTTCACTCTGAGAAGCTGCTTGATTGAAACAAAGGTTGGAAATGGATCACCATGCTTCTATTGTCCCAATTCAGTGCACATTGCCTGCCAGCTTTTCAGCACGTTCCATTATTAGTCTTCATCCTTTGCATGTCTGCGCAGTTCTCTTTTTTTAATTCCCTATTTTTTCCCCAGCTTTGACAATCAAGATGACATTCAGACCCTTTCTCCTTGTGTCATTGTGTGCCATGTGTCTACTTGCCATTTGTCATCTTTCTTCATCCATTTTTGTTCACAGTTTGTCTGCCTTCAATCATATTTCTTTGACTGCTTTAAACATGAATGTTCAGTCAGTGTTTGTTGACTTTTCTGCGTTCATTCTCATGCACTGCACGTGAGCATTCATGATTTTATTCTGTGTGTCCTATTGCCTTCATGTCATTCATCTGTGGTCTCCTTCCTTTTTCTATTCATTATGATTTAAATCACACTGTGAACGTGACCACCACTTGCTGGCAATAAGCTGCAAAGTAAGAAGGTTGAGCATATCCCTCTCTTATAATTTAAGCCTGGAACAGAGCCCACACTTGACTGGGAATTTATCTTCCATTCAAACCACAACAACCTTTAGCTGAGACTGTAGAGCTCCACAAGAGCTGCATTGGCTGTCTTTCATTTGTTCAAACTCTGGTGGAGCATGTAAAATGTGAAGAGAATGTATTGATTCTGGGTTATTTGCTAAGTATTCAGATCTGAAAAAAATAATGCTATCACGCCAATGTTGGTTTCTAAGTAAAAGTTTTAGTGATTGGCAGTTAGTTCTAAAATCCCGTATCTTTAGGACTTCAGTTAAAGAAATGATCCTGGTTTTACAGGGACTAGTCTTGTCCTCCTAACTCATGAATGCCAGCACCGAGCAATAACATGCTTGTTTATTACAATTTCTAATACATTCAGACTTACCGAGTAATCAACTATAATATCTATTAAAATAGTTCCTCAGAGATAATTTTATTTCTTTTGAGATGAAACTTGTACGAAGCATATTATTCAAGATATAGGTAAAATCAACAAAGGATAGTCTTGTTTTGAGATTCATTCAAAGCAAAAGTCTTGTGAGTTTATATAAACAGTACATCAAAAGAGAAAAAACATTTAAATAAACCCCTGGGTAGTAAAAATTCTGTGGTTTGCACAGCTGTTAGCTGGGATGCAAGTGAGATTGAGTGGCCTAAAGCCATTCCTCAGCTGCTATTGCTGTCTTGGAGAGAGAGAAATTAATCTTTTCATTACCCACATCTGACCAGTTTTGGGCAAAGGCAGCATCATTTCCAGCTGAGTCTTTGGTTCAGATTACAGACTGAAGAGAGATTTGGATGTAGATTTGAAATGCATCTAAATTGTTATGTTTTCTACATTGATATCTCCCTTTATATGGCACAGTCCTAATGCCCTCTGAAGTGCCCATAGAATACCTGCTGCCTAAGAGTTCTGGGTGTTTTCTCTAAGGCAGAAAATAATTTTATTTGCATTGCAAGACAAGACAACACATAGACAAAACTGATTTCTTTTGAAAATACTGCAAATACAAAGGATAAGCTTCTCCTTTGCTTCTTACATTCTAAATATAAATACAGATTATTTGAAAAAAAAAAAAGTGATTTGTTTTCTCCTAAGTCTCTTAATGAAAAAGAAATATATCAGAGTAAGGCACAAAGCAGACTAACTTATAACAGGCCACCACATATCCCAAAGAAATGCTCCTTAAAGAACCTGGAATTAACACTTCAAAATATTCTGTACTGCTAGTAAATGCATGGTGACTCAGAGACTACAGCAGAGATCTACAGCAGGACGCTTCATTGATGAGTCCTTGTCCTGCTTGGCTGCTCATCGACAGAATTGTCAATGACTGCGATATGTTCCTAATATTGTCATCATGGCCATATTCAAATTGCAATGTTTTGGGACAGCAAGAGTAAAACAATTCTGACAAATACTGGAACTTGCTGGCACTAAACAACTGCTCTAAGAACTACTGTAAAGTCTGCATAGAGGGTAAGTCACTAAATCCATGGATAAAGAAGAAAGGTACTATAGACAATTTTTTTCTTATGATCTGTTCAGTGCCCAGTATAGGAAACTTTTGTAGTAGAACTAGTAATGGCTTTATTTCTCTTACAACCCCAGGCACCAAAGGCATCTTTCCATCCTACAACAGGAGTGTTTCCATAGAGATGTATGTGCAAACATATGGTGAAACACCCATCATCAATTCATTTCTTAGGATCTCCCATGCAGCTGTCATGTGGGAAGGCCTCTTCATCAGTGGCCACAGAGTCACCCACACAGTTCTTCTGCCTGGGCAAGGACTGCAGCTGCTATCAATTCCTTGCCTGTATGTGCTATTAATACAACATTGTATGTGACTTAAAAGAAAGTGTACTGTGAAAAGTAATACAAGAGAGTTTAACTGCTCCATGTACGGTTCTGTAGAGAGTAAGTAAGGGTAGAGCGTAGAAAATGCAGAGTGAGGTAAGTGAGGTGAGCGTGATTATTTAGTGATATACTATCAAACAGCAATGAGACTAACATGAATGTCTTGTCTTTTGGGAATGACTGAAGAATTTTTTCATTTCCAGGGAGATAAAAATGTTTTGTTTGTTCAACTGTGGCTGCTGAATAGGTAATACAATTCTTGGCTTGGCTGTGCTTTGGCAGTGGAAGCGTCCCAGCCCTTGTTAATGTTTACTCATTACATTTGATGAAGTAAGCCAGGAAAAAAAACAAAACCAGGTTTTTTTCTCTTAGAAACTGGTTTTCCCATCTCAATCCATACTCCTTGGCCTGAGGTAAAACCACTTCAGACAACTCAGTAAAGGCAGGACTGGTCCCATAAATCAGATTTCCACAGTAGACTGACTGCATATGAACTAATTGCTTAAGTTGTACACTGATCTGTACAGCCAATTTTTTTTTTTCATCTCTTGCTTTTGTTGACTCACACAAAGTGGCAGTCGGCTTAGTTTTTTTATCATTTTTAGTTCCTTGGGAAATTGATACTAAGAAATAAAGAATGTCACAGATAAGTCTATGGTCCTTTAAAGAGTGATGCTTGTAGGTGGAATAAACAATGTGGACCCACCATATGGACATCTCCTTATTTCCTTTCTCCTGACAGAGATAGCCACCACTAATTTATTTATCTTAACTGCCAGCCACTGCCACAAGGTCTTGACCTGCCTAGTTTGAAGATCACTGTAGTGTTTTATAGAATCATAGAATCATTGACGTTGAAAACGATCTTTAAGATCACTGAGTCCAATTACAAACCTAACACTGCCAAGTCAATAAACCCTTTCCCTAAGCGTCCCATCGATACGTCTTTTAAATACCTCCAGGGTATTTAACTACAACTCAACTACTTCCCTGGGCAGTCTCTTTCAATGCTTCATAGCCCTTTCAGTGAAGAAATCTTTCCCAATAACCAACCTAAACCTCTCCTGGAGCAACTTGAGGCCTCATCCTTTTGTCCTACCTCTTGTTACTTGGAAAAAGACTGACAGCCACCTTGCTAAAGGTGGGATTGTAGAGAGTGATAAGGTCTCTCCTCAGGCTCCTCTTCTCTAGACTAAACCACCCCGGCTGACTGAGTTGGTTTTCATAAGACTCATTCTCTAAACCTTTCACCTGCTTCATTGGTCTTCTTTGGACACCTCAATATCCTTACTATAGTGAGGGGTCCAAAACTGAAAACAGTATTCAAGAACAAAGTGTTATGAGAATTAGGGCTTTTCTTTGGCAGGCAGGAAGAAATCATTGAATGACAATAGTGCCAAGTGTCTTTGGCAAGCAGTAGAGAGCAGTTTAGATCAATGTACAGCTTCAGTAGATCAGTTCACAAGCAAAAAGTTGCTGTTCTGCTTTGTAAATTTGACTTATAGAGCTACTTCAGGCTTTATTGAGTTGTCCAAAGTGTATTTACTTCGACCTAGGATTATGGTTTGAGATGTGAGAAACTTTGTGTGGATTTTTTTCACCGTGCTCAGATAACACAGGAATACTGTTACATGCTTAATAGTGTTGAGTGGGAAAGGAAGGTCTGTTCAGCTCAAGACAGTATATTCAGTTGTGTATATTGGACAATATTTGACTGTATTGACACAAGAGTAACAATTTTCTAGTAAGTGAAAATATGATATACCACAGCTGCAAAATACTGAGAGAATCTTGACTGAAAGAGGAAGTCAAAGAATGGGTTTATATTTTCAGGTAATAAAGTTTATTTTAATACTTCATCTACATACGCAGATAGGATATTAATCTATAAATCAATCTATAAAATCTATAAAGTAATCTATTAAATCACATTGTTTAGAAGAATGTATGTGACGTTGCTGACATGTTTAATATGTTAACATATTAAAATGCCTTTGCCTAGGTCACAGTTGTGATTTACTCTCAGGAAATGCAGATAGTCATTTGGGATAAAAAGAAATGAATTTGGTAAATCATTTGCTTTCGGTAAATAAAAGGAGTGACACATATACCCAATCTGACACAAATGGCTATTTGGAAAGAATTTTTGTGTATGTAAATTATGTGTGTATATATATGTACATATAATGTGTGCTATATGTGTGTTAATTTTGCTACTGTAATTAATTTCATTTTCTAGATATGAGCTGATTTTGTTTTACTCCTAGGTAGTAAAGCTGAATACATAAATGGAGTGACATGCTATTTCACATGCAAAGGATAAACCCAAATGATTCTGTACTTTTATTAGGATGAGGAAAATTTCTATTGACTCAACTGTGAAGAAAATTCCAGGACACAATCATCTAACTTTGGTGGGCATACTATGAAAAAGTAGCTCTATGAATGACATCACAATGTTTTGGATTTGCTTTGAACACAAGCACTATGTAATTTTGTTATAGAGCTCTTAGAGAAAATAGAAATAATCTTTTTCATTTTTTTCAGAAGTATGCGGATAAAATCTGGTGTCTATTTTCTTCTTTCTTAGAATGAGCTGTTTGGCAGCATCAGATGGGTTATAGTGTGTTTTGCTTCATGGAGTATAAGCAGAAGCTTCTTGACAGCTCTACTTTTCCATGGTGATTTTTGTTATGTGTAGTACTTTTATTTATGCATTTTTGGTTCTTTTAAATAATCAAAGACTGCTCAGGTCTCTTAAAAATCACATGTCTAGTAGCATTACTTTTATTAACTACAGCACCATATTTCACTGCTAAAATTGAGGAAGGAGTGTCTTTTGTACTTGAAAATGTACCTGGAGTTAAGTTTCATGGCATAAGCCTGCTCCAGAATCACATATCTCTGGAGCAGTCTAAACTCCATTTGGGTCTCAGTTTTCAGTGTGTTCTCCTATGGGTACAAAGTTTACATAATGTATTCCTTTCCTGGTCTTTTCTTCCTTTACAATCACTCGCTGCACAAACAAATTCAGGATTTTTGTGAAAGTCGGAGGCAATTCCTCTTCTGAAGGCAAGGCTCCGTTAGAAGCTCTTCCCTTATTAGATAGGGGAGAAGTCACATGAATCAGCTTCTCATGTGGTGGGACTTTGCAATGTTTCTTCCCCACATGGATTCTTAGATCTGTAAGGAGGAGCGAGGTCACACTTAGAACAGCGCTGTTAAAAAGTCATTCCACAACTTGATTGGAAGGCATCCTTCATTTATTCTGATGTTCACACAACTGTTGTTTTTCTCAGACCTCCTCAGGCACACAAGATTATGCTAGAAATGATTTTTTTTTTCTCTACTGCTGACTAACTTTGTGTTCATCTTATGTTTACATGTATTCAAGCCCCATTACTTTGTCAGTCTGCTTAGAGAGTCTCAGTGTCCTAGTCTTCCTTACACTCATGGTCAGAATTGATGCAAATGTAGTGGCACCATGTTTCAGTCCAAAGCTTTGGAGTTTCCCATGGCAGATAGGTTGTTAGAGTGCTCACCTGGAACAGAAGAGCATCAAGTTTGCTTTGCCACCTGAAGGGACTCTCAAATGTGATCATTTGTAAGTTGTCTTTTCCTTAACACAGCAGCTGCAGATGACAGTTATGTGCAACTGAATACAACACATACGACTTGCAAAGAAATTACAGGAAACATTGCTCTTTTTCTTAGAATCTTCTCCGCAAAGAGGAAAAGAATACATCAAAACAAAATAAAATATCACAAGTATGTAATGGTCATAAATTCCCATTTCTTTTGCCCTTCAACATTATATTTAGAATGTTTATTTGATATGACCATTTGTTGTTTAAAAGTGGTGTCTTCATCCACTAAAAGGAAAGGTCTTCTTTGGTGGCACATGCTCTGCAGAAACTGATTTTTCATCTCACTTTATTTCCTCTTAAATTAATGTTTTTCTTGTAGGTTCAGACTTGCTTGCATCTGAAGTCAATTAAACATTAGTCACAGACTTAAATGAAAAAAGGACTGAATTTCCATCAGTAAGCCTTTGAAAGAGAATCTGAATTGAATGTGCAACAACAACCACAAGAGGTACATTAGTATTAGTTCCCCTACCTTTTTCTGTTTACCCTTTTAGTTCTTGAATCATATGATGAGCATATATGAACTACTTTTCCTAAGAGCTTCTTTCAAATATTTCCTTTTAAGAGTGTTAAAGAGCTATATATCCGCATAAAGTAAATTCAGAAGTTAGATAAGGCAAGAGTGTTCAAATAATCTTAAAAAGTAAGAATTTTATTGACTTAAGTGCTACTAGTGTTTTGATATTGGCTTAGTGGCTGTAAAAATCAGTGGCAGTAGAGATAAAGGTGTAATGAAAAACTGGGATGAAGGCATTCTCATAGAGTACCTTTGCAAGGACTAAGTGTAAATACACGATGAAGTTTTTCTGTGCATTAGCAAAGAATTTGTGTGTATGTGATTGTGTATATATATATATACACATATATGTGATACACTTTTGAGTTTTTATATTTTCAGATCCCTTAAGAAGTATTTGTCTGTGTACCTGTAAGTATACTGGACTGTGTATAGTTCTTTAGTACTAAGATATATGAACAGCCTTTGTCAGCAGTAGCCTGCAATATAAACCAAATGCCTGTTTAGTAGACAAGTATTACAAAACAAGTTGTCTATTTTAATTCAAGTACTGAAAGAGATGAAAAGAACTAGGGGATTATAGTGTAAGACTAATCCCTTGTTCTCAGGAAGTTCCTGTAAGGCATGGAGTAGCAGAGAGTATTTTAATGAAGTCTGTGTGCAATTTTGGCCATAACTGGTTTTAAGGGTTGATTTCTGAATTATTTGTGTTTTAAACACTTGTCTTAATGTAAAACTGTGTGTGCTTGGGGGCTTTAAGCAGTCTGGCCTTTTGGCATCTTCCTGCTCCAGTGTTCAGGGGCTGTGCTTAGAGAAGGGAGGGGGCTTTGCAATTTGTGAAGGGGCAAAAACTTCTGACTCTCTCTAATTGGCCTGAAGAGGCAAGAGCACTCCTGGCTGCACACGGGCACCCAAAGAGTTCAAGCAGTGGCTATTCTGGAAAGGGTATTTAGAACTGTAAGTGACCCCCAAAACTCCCAGATCCAATTCCAGAACCTTCCAGAAGGGTCTTGTACACATGCTCCACTTCGAGAACTTTCCAGTAGGGATACTGTGTAATGATGGGAAGACCCCTCCTCTGTGCTCCTCATGTGCAAATAAGGGATGGAGCTCCTTTATAAATAACCTGTGTCAAAAACACACATGTGCCCACTGCCCTGTGGACCAAGTTTGATGCTGAAATCTTCACTGGTTCCATTTGGGTGGTGATTATTTTTCTGTTACAGTCCTCTTTTCCTGCTTTGTCTCCTCCCGTCCCCGTGACATTATCACTTTGGGTGGCATTGACTGTATTTGATCTGCTGCTGTTTTGTAAAAAAACCAACATTTTGCCAAGTTCTCGTAATCTGTACATTTGACTGAGCTCAAAGAAAACTGAAGCATGTGTTGCCCCTTTCATGCTGCCTTGTAAACACTCAGAAGACCACCTACCTCTGCCCTTCCTGCCGACCCGGACCAGTGCATTGCACTGGTACAAGCAGAAGGAGGCTGCAATTGGTACTGGATCCACTTTGGAAAACTTCTGAGCATGTTTTGAGCAGGTGAGGGTGACTAAGGTACTGTGAAATAGATGTCAGTCAGAATGGTGGTCAGCATATTCTGGAAAGTTTCAGGTGCATATCTGAACTGAGTGATTTTAAAGGTTTACTAACAGAAAGAAAAATATTGTCCATAACGTTTTATCTCAGAAAGAACATTTTTTTTACAAAGGAAGTTCCACAAGCAGGAGCTTTGAATGGTGGCTTTAGTATAGCGGCCTATCAAGTGTCTAACTTGATGAAATTTCCCTATGTCATTCTGTAGTCTTCATTAGAGAGTGCATTGGAAAGAAATAGACAATATTATATTGGAAGTTGTAGAATAGAAGGAAATATTTAAAAACTGTGTCTCTGAGGTTTCCTGATCCTCACATCTGACAAAGCTGATTTTCTTAATATTAACTTTGGTACAAATTTTTATTGTACCTCTAAACTGTTTTTCTATCATCATCATGATCCTTGGTACTATCTAGATGCTTCTCATTAAATAACTGAGAAAATGGCTGGGAAAATGCCTATTTTGTTACAGTGCAAATTTCAGAAACCAGTTATGGCTTGTATTTATACTTTTTCCCAGAAGAACACATGGCTTTTTGCCATATTGGGTTTGGTTCCTTAGTGAATCACTCATAAAGGAAATCCAGCTTGTGAAGTAATGGTTTGATATTCCCTGTTTTGCTTTTCTATTTCATTTTTCAAAAATTGTCTCATGAATTAAAATAATACTTTTATCCAAAAGAAAAAATACCAACCACAACAGTAACTCACACATTTGAACAAATCATCAAGGTTAATCTACTTTTGTAACAGAAAAAAACCATATCAGGATGCTTTAATGTGCTTTAGATAGATACAAATATATTTGGTTATAACTAGGATGTCTTCTAGGGCAGAAGGAGACTGCAATAATGAAGCTGTGGGTGTTCTGGTTTGGGCTAAAACACAACATATGAACTCAGAACATTTGAAATGTCAGAACTCTGACCTTTCAGCCTGATAGTTATCATCAACATAATGGGCCACTGGTGTGTAGAGAGGCCACTGCTTACACCTCTTCCTATGTAAATTAAGGCCATCCCACAGCTGCTGGCAAAAGAGGTTGAACCTGCAGTGAGGGGCAGACAGGACAGGTGACCCAAGCCTGACCAATGAAGTATTCCATGCCATACAGGTCACAATCAGTCTAAAAGCTTAGAGATCATGAGGATGAGTCTTGTTCTTTGATGGCTGATGTTCAGGGAAGACCTCACCTGTCTGTTTGTCCTTGAACCCATCGATGTGTTCCTGAATCCAGTTTCTGGATCCAGTTCCTGAGTCCAGCTCCCACCTGCTTCCAAGTCCAGTCTAGAACCATCCCCGCTCCTGCCCTGTGGCATCAGCAGTGATGTACTAAGTCATTGAATTGGTTTTGTATATGTTTATATATTTTATTATTTTCTTATTGGTGGTCTTATCTTCTTTTTATTATTACAGTTTCATTAAAGCTGGTTTAGAGTTAGTTTCCAATCTGTAAGTCTCTCTTTCATTTTAGTCACTGATCTAGCTGGGGAGGGAGGGCTAAACCAGGACAGTGGGAAACAGTAGTCTTTTTTTTAGTGGTAAAAGACTGAAAACTCTTCAGACTGAAATCAACCATGTGCCAGCAAAGCTGGTAATAACATATATGTACAGATTCAGGATTGCTTTCAGGCCTTGCCAGGGCATCTCAATTGTCGCTGTTGAGACACGACACGGTGATGTGGAAGCAAGTTTCTTTATTGAAGTTACAGGGCTGGCCGGCCGGCTTGATCTTACGCGCGCCTCTTATACCCTTTATTAACACACACGTCTCCGCATGATTGGATTAGCTTATACATAAACAATCTGTGAATGGATAGTACTACTTTCATGCATGGTCCTATATTGTCTGCCCACTTCCCGTCCCATGATCTCTTTCCGGGTGCATTAATCAGGGGTCCTCAGCCCGCTGTGAACCCCACAATTCCCCCTTTTTGTATTTGTGCTAAAGAAAATTGCCCATTAAAGATTGCCTGTGTCGGCTGCTGCGGGGCCCTTTGCAGCAGACACACAATGCAGGGCAACATCGACAGCACAACTACAAACATACCCATTCTTGAAACAGGGAAGCAAAGCAGCATCAATACTTGACCACGGTGAGTAATATTGTAGGTGCATCTGAAAAGTATACAAACATTGATTTATACTCCGTTTCTACTGATCCTAACAGGTCTAACTTGTGGTTCAAGTACATGACATACTCCATTTCTACTGATCCTGACAACTCTAACTTGTGGTTCTGGTATGATTTATACTCCAGTTGTTATGGCAGTTCTTTGATGTTAGCAAGGGCTATCCATCACACTCATCTCCAGCTGTTTGATTCTCCACACGTGGCCTCCGTGGCTTATCCACAGCAGGGCGAACACAACGAGCAGGGTACCACCGAGGTCCTTCATCTGTGGAAACACAAGCATACCCTCGACCCCAAGTTAATAGCTTGCATGGGCCTGACCACTGACCACTTTGAAGGTCCTTCACTTGAACCTTCACTCCATCAGAGATAGCTGTGGTAGACTTCAAGGATTCAAAATGTCAAATCATTGGGGGATTCTGATGTTCCTCATTGATAGTTAAGAAATTTAATACATACATCACCTTGTTCAGCCTTGCTTCAGGTGATTCCCCAGACATTCCCGCCTTTTGTTTTTGTAAAAGGCACTTAAGTGTACCATGGGCACGTTCTACAAGTGCCTGACTAGTGGGAGAGTGAGGAATACCTGTAGCATGGCTGACACCCCAAGACTGTAAAAATGATTTCACTCACCCAGAAACATAAGCGGGACCATTGTCAGTTTTAATTTGTCGAGGAACACCACAGATGGCTTTTTGCCAATGCCTAATAGCATCTTTTGCTGTTTCTCCAGCATGTGCAGTAGCAATAATGACAGAAGAAAAGGTATCAATTGATACCTGTACATACTTTTGTCGGCCAAATTCTGTAATATGAGTTATATCCGTTTTCCAAATTTGTAGGGCCTGTAAGCCTCTAGGATTTACTCCATAAACTGTTGGAAAATGTTGGCCTTGACAATCAGGACATGAGGCAATGATAGATAGAGCTTCAGTAGTAGAAAGTTGAAACCGTCTCTTGAGTGCTCTGTGACCCTGGTGAAAAAATTGATGAGAAGCAATTGCTTGTTGCATAATGTTTGGTACCGGTCCTAATGCTACCGCAGATGCTAATTGGTCAGCCCGGGCATTTCCTTCTGCTGTAAAACCAGGTAAGTCAGTATGGCTTTTTACGTGTAGAATATAATAGGGTAGGCTGCGTTTTTGTATAGTTTCCCACAGGAGCTTCATAACTCCAAACAACAGGTGGTTTGTCACTTGTCCAAGAACTGCTTTATCCAATCTCTGTACTAGGCCTGCAACATAAGCAGAGTCGGTTACCCCATTTATGGCTTGTGGGAACTGTTGAAATGCCAATGTGACTGCTCGTAATTCCACCACTTGTGGGGAGCCTTGTTGATGCTCAATTAAATGTTGCCAATTTTGTCCATCAAACCATGTAACAGTAACTTTTCCTGTTTTCCCAGACCCATCTGTGAAAACTGTGGGTCCGTCAACAGGTGCTGTTTGGCTTAACAATTACTGTGCGATAGAGATTTGAGTTCCCAGTTTACAAAGTGGATGGGAAGGAAAATGATACGATATCGGGCCTGTAAAATTCAGTAGCACTGCTTGAAGTGCAGAACTATTGGCAAGACACCATTCAAAATATTGAACTTGTAGAGGAATAACAATACATTCCGGATCTCGTGCCAATAGTTCCACACATCGTGTTCGAATTTTTATAATGAGTTGAGCTAACAGCTCATATAATCCTGGAGCAGCCATTTTTGTTCGAAATGGTAAGAAGATCCACTCCAATATATGGAGGGGGTCTTCCCACCCCTGATCCCACTGCACGAGTGCAGCACAGGGCATTGTGCCTTCCACAAACACCAACGCCTGCACAATTACAGTCAGGTCAATGCAACAGACATGCTTTTCCTGAATGGCTTGCTCTACAAGTGTCAGAACATTTCTGGCTTCCTTATTTAGAACCCTGGGTGCTGCAATATCTGTGTCCCCTTTTAACAGATCAACTAGAGGTTGTATTTGTGATGACGTAAGGCCCAAATAGGGTCTCAGCCAATTTATAATTCCAACTATTTTTTGAACATCATTTAAAGTTTTGATTTCAGTTACTATCTCAATTGCCTGAGGTTGGACTGTTTTGGCCAGCACTTTCATGCCCAAATACAACCACGGCTGAACACGTTGTACCTTTACAGGGGCAATGACCAGGCCATAACATTCCAACATTTGTCTAGTGTCCCTTTCCAATTCTCCTAATTGTTCTGACATTGCAGCAGCCAATAAGATGTCGTCCATATAATGAGAGCAATAGCATTCAGGATATTTCTGCCACACAACACTCAGTGCCTGGGCTACAAACCATTGACAGATGGTAGGCGAGTTTTTCATCCCTTGGGGTAAAACCTTCCAATGATATCTTTTTGTGGATTCTGCATGATTAGCCGAAGGAACTGTAAAAGCAAATTTTTCAACATCATTTTCATCTAAAGGGATTGTAAAGAAACAATCTTTTAAGTCCATGACCAATATGTCCCATTGCATTGGAATCATTGTTGGGGAAGGTAGTCCCGGCTGTAGTGCCCCCATAGTTCCAAGAACTTCATTGATTTTTCATAGGTCATGTAATAATCGCCATTTTCTTGATTTCTTTTTGATTACAAAAACCGGTGTGTTCCAAGGACTGTGTGACTCTTCTATATGGCCTGCAGCTAACTGTTCTACCACTAATTTGTGCAGGGCTGTGAGTTTCTCTTTGTTAAGGGGCCACTGGCTTATCTGTAAGCCATCACAACCTTAAAGTGGGTTTTTTAGTGCCCTGCAGGATAGTGACCCCTATGGAAAATCTGTTGTGATATGGACTCCCCATTGTCCCAAACAGTCTCTTCCCCAGGGGTTTAAGGGGGCTGGAGTAATATAAGGTCGTACAGTGGCATTTTGCCCTTCAGGATTTGTAATAATTACAGGTTTTGCTGCAATGAGAATAGTAGCCATACCTCCTAGTCCCATTACTCCTGAAGTTGCAGGTACCACGGGCCAGGAATCAGGCCAGTCCCTTCGAGCAACGATAGTAACGTTAGCCCCTGTGTCAAGCAGTCCAGATATTTGAATGGAATGTGGAAAAGCAGTGTTCTTAACAAGGATACATTTCATTTGTGGTCTTGTGTCTGAGAGAGGTTGTGACCAACAAATTTGAGGTGGTCCAGTGGATCCAAATCCCCCATCTCCATGGATGGCTTGTTCTGTTTTAAGAACATTGCTTTTAAAAGGCACCAATTGTGCAATGCGAGTTCCCTCTTGTATTGTAACAGGGGGGGTGATAGTAGAAACCATTGCAAAAATTTGTCTTGTAAAATCCTCGTCAATTACTCCCACTTGAACTAGAATGTTTTGTAAGATAGCACTGGAACGTCCGATAAGTAAGGCACTGAGTCCATAACCGATGGACCCCCACACTTTCAGAGGGACCTTGTGTACTCCCTGTGTATTAATAGTTACTGTGTGGGCAGTGGATACATCCATCCCTGCTGCTCCACTCGTTTTTCCTGATAAGAGGTCGCAAAGGCCTGGGACTGCATTGCAGGAGACCAAGTGTTCTTCATGGGTACGGGTATTTGTGTCTGGGCGCGCCCCCCCGCGCTCTGTCTCCTGTTTCCCGGCTGTAGCAACTCTCCATTTATGTGATATTTGGACTGGCATTGCTTAGCAAAGTGTCCAGCTTTCCCACACCTGAGACATCTGCTAACAGCTGATGTAATTGCTTATCTAGCAGTGCCATTATTCTTTTTTTGTCTATTTGAACAGGCAGTTTTGAGATGTCCAGTCTGGTTACATTTACAACATCCTTTGTCAGGTGTTCCCATGGCTGCCATAGCAGCAGCGAGAGCAACCATTTTTTGGTCAGCCGACCCCATCTGGGCACAAGCCATGATCATAGTTTCAAGAGTCGGTTCATCTGACAAGGCATGTAGTATTTTTTGACAATCTGCATTAGCATTATCTCATGCCAGCTGTGTGATCAACAGTGTTTTGACATAGTCATCAAAACCTTGGCGTTCTACAGCAGCCCGCAGCCTCTCTACAAATTGTAAAAATGGCTCTCGAACTCCCTGTCTAATTGTTGCATATTTATCCTTCGGTTCAGCGATCTCGGCTGCTCTCATCAGTGCTTCAAGCCCTACTGTTTTTACCTGTTCAAGCACTGAAGGGTGCCACTGAGCTTGATGCTGCAGATTACTAAACTGCCCAGTTCCTGTTAAAACATCTGTACCGTTCCCATATCGGGGGTCTGACTGGGGGAGCTGCAGGTTCCGTATTGCCTGTGCACCTGCCCTTTGAGTCCAAATATTTTGAAAAACTGCACACTGAACAGGCTGAAACATAATTTATGCAATTTGGGCAAAGTCATATGGTGTCATTTCTTCCATAGTTAATAATCGAAGCAATTGCATTGTTGCAGGGGAGCTGGGACCATACTGTGTAACAGTTTTCTGAAGTTCCTGTGTTACTTTCCAGGTGTATGGTCTGTTGTCATCCATAATTCCCTGTCCTGGATCCCCCCGGACCACCAGGAATGCCATAGCTGTCACAGGACTGGGGTCACGTCCCTTTAAGGGTGTTGTTATTGACTCGGACAATGTCCACTGTCCTTCTAGCATAGCCCGTTGTTTTACCTTTTGCCAAAATAAACAGGGATCATACGGTCTCACAGTAACCTGTGCTGAGGGTGAATCCCACGCCTGAGGGCTTTGAGGTTTACCGGAGGAAGCCCCAAAGGCTGGCTTGGCGTTAGCCTTGGTCTTTCTGTTTTTTGAAGCAGCCGCCTCAGTGCCCCTCGCTCTTCAGGGGACAGTGGAGGGGCAGACGGTGTTACGGGGTTAACACGCCATCGGCTTTGTTTATATATCGGACAAGCTGAGTCTGTTTCATCATCTGACTCATCAACAAGAAAACTTTTTCGCACTAACCAAGATGGTTTATTCTTTATTTCTTGAATTTAGGTGTTGAAACTCAGATGGAGATGCAGAGTCTGGGTCGGCAGTTAATACACAAAATTCCTCTTGCTCCGTTAACAGATCCTCAGCAGATGGAGGCTCGTCTCGGGAGGCAAGGGGTGAGAGATCTTGCTCTGCCCGATCCCTCTGTTTTTTAAAGTCTTTCAAAGTATCAAACAAAAGGCACCATATGGTTAACAAAGATACTGACTCTTTGTCTCCGTGTGAAGCGCTATCAAACAGCCTGTTCCCTATTTCTTTCCAATTTGAAACAGTAAATGATGTTATTATATCTGGAGTATAACGGTGTCTCTTGCTCCATAAAAGCATCTTTTGCAACATTAATTCCTCTAGCTTTACCCCCTTCTTTTCTAGTATTTGCTTCCACATGCTTATAATCATTTCCTCCTCTTTTGTTAGTGAGGCTCCCATCTTTTTCCCCAGCAGCTCACCTGCACTCAGTGTCGTCTTTAAAGTCCAGGATCCAGGATTAAGCAGCTTCTTTTGCCGCACCTCTTGGCTATTCTTGCCGAAAACTCTTTTAACAGCTTCTCTCGCCGCTCCTCTTGTCTATTCTTGCTGAAAATTCTTTTTTAGTGGCTGTGCCACCTCGGGGAACCCCAGAATTAAAACTCTCAGAAAATCGCTCGCTATATCACGTCGGGGTCACCAGATGTCGCTGTTGAGACACGACACAGTGATGTGGAAGCAAGTTTCTTTATTGAAGTTACATGGCTGGCCGGCGCGCGCTTGATCTTACACGCACCTCTTACCCTTTATTAAAATACGCATCTCCGCATGATTGGATTAGCTTATACATAAACAATCTGTGAATGGATGGTACTACTTTCGTGCAAGGTCCTATATTTTGTGCCCACTTCCCATCCCATGATCTCCTTCCGGGTGCATTAAGCAGGGGTCCTCAGCCCGCTGTGGACCCCCACACCACTTGCTCAGAAAAGTAATGAGATCCATTCAGACTGTTGTAATGTGAAATATGAAAATATTGTCTCCTATAGTTGTGATTTCATAGTCTTCTATCACACCTCTGCCCTATCATTTCTTTTCCAGTCTGTTTACTTTTGCCTATTAGGGTAGGCACTCTGTAGGTCATTGTTTATGTGTCAATTTTCCCTACTATTTTTAAGGCTTATAGGGACAGAAATATATGTGCCATTGTCAAGATCCATTGTAGGATTTATGCACGGCAAATACACCTTCGTTGATATATATTTATGTTGGGTTTTTTCCCTCATTTCTGTTTCTAAGCATGAAGGATATCTTCTATTGATAGAACTCAGGTTTTCCACCACTGTTCTTTTACTGAAAGAATTTTAAAATCAAGAAAATGGAAAAGAATGCTTTCTCTATTTTTCTGTTTTCCTCTATTTACTCATATATTTATATGACCTTAATTTGAAATGACCATGCAATGGTGGCTAAGGTCAAAAGTGGGAAATTAACTTCATAACTTAGTAGCAGTGCATTTGAGACAGTCCTCAAGTTGGTGCTAATGATACTATCCACTAGTATGGAATTAAACAAAGATGTAAAACATTCTCTTTGAGTGTTATGGCAATCTTTGGCTTGACATTAGCCATAATAAGAGTGTTAAAAAAATATCCATTTTACAAGTGGATTTAATTGTAAACAACTTGTTTTTCCAAATCTGGTAGGATGGTTCTTCAAAACTCATGTATTTTCTAGACAATATTGAAAATAGCACTTAATAAGCAGCCTGGTCACTTGCAGTAAAATTTAGTAACAAACAGACTATTTTATTGTTCAAAGAGCTCTGATTAAATGCAGAGGATGTTGAAGTATTCTTTTGCGGCAGTCAGTGTTCATATAGGAAAAAATGTTCAGTCCTTCCAAGCCCTGCTTTCGATGAGATGTCATGGGTTGGCCAGTTACAAACTATTCATTTGCTTTACAAAATATGACAATACTGAGAGTGAGGATGTTCCTGGAATTTCCCTGTGATGATTGTCCTTTGAGGAAAAAAACTGATTTGCTGCTCTGTTTTTTATTAACTGAGGGCATGTAAGCTCATTTGCAATGACTAGAGATCTATCTTGTGTGCTGGTTTAAAGGATAAAGTTTTCAATAAGGGCAGGAATGACAAAATCCCATATTTAAGGAGCAAACTACATATCCTGTCAGTCAAACATCCCACATTACACAAAGCAACCCCCTGAATTTTAATGAAGGATATGCCATTGCCTGGCCAGCTCAACAGTTTCAGACTTTGGCTTATATTTTACTCTGTCTTCCCAGAAAAAAATTGTGAAATTCTATCCTTTAGGCAAATATATTTGAAAAAAAAAATATTTTGAGATCTGTGATTCCCACAATTAAGAAGTTAAGGAATGCCATAAGTTCAGCAAGGAGAATTGCATTCTTTCAAACTGGGGAGGAACAATCCCATGCACCAGTATATACTGGGGGGCACCTAACTTGAAATCAGCTTAGCAGAAAAGGACCTGTGAGTCTTACTGGACACCAGGTGAAAAAGAGTCAACTATGTGCCCATGTGGAAAAGAAGGCTACTGGTATCCTGCGCTGCATTAGGCAAAGTATTGCTAGCAGTTCAAGAGAGGTGATCCTTCCCCTCCAGTTAGAGGAATAACAGCTAAGGGGAAGCTGCTAGCACAGAATGCTGCTGCTTGTTAGCTCTTTCTCCTGAAAGCACTTTCATTGCAAACTGCAAATCGCAAATACAAGAACACTGTATTACAGTTTCTTCATCTGTGACGTTCCTGTTCACAGCAAAACCTATCTGCCTAACTAACAGTGGGAAGCTGCTTGTTCCCTAAAAACCTGCTTGTGAATCATATATCTTGCAGAACTATCAAGCATTGAAAGAGACTGCCCAGGGAAGTAGTTGAGTCACGGTCCCTGGAGGATTTAAAAGATGTGTCAATGGGATGCTTAGGGACAGGGTTTATTGACTTGGCAGTGTTAGGTTTGTAATTGGACTCAGTGATCTTAAGGATTGTTTACAACATCAATGATTCTATGCTTCTATAAAACACTACAGTGATCTTCAAACTAGGCAGGTCAAGACCTTGTGGCAGTGGCTGGCAGTTAAGATAAATAAATTAGTGGTGGCTATCTCTATCAGGAAAAAGGAAATAAGGAGATGTCCATATGGTGGATCCACATTGTTTATTCCACCTACAAGCATCACTCTTTAAAGGACCATAAACTTATCTGTGACATTCTTTATTTCCTAGTATCAATTTCACAAGGAACTAAAAATTATAAAAAAACCTAAGCTAACTGCCACTTTGTGTGAGACAACAAAAATAAGAGATGAAAAAAAAAATTGACTGTACAGATCAGTGTACAACTTAAGCAATTAGTTCATATGCAGTCAGTCTACTGTGGAAATCTGATTTATGGGACCAGTCCTGCCTTTACTGAGTTGTCTGAAGTGGTTTTACCTCAGGCCAAGGAGTATGGATTGAGGTGGAAAAAACAGCTTCTAAGAGAAACTGGTTTTTTTCCTGGCTTACTTCATCAAGTGTAATGAGTAAACATTAACAAGGGCTGGGACGCTTCCACTGCCAAAGCACAGCCAAGCCAAGAATTGTATTACCTATTCAGCAGCCACAGTTGAACAAACAAAATATTTTTATCTCCCTGAAAACGAAACAAATTCTTCAGTCATTCCCAAAAGACAAGACATTCATGTTAGTCTCATTGCTGTTTGATAGTATATCACTAAATAATCACGCTCACCTCACTTACCTCACTCTGCATTATCTACTTTCTACCCTAACTTACTCTCTACAGAACCGTATATGGCGCAGTTAAATTCTCTTGTATTACTTTTCACAGTACACTTTCTTTTAAGTCACATACAATGTTGTATTAATAGCACATACAGGCAAGGAATTGATAGCAGCTGCAGTCCTTGCCCAGGCAGAAGAACTGTGTGGGTGACTCTGTGGCCACTGATGAAGAGGCCTTCCCACATGACAGCTGCATGGGAGATCCTAAGAAATGGATTGATGATGGGTGTTTCACCATATGTTTGCACATACATCTCTATGGAAACACTCCTCTTGTAGGATGGAAAGATGCCTTTGGTGCCTGGGGTTGTAAGACAAATAAAGCCATTACTAGTTCTACTACAAAAGTTTCCTATACTGGGCACTGAACAGATCATAAGAAAAAAATTGTCTATAGTACCTTTCTTCTTTCTCCATGGATTTAGTGACTTACCCTCTATGCAGGCTTTACAGTAGTTCTTAGAGCAGTTGTTTAGTGCCAGCAAGTTCCAGTATTTGTCAGATTTGTTTTACTCTTGCTGTCCCAAAACATTGCAATTTGAATATGGCCAGCATGGAGTAAACATGTCTGAAGACTGTGTTGACAGGCCCCTCATATTGCCACTTGTAAACTAAGAAGCAGACTCTCAGGATTTACTGATTAATATTTAAAAGAAAAAAAATAACAGCAAAAGTTGTTCATGAAGTAGTTTTGTTCTGGATAACCGTGATCCACCAGCCCTATGAGAATAGATCCTTTCCATGCTGCATTGTGGGATTCAAAATCTGTCATTTCCAAAACTGCACTCAAGTGTCAGCAGGTAACTGAAGATTTCAAACTATTTGGATCATTTTTATCTAATGTATATCAAAATTCTAGAGTTTAATTCTGCCGTGATGACAATGTTAGGAACATATCGCAGTCATTGACAATTCTGTCAATGAGCAGCCAAGTAGACACATGGCACACAATGACACAAGGAGAAAGGGTCTGAATGTCATCTTGATTGTCAAAGCTGGGGAAAAAATAGGGAATTAAGAAAAGAGAACTGCGCAGACATGCAAAGGATGAAGACTAATAATGGAACGTGCTGAAAAGCTGGCAGGCAATGTGCACTGAATTGGGACAATAGAAGCATGGTGAGCCATTTCCAACCTTTGTTTCAATCAAGCAGCTTCTCAGAGTGAAAGAAATAGAAGTGAATATGTTTTTGCTTTTTTTTTTTTCCAAAACAGAAAAGTAACAAACATACAACAAAGTCCATTTTCTCTGTTTTTTCTCTACTTGTTTGCAGAACCTGAAATTTCTGTACAAGTAATTCTAACAATGTAAAGATTATTGTGGATTAAGCTGTCTACTTTAGGAAGTTCGTCTTGTATATATAGAGGAAAATGCTGGCTTTTTCTCTGCCCTAGAAAGGCAAAATAATAACATTATTAGACACCACCCCGAAGTATCTGTATGTGCCACAAGCACCTATAATTCTACCTCTCTTTCCTATACTCCTTATATATCTATACTTTGTACTGCTTTGGAAAACAATACATTCACTCTTATTTTATTCTCTGCTGCTTTCCTTTATTTACTCTGCAATTAAGTAGGTTCCTGTTCCCCCTGTGATTTTAGTCTTGTATTTTGTAGCAATGAAATGCTACAAAATGAAATGCTTCCTAATGATAAAAGTCATAACAATAGCTCTCTCATAATTGATATTCACATACAAACTCAACAAAAATACCACAAAGAAATGCCAGAACTAAGAAACTATATTTTTTTACTCTGCTGAAATTTGAAGTTTACACAAGATGTAATAGGTTTCCTCATCCCCCGCTTTGCTCTTTAACTCCTTATTCCTTCTCACAGTCTACTTCCTATTCTCCGCAGTTTCAATGGCAACAATGAACAAAGATGTCTTGGGCAAGCCAAGAATAATACGCTGTTGTTGATCTGTACACCTAAGTCTCACTTAATGATTTTTTTTCTTTTACTTACTCAAAAAGTTGAAACCTCATGGTTCTCTAGGGCCATCTGTGGAGTTCTTTGTTTGCAGACTTGAGAAGAAGCCAAAGCTTTGCATACCCAGTCTTTGAGACTCAAAACCAAGCAGTATTGCAGAAGTTCAGCTAGGGCTCAGACTAGCATAAAGTCACTTTTCACAAGACATTCATCTCTACTCGAAAAATGAATGGCTGACAATACTTACCTGAAAGACACTGCTCCTGAAGAAGCTGTATAACCTACTGTATACCTGTAAACTGCATCTGGCAAGTTAATTAACATAAGCAATTCTAGATGTTTGGATATTTCTCTGTCAAAGAGTTTGAAAGGCTGGCACCAGAGCCCAAAGTTAAAATGTCTGTGATAGCAATTATGTCACCCTTGGGACAGGCTTTAACTGGAGCAATGAAAGAAGCTGTTATGTTTCCCCTAGCTCAGCAGGTGTGAAGGCAACACAAAGAACATTCACAGAGGAATTCCCTTACGTGAAACTTAGACTCATTCTCAGTGTTGCATGCCACTGTTTCCACTGCCTGCGGAATAAATGGCAAACAAATTCTGATTCATTATATTTTGCAAATGTTTCTGTAGATAAATACTTACTTTTGAAAAGTTACTAATTCTTTCTGTCATTCAATTTCAGGTGAATGTCATTGTTATTGTTCTTTCTCCTTCTGCTTCTTTTCTGATCAATTTGCTGGCTCTTCCATCAGGAAAGTCCTAATACCCAATTCATTTAAGTATATTTAAGCCTGAATGCCAATTGAGCATTTCTGTTTTCCTTATACTTTATTCTAGCTACCTTTATAGAGAAAAAGTTCAAAGGAGATGGCAACACAGGCCCAAATCTGTAAGCTCAGCTTCAGATCAAGACTCAAGGATATTTTGATGCAGATCAATAGTAATCATCCCTACTTAAAAACTGCCACTGCAGCTGGAATGAACTAGTTTCTAATCCTTCTTGCTTGTCTAAGTTAATCTCATTAATTAGGATATGCAATATAAAATTTAATCACTTAAAAATAATATAAAGATACATTTTATTGCAATTTTTAATTTAGAACTATAATTTTCATTTGGGGAAAGAATTGAACAGATCACCAAAGTAAAGTAAATGCTACAGGACCTTTTTAATAGACAAAACAGAAAGACCTTTTACTATTCTACCCTAATCTGCACTTTCCAGTTGAGATTGTTAGGATGACTATTATATGCTGCAGGAAACCTTTTGGTATTTCATTGACTCAGATTTATAGGCCTAGCCAGCATTTTTCAAAGTGCATCACTTTGAGAAATATACAGCCAGTTTCTGACATGGCCAATGCATGGGTGATCTTGAGAAGTGTAACTGAATGAAATCCCTTACCAGGACAGCAACCTCTTTTCACAACACAGAATGGGTAGAAGGCAGCATTGGCTCAAATGACAGAAACTCCATATGCTTTTATTTCTATCATTTGACATTTTCAGACAAGGTTGTGTTTGCCAGCACAGCAGTGATTTTAGAGCTGCAGAGCCTCAAAAGATTAAATGTTGATTTCAGTTTCTAGGATTTATTATGTCTGCCTTCACACTCAAAGATGTGACAACATCACGAGTTTGGCTATGTTTCCAAAATTTCCTTTGCAGCCACGAGCACTACAAGGGTTTTCTAATTACGTGCTGAGAGTTTAGTGGAATTACATATAACTGTGATGATACTAAGAAAGGCAAGCCTAGTGAACAGTTTTGCTTGTCTCTTCTTACGAAACAGCAATTGTAAATAAGACTGCTAATGCAATGTGATGTGAGTGACTTCACAGTCAGATCTCAAACAAGAACAGGAAAAAATATTTACATTTCCAAGTCAGCTACATATTCCCTAATTTACCACATGAAAGTTAGCAAACTGTACTAAAGCAACCTCAGACTCATTAGGAGTTCTTTTCTAGAACCCATAAAAGAGGAAAGGAAGTAGTTATGCAGCACTAATCATTGAACTGGGAAAGCAGAAGGCAATTTCAACCCTCAGGAAGAACAGCAAGACAAAGAAACAGATACTTTGTAAGACCTAGAAAACCCCAAGGAGACTTGCAAAGAGACAATTGTATTTTGTGAAGAATAGTGAATGTGAAATCAATTTGCTATCCCGGTAACAGATTATCAAGCTGTATGAATAGAGAAGAGGCAACTACAGTCAGAAGCCTGATGCTTTTTAAGAATTATTGATAACATTTTCCATTGCATGCTCATGAGCAAGTTGAGAAAAGCACGGTCTTGATGAACCTATGGTTAATATTTATATTCAGAGTAATAACTAAATATTACTTCCCAACCAAAGCTCTTCTTCAGGTCTTAATTTAGGTACTTTGCCATTCTAACTAATGAACCAAATAATAAAATGCTGAGTGTATGCTTAATATTAGCATCCTCAGAATTCAGAATTATTTGGGCTAACTTGAGACATGGTCTGAAAGATATTAGAATACAGTTCAGAGGAGTCAGATAAAAGGCACAGAAATCAGAAATCTTGAGATATAAGGAAGGGGGAAATATCAGGTAGAAAGGACTGTTTTTATAATGCTCTCAGGCTTGCAGGAAAGAAAGCGTGAGAAATACCATCTTAGATACATGAAGAGATAGAAAGACCTCACTTTGAGCATGTCTAATTTTGTGTAACGTGCTTGAAGAAAGGTGCAAATGTTAAGAATCTAAATTTGAGCAAGAAGGGAAGGAAGGTTAAGGTTAGAGTTTTGAAAAATAATGATCTACAAGAAAAGACGAAGTTTAGAGGAGACAGAAGATACATGACTACTTTCAAATCTAGAAAAGGCTGCAAAAAGAGGTAAGAAGTCCCATCTCTTTTATTTGTGGTGTAGAAAGTGTAAACACTAAAGGTTTAAGCTGCAGAAAGAAAGATTTATGCTAAACTTTAGGTGATAAAAAGCTTTAAGAAAGGTGAAGCACTGGAGCGTATTGACTTGAGTAGCCATGCTTTTCGAGCCTTGGGGACTTTAAGAATACATTAAGACAAAATTTATTCATTTGGACTGTAGCATCCTGCAAAATAAATGTTTTCACAGTAAATGAGAAATAATCAACATATGTGAGTTCTACATGGGCTGTAAGCATAAAAGTGAACTTGCACATATTAGCTTAATCAAGTCACTCCTTCCAATGTTTTTCGAAAGCCCTCAGAAATACCTTATTGAACCCCTATGCTATGAACTGATCTTTAAATCAAATTAGTATGGTCACAGAGTTGAAATAAGTAATTTTATTCCATAGCTGATAATTTTCTTCCTTATATAGTTAGGAAAACAAAAATCCTTCGTAAGCCAAAAGAGCTTTAAGCACATTTTATACTGTCCAACTCCACTTCTGTCTTTATTTTATAGGCTGAAGCTTGTGTTGGATATTAAAGAAGGTATTTAAAACTGCACAAGATGGAAAGAATGTTTGCTTGCATACAGTTACAAGAGAGCAGAGTATGGCTTGATAGATCTCTACAGAAGGGGCCTCTTTATGCCCCCATGTCTTGCAGAATTTTCCTCTGAATTAGCCGTCTCCTTTCCTACACATTTCCCATAGCGAACAAAAAGAGCTGACAAATATCTTTCTCTGGTTTTTTTTGGCACAATAACTCAGAAGACAGAAGCAGAGAAAAAAATGGGAGCATGACTCAGCTGCCAACTTGAAAATTGCAAGTACTCTGACATTTCCTCACTCGAAATCTGAACTGGGCAGATCTGACGAACTGAAAACATTAGAATTGTTTACTATTTTACTAACAAATTAAAGGATAACAAATTAAAATGATTAAAACTGTAAAACTTTCCCAGACATAGACTTTACATATGAGCACAAAGAAGCACAGATGAAAATATACATAACACTGTTTTGTTTTAAGCAACTAGTACTCTTTCTGAAAGAGACAATGTCATCCTTCATTTTATACCAGTTTCCTATGAGTCCATTAAATCCTAACAAATAGGGTCAGGTTAAGTGTTAAAAGGCAATAACAAGTCGGGGGAACCCAAATAAAACCAATGCAGGAGCCATCAGCCCATCAAAGGCCCATCTGCACAAAGGCAGGGGAGCTCAGGGCACAAAGGCAGGCAGAAATCCAAACTGTTAACTGAGTGGAAGGGACACACTGTCTAGTCTTTCCCAGGGCTGTCCCAGGATACTTGTCCCCTGTGTCCAGGTGTTACAACCATCCTCATGAGTCAGCACTGGAATGTTCTCATAACTTGAGTCATAGGGGTTCATGTGTCTGTGGAGCTGCAACTAGTGTGAGCATTTGTCTGGGTACCAGATGCTGTATGGGAATCAGGGGCCAAAGGGCTCACATGCCTGGGTGCCCCTAAGTGGAGAGACTGGGTGCCCCTAAGTGGAGAGACTGGGTGCAACAATTGATGAGGGTGCAGGTGTGAGCACTAGTAAATATCCAGCTAGACTAGTCAGGGACTAGGGAAAGTGCCCTGAGAGCCAGGGAGGGAGGGGAGGGCTGACAAGTATCTTGGGGTGAGGAGCTGGCTAGCTGAGGGACCAGCAGAGTACCAGCTGGACAGGCCATAGAGTCTGGAGGTCTCTAAGGGTGAAACCTGCATGTGTATGTTTCTATGTGGACACCATAAGTAGAGAGCTTGGCTGTCAGCAGACCAGGAGGATCCCGGTCAGCGCTTTGTATGTGCACAAGTGCGAGTACCTTGTGGTACAGTCTGTACCAGCACCTGGATGGGGGCTGCAGTCTTAGGGGCTCCAGTGTCTATGTGCCAGCATCTGGGAAGACTGGAATCCAGAGGTAGCTACTGGGCAGACTAAGTGTCTGAGCTCACCTGCTGGGGCAATCCACCTTTTACACATGTATATATCTGTTCTCATCGGCATACCTTCATCCTGCTCAGTCAGAGAGGGAAGCAGGCTGAGGCCATTGATGCTGTCTTTGTTTATGTAGGTGCTTCTCTGTGTCTGTCCATGCTGATTTGTGTAGTCAGCTGTGTCTATATATGGTGTATACATTTGTGTCTACATGTGCCTACTGGGAAGACATGTTCAGCCTCACTACTGGTTAGACCTGGACACGTGGAGCAGCAGCAGCCTTACCTGCCTTGGGTTGTTGGGTCTAGCCCAGATTTCCCAGAGGAGATATTGCCATTTTATTTTTCATCTCTAACGAAGGAGAGAAGATATAACTTTGAAAAGAAGTAAATGTGTTATTTTTGTAAAAAAAAAAAAAAGAAGAAGTGTTCTGTATAACAAATGTCTCGAAGGGCAGAAAACCAGAATAAAATGCAACACAACAAAAAGTGAAAAAACTGATTTTGTATCCCATAGTTACAGAAAGGACACTTTCTTCCTACAGATTTTACCAGCTGAAACTCCTTTATCTTCCTGCTCTGGGTGGAAAATACCCCACAAGAAAGTTCTTCATGTAGCATTTTAACTATTGTATGTAGTAAAGTAGCCACTTATATAACTTATACCAAGTAAAAGACATTATGTTTGCTGTACGCAGAATTTGACCAGAAATGAACGGAATATATGTACACTTGCACCTGAACTGATGTTTCAACATGACAGGTTATAGGCAAATTTCTACCAAAATCATTGAAACACAACTTTCCATCAAAGTAAATATTAATTTGTGTAATTTTCTGTTTTATCCAATATAATTCTGAAGTGCTTTAAGTATGAGTCTGTATAACTTTACACTAATATTTCCCAAAATTCTAGTTTTACTGGTATTTGTTCATCTGTTCCCTACTCTGGAATCAGGTCCCTTGACTGTGAGACATTTCACAGTCACATTTCACACTGCATGTGTAATTGGGATGATTCATAATTTGTTATTTCCACAGTGTGTTCCTATTCAGTGACTGTTTCTGTTTCCTATTCTCAGCAGGGCAAGATGTTCAGGATACATTTCCTGTAAACACTCATTGAGAATGAAGGGCTCTTCCTTTTTGTACAAGTATAAGGATAAAGCATGTTTCAGCTCCCAAAACTTAGAACAAAGACTGGAAATTAGTCATCATGCAAATAAGTTCTAGCCGCGTTGTTTTTGAAGTCCTATGTATCTAGAATAATTGAATCCGCTCGGTTCCCAGAAATGTGGTAATAATAAGGCTGGAAAGAGGAGAGAGATGGACAAGGAGTGAAAAAAAAAAAAAAAAAAAAGACAAAACAAAGACTAATTAGCTGTGACTAACAAAACTGAGCAAAAAAAAGATATAATGAACAAATTTTCTTTTACTACCTAATGACACTGGCAGCAGTGATAGAACAAAGATATCATTGTTAATTCTACACTCCTATAATGCAATGACAAACTCATGAAACAACGGTTCTGTACTAGATTCAAAGTGTCATCAGAAATCTTGAAAATGAGGTGAGGCAAGGATAACAAGAACATGCCAAAACTGCAAATCATTACATGATGAAAAAACTCCCGCTTGACGGGAAAAACAAAAAATCAAAACTACATGGAAAGAGTGAAGTACTGTATTGTGTGATCTTTTAATGCTTACAACAAATAATAGTATCATTACTACAAATGTATCATGGTATATCATGTTACTACCAGTCCCAAGCTGCAGGCATATATATGCAAAGTATAGCCAAGTTATAGTAATTATTCTACTATTCCTGTGATGATAGAAAGGGTTTAAATTTAGACTTTGGATACTGTGATCAGAATCTGTGAAGTTGAGTTGTCTACTACTCATAAAATTAAACTGTGCATTAGTGTGTAGAGTTAGAAATCCCGCTTTAAGAAAATATAATAAAATAAGCAGCTAGAAAAGACAAATGGTTCCCAAGGACTTTATGATCTGTGAACAGCAAAGCTCAGCTAATACTGGAAAGAAGAGATGCCCAGTCTTGATGGACAAGAATCTATCTTTCCAGATTAATGAAGACTGAAAACTATGAGTCTGAAGTCCATTAATTTTGTTTCTAAGATGTTCTTCCCACATTACTAAAGTTTTACTTGCTGGATTGTGACTTGGGCCAGGTTTTTTTTGCAAAGGGCAGCTCCACTTTTGAAGAATAATGAAAATAGTGGTAGTGCAAAATGATATTTAAGGAATGTTCATCAGCTGAAAGTGCCACAAAGCAGAAGCCAGAGCTGAAGAAAAGACTGTATAGAAGAAATTCAAGATCTGCTACTTCTCTTCCTTCCTGCTTTTTGTATCCTGGCCGTATTTCAACTATCTGAACTTGGAGATTAGAACATTCTATCATGGCAAAGCCAACACACAGGAAAATTCACTGGCATATCTAGACTATAGCTGTGAAGCATGCATAGAGTACCAGGCTGAAAATCACACCACAGGATATGCACTGTTCAGCTTCTCTACTTTCTCCTTATTTCCATTTGGATTTACCAGTGGCACAATGTGGCAAGGCAGCAGGTAAGACATTTACCCCACTGCTTTTCTGGGCTCAGATGAGTCCTGAGGCCTATCATGGAAATATCTGCAACCCCTCTAGCAGCGACTCACTGAGTTTTAAATGTTAAAACACTGATATCAGCATATCAAGCATATGTACTTTAGAATAAAAAACCTTTTTTGTGACAACCTGACAGCTAAGACAACCAATACAAAATAAAGCACAGGGTCAGACCAAGAGGTTTTAGAGGAATGAAAACAGGCTAACTGGTTTCAAAAGAAAGGAGTTAATTTCACAAGAGTATACAGGTATTAACTTCCTGTAAGTGCTTCAGCAGCTCAAGTAAATTTTAAAATAAGCAAGAGAATAAGTAAAGGATAATGACCACGTATGAGAAAGATATGGGAAAATATGGGAATTCCTAGATGTCTGAAAATTTATTAGGATTATCAAGCAGTTTGCTAATTCTTCTTGATGACCTAGCACAAGAAGGAAGAAACACGTGCAGGAAAAAAATGTAGCCACTTAAAGCTACTATGAAAACATTTAAAAAGTTAATGAAGGCCTCAGAGTTCTGTAAAACAAAACAAGCTGAGAGAGTTCAGGTATCTGAGAATCTTTGAACGAATGGTCTTCATAGCTAGAGTCTGTCTGTGGCTACAATGACCATTGGCTATCAGTCTTATTTTTTCAGAAGTATGTCTGAAAAGCAAGCATCTCATTTTAGATCCTATTATCTAGATAAAGAAATTGTTAATGGTGTTTTGCTAGCACTGTCCAGAAAGTATATAGGATTCTTTGGAACACTGTTCTCAAGGACATGAATCTTCTTAAAAATACATAGTTAAATCCAATACCATCTGCCAGAATACTAACCTATCACAAATGTGCTGCATCATTAACTAATTTTAATTAGATAAAATTTATAAATAAAATGTAGAAAAATTAAAAAGCAATCACAGCTAATCAAAATAACTGTGTTGCAGTTTGCGTCTAACAACATGTGATTCACCATGAATATGGCATTAAACTATGCTGAGCTATCTTTTGTAGGTTTTACATTGAGCCACAACCAAATCCGAAAATCACAACATGTGGATATGAACGAAGAGGCTTTAAGTGCTCTAAATAAACATTTATTGGCTATAAATCCTGGCAATAATTGAGGTATAAATTACTTGTCTGGGTGCGTTTAGTTTTATTGTTCTAGGAAGTCAGGGCATAAAGTGAACGGAAGAGCCTGTGGATGAAAAGCCTTTTTTGAAGTTATTATTTTACTCCTCCTACACAGGATAAAGACAAGAAGCAAGTTAATCTGCAAGGAGGTTAGATTGTAGAAAAAGGAACAAGTAATTGAGAACATCATATATGAGGAAAATGGAATTAATTTCAATAAATCATAATGACTAAAGTTAGTGAAGGAATTTTAATGTTGATTTTTTTACTGTGATTTTAACATACATACAATTTTTACTTTTTTTTTGTTATTGTTCTCTGTGTTGTTATGTAGCTCAATAAATATCCTCAGTTTGAAAGTCTTTTTGTGCTTTGACTCCACAAGTTCCTGTTCATTAGTCATGTTTTCTGTTGAGTTATTGACATAAAACATCTTCTGAGTTAGCTAGAAGTGTCCTTGCTTCGTCCCCCACCAAGATAAGTATCTGAAAATAAGCCTAAGGGTAAAAATTATCCTCTGTAACCTATCATCTATAATTAAAACCCTAAAGCTAAAACTGAGTGTTAGTAATATAAGCAAAATGTTCTTCATTTTAAAGTAATAGATTAATACAAATACATTTGTTTTAATTAATCAAAAACTCATTTCTGTAACATTCATGAAACATTAGAAATTTATAATTCTTCATCCAAATCCACAAACATCTTTTTCCACAGACATAACTATTATTTATAATAGGTCAATGCAAACCTTATCTTTTGCTTAGTAATACATTCTCTGGGTTTTCAGTTTAATGATTTTTTTTCAGCAAAATTAATTGGTCCCTGTGTACTGAAATGAATTTCTGGAAGAAACTGTTATGTGGTCTACCAAAAGTACTATGTTTCCTCAACAGACTTACCGTGCAAACCCGAACAACACCTGTTTGCAATAAAGTAAAATTTTTTACAAGAGTAAAATTTTTTTTACAAGAGTAAAAAAATTTTTTACAAGAGTAAAATTGCCCTTTCCCGTTTCACTACTATTAGCTAAAGAAGTTTGGGAAATAGATAATATCCAAAGTGGAGAAACAGCTGGCCATCTTAATTGAGAACATCAGACAAGAAGAAAGTATGGTTGAATAAGGTAAGCTAGCTTTCCAATCAGTTTTCCAATTGGGAAGTGAATTCCAGACACACATTTCTATCCATTTTCACTATGTTAACAATTCAAAACTGTACAAAACAGAAGCACTATTGTCACTTATTTTAGATTTAGGGTAAGGTGGAAAAATAAGGACAGTATCTCTGAAGTTATCTTCAAAAAGTTCATGTATTCACATCAGTATTTGGTTAAAAAAACAAACAAACCACCAAACAAAAAATAAACCAGCAAAGTGCAATAAACTGGACTTAACAGTTTTTACTGTGGTGATTTTGAATGATGAGTTTGAGTACCTCCAGCAGCATAAAGTTGGAAAAGAGAACCAAAAGCAATATTCAGAGAGATTATTCAAGGTAAAATCTTGCTGCTTAGACAAGCTCATTGTGCACGTTTCACAAGAGAGAGGCTGCAGTTTCAGACCAGATTCTGCCATTAATTAGGCACCCACAGGGGCCCTAAATAGGTGTTTAAAAAGTTGGAGGAATAAAAGATGAAAATAATTATTGACCAAGTATGTGAAAAACATATGTAAAAGATTTTTTAATGTAATTTATTGAAAGTGAAAGGTAAGATGTTAACTTCCTTCACTTAACATAAACTTACACATGGAGAAAAGTGCCACAAAGTAGCATAACAATACAGGCAGCATATGAAAGACATCAGAAGTCTGCTGTGTGAATGTTATAACTGTGTGTATTCCCAGAGATAGTCACACAGTCATGATGATATACTTGCAGCTGTAATTTTTCTCTTCCTCATCCAGGATATTTGCTATTTATTTTTCTAAGCTTTTGTAATCTTTCTCTCTTTCCAAGTTTTTCTTAATTATTCTTGAAAGTTTGGCCAACAATAATTCCAGGTTCATAAAATCAAAACTACATCTTGATAACGTATATGTAAAAAACTTTTTAGTATTAATTCTTCATTTTGATTCCAAAAATTAGCAAACTGCCAGAGGACCCTGTTTCCAAGAAATTTCGCTTATGATTAAATTCCTGATGCAATAATCAATTTTCATTCAATCACAAGGTGGTTCTGAGGAAAACAATGCAGTAAAATATGGCATGGGGGAGTTCTCAATTATTGCCTAGAAAAGACATCTATATCTAATTTGTTTAACTTAGAAACAAAATAATGTTTGTTCCAAAAGACAATGACCATACTCAAGTACTGAATTTAATGGAAAATTACAAAGTGAGAGGTTGGATTTGTTAGTGTTTTGACTTATACATCATCATCAAGTATATAAATGCTGCAGCAAAAATTGTAGACTACTACTTCATTTAATAGGGCTATGTGAGACCTGCTGACCAGGCAAAGGAAAATCTGAGGTGTTTCGACAGAAATCATAGAATCATGGGATGGTTTGGGTTGGAAGGAACCTTTCAAGTTGATCCAGTCCTACCCATTCTGCAGTGAGCAAGGACATCTTCAACTAGATCGTCACTCGAAGCCCTGTCCAGCCTGACCATGAATGTTTACAGGGATGGAGCATCTACCACCTCTTTGGGCAACCTGTTTCAGCACCCTCATCATAAAAATTTCTGCCTTAAATTAAGACTGATTCTTCCCTCTTGTAATTTAAACCCATTATCCTTTGTCCTGCTATAACAGGCCCTACTAAAAAGTCTGTCCCCATCTTTTTTATAAGCTTCCATTAAATATTCACACACCAAAATTCTTAAGCAAGTCTCTCGGGACAGGGAAATGTGAGCAACTTCTGCCATGCCCTGACATGAATTTTTCCCTTTTTACTTCACTAGTTCATCCCTCACTTTTTTTTTTCCTAGGGAAAAAGAATTCTTAAAGGGAAGACTGAATTATCTAAGATAGATATGGAGCTCTGTTCGAAGGCATTTATACTGCATGCACTGATTCAGTCAGGGATGTTCTGCTTAGTGGAAAGTTCTGATCTTTCAATGAAAATTCTACGCAAAATTCTTCCAGGAAAAATTGTTTTGTTTTTTTTTTTTTTAAATGGTGACTTGGTGGTGAGACAGTGAGGAGATTAAAAAAGATTTTATCAAAACAAAAGAGACCAGTCACCTGCCCTTATGAGAGACCAGCAGCCTTGGGAGTCTCTGGGAGTCAGATAGGAACAGTGGGTACAGTGATTTCTCAGTCTATCAATGGTCCTGGGTCAAGCAACAAGACTGCAAGGGTCTCTGTGGTGGAGTCAGAAGCTCAGATTCTGTCACTATATATTTGCTATAATTCAATTGGATTTACCTGGAGCACAAGGATCCTGAAAATCCATAGGCCCATCAGTGCACTCCTGGGCACAGTTTTGACCACGTGAAATAGCCATTCCTGGGGCAGGACCCAGACACAATTCGTAGCACATAACCAGCAACCACTTCCCACACGCACTATTAACAAGATACAACAATCTTGCAGTCTCGCTACTGTCAGTTCAAGAAGTCCTTACAACGATAAATGGCCTTCCCTCTATATCCAAGGCCACGCCAAAAATCTCTACTTAATTTCACACTATGAAGATGCTACTCTGTTAGATTAGATCACAGTCCCTCATTACTTCAAATATTTTGAAGGGCAAAATTAATTTCTCCCATCTCTCACACTCAGATATGCTTCCACTGAGACCACTCGGAAGCAACACAGGTTCGAGGGCAAGTGCCACACAATACGGAGAGACCACCCTGTCACTGTTCTCAGAAACCAGAAGCGTTCCTTAGTTATATTGTTTAGCAGCTTAAACTGCTCTCTTTGAGAGCCAAAGGACTTTCCTAGGGTATCAGAAACATATGGATGGGGCTAACAGACATAACACAAACCTACAAGAGACTGTGTTCTTCTGGAGCCACAGCTTAAAGCCACGCAGGATCGCGTAACTCATTCTAAATGACACCTAAAGCTTCACTGTTAAGCAGGTGAAAAGCCCTAAGATTCCATGTGATGTTTTGGCTTTCAAAAACTAGTGGTTGTTTTGTGACTTTTCATAAGAAAATTTCCAACCGGAAAACTGTTCTTTGAAATGCAACATGAGAAATATCACATTTTCATATTACTTATATTTATGTCTCACTTTCAAAGGGTATTATTTATTCCTGGAATAAATAACACCACAGTGATTTTGCTAATAATTAGCAAAATAATAAAGATTATGAATGTGAAAAATTCTTCCAAGTAAATTAGTGGTAGACTTTGGCACCATCAAAGTTTATTTGTTCCAGATTGTCAGAATATATTATGAAATACAGTAAAATGTTTACCATCTAATAATGAATCCACCAAATTTGAAAGGATAAACTGCAATTCCTGTACCAAAGTGATATATTTTTACAAATACTCTTACTTCTTCCTACCCTTCAACAAGGATTTTGTTGAAGATTTACTCCTGTGCTCTACATATTCTCTAACTACTGCAGACGTCAAACTGGTGATGTATATGACCACAAATCCAGATTAAATGGTTAATTTAGGCAGGCACATTATGACTAGAGTTATCACTAGAGTTATCGGATTCATGGAATGCTTACAGCTGTATTTTTTTGTCATACATACCAGTGTGTCAACACTTTGCCACCACGTGACAACCATGCCATAGAGAGTAATTGCAGTTGTACCTCTGACCTTACACTCCAAAATAATAAAAGCCAGTTTACTTTTTCTATGAAAACTGTAGAAGGATGATCACAAACTCTTGCATAAGGTTAAGAGAAAACATACTGTAACTATAGGAAGACAAGACATTGGTTCACATAGTACCCTCTTTACCCATCTAGACACTGATCTGATGGTATTCTCAGATTTCTCCAATCACTTGTGTATATACAATGCTGAAGTTATTAGGAAGGTCATTTAGATCCTATCAACTCTGAGTAATACATTCAAAGCAAATGAGTAAGTAGCAAGGGAAAAGTGTTTTGTTTCTGATATTGATATATTACACTACCCTGAAGAGAATTTTCTCAGGAATGCAGCTAACATTCTTGGGTTTATTCTTATTCTTACATCATTATAGTATGCTCTTATTCTTATAAGAGTATATTCACCATACCTGTGTGATTCTTCTTCAAAGCTAATTCATCCTTCTTAACTACTCATGAGCAGGACTGTACACAATATTGCACAGAAGTGTAACTTCTTGCTGATGAACAACATCTGACCTTATGTATCCTGGGATCAAATACACCTTTTTCACTGTCACATCACAGTGTGTGCACTTATCATTCTGTAATCAAGTGCATTTCTTCCCACCTGTGATTCTCAAACCATAAGTATTCAGCTGGTATCAGAAGCCTTTGGTAACGATCCCTAGACACGTGGCCTGAAATGTCATCTTATTACAATTATTTCATTTTATTATTCCAGTTTTCAGTACCTCTTGTTCTTACTCAAAGGTCTTTGTCTGCCTGAGGCATTTGGCCCAGCTGTGTCATTAACAGTTTCAGCAGACCACTCATTGTGCTACTCTGACAGCACAGTCATTAATAAAGACAGAAAGAGTGAATAGGCTCAAGAATCATTAAAAAACTAACTCCTTGCCCTGATCTGTTTTTCTAATCTTCTCTGATCTGCGCATCTCACAAGAGAAAAAAATCAGTTCTAGTCCTATATAGGTGCATATATTCCCTTCCTACATGATAAAAATACTTGTGAATTTTGTTCAGACTATTTGGGAAAGGAAGTTAGTGTAAACAGTCATCTCCCCCAAAAATAAAAGAGGTTGAACTGAGTCTCATAAGGGTACTTTGACATTCTGTACCACAGACATCAAAACCAAGGATTTAATTTGCTCACACAGACTTAGCATTCAAATGCACATTGAATTTTCAGTTAAATGTTTAGATTCTTATGTTTATGAAGAATCAATAATTTGATGATTGACTCATGAATAAACTGTATTATGAACTCCTTTGAGTCACTTTACTTTTGCAGAAGTTCATTGGCTTTTTTAACCCAACATGCCGGTACTTGAACAGTGATGCTTGAAGAATTTGTTTCCTGTATTTCTATGACAATAAAAGCTTTTCCTGAAAGGTCTGATAACCTCATTTCACACTGATAATAAAAAACAAAGAATGTCCCAGTGTGGTATTTCACACCCTGAACAAAAAACAAAGCCCAGGGAGTGCACACAGAACCTTACTATAAACTGACAGTTTTACAGGAATATCATCACAATGGTCATGAACAGCAGCATAAAAATATCTTAAACATAATTTTCTGCTCCATTTTTCATAGGAAGAGGCCAGAAGAAAGCTAGACCCCTTTGTTGATCAGTTTATAGCAACAGACCAGAAAATACAAACAATCAAGGTAATTGGTTAAATAAACAAATAATAAAAAAAAAAAAAAGGATGTCCAGGTTTATAAAAAAAGCAGATGACATTTCAGAATGTCAGCTTTGTAATATAATACCACATAAATAGCACGCTTTGGGCTAGTACTGAGTAACACAACAAGTTTTACTTATTTACATGTGAAAAGTTAGGTACTCAACATTTTACTATAAAAATAAAAAACCCCAAACCAACAGGGGTTTCAAAAGTTATTAATGATTTTGGGCACATTTATTTACACACCTCTATCTGATTTTCAGAGAGCAGATGCCTTCTGAAGGAAAAAAGGAGAAAAGAAGAGGAAAAGATAAGCAGTCTTAATATGCCTACTTCCATTCTTAAATATGCCTAATTCTTGAACTTTTTCCAATCTAAGGATGACTTCCCAGCATTTTAAATTTTTTTAAAAAGGCTCTTGAAGGAAAGTTTCTTAAATTTTACATTGGAATATCAACAAATTGGTTTTTGGTCAGTAAAGCGACATGTAAGTAGAAGTTCCCAGTGATGAGCGAAAGCAGACAAGGGGGGTTGGGAGTGTTCATTAGAGCTTGGCAGTGTTCGCCTTGAAGACCTTGGAAGTTGATAGCGAAGGAGCCAGCTAGCAGCAGTTTACTGATAAGTGGGCATTGGAATGCAGAAAGCTGGCTGCATTTGGTTCAAGAGTTTGAAAACAGCCAGAGGAGATTGAGTCAGCGCAAAGTTCAAAAAGAAATATATTCATCCCGAGGAAGACTTCCTACTTCATCCCTAAGACCCCAGCCCACGACCATCAGGAGGCACTACGCAGGCACAAGACTGGAGTGAACTTTCCAGAACTAATTATAATATGAAGCGGGGAAAGGGTATGAATATGTAGTAGGCGCTTATACCTATGCATGTCTTTACACTATAAGTAGCTGCTTGTTAAGCTATACGGTGTGCAAGCTAGGAGGAGAAACCCCTTGCACCCCAGCACTGGAAATAAACATACCTGCTTTATAAATCATTTTGGGTTATAGGGTTTGATTCCACAAACCACCAGGACATAAATGTTCACATTCTGTGGGTTTATACTAAATTAAAGTATATTTACAAGAGTAAACCTAAATTGCAATAAATGTATAATGTTTAAAAAACCTTGTACTTGGCCTTGCTCATCTTGATGAGTTTTGCACAGTTCCCCCTCTCAAGGCAGTCAAGGTCCCTCTGGATGGCATCCCTTCCCTCCAGCATGTTTGACCATGCCACACAACTTGGTGTCATCAGCAAATTTGGTGAGGGTGCCCTCAATCCCACTGCCCATGTCTGTGACAAAGATTCTCTCTGTTAATGACAATTTAAAAAAAGAAAAAAAGGAAATTAATATTAAGACAGCCAGTGATTACAGCGCCAAAATTATTTTTAGAATCACACATAGGACCAAGTAGCAGATTTTAGTCCATGGCTATAGTGAAATGGTTGGATGTGCAGTAATCGCAGTTGAGTTAAGTGGCAGCAAAAGTCTCTAGAAAACATTATGATTAAAGAAGAGAAACTAGTTTAAACTTCTACCGGAAATAACTGGTTTCTTATTAATATAATTTCTGATTCTCAAAAATTTTTATAAGAGTAACGGGCTCAAATACTTACTGAATAGGAACTGAGTACCTAACTGCCACCTGCCATGGAAGAAAGATTAAGGGGAAGGTTAAGGGGAAGGTTAAGGTAAGGGTGACGGAGACCAGCTCACAGGGACGCCTTAAAGTGACAGACGGACTACCGCTCTGGTGGCAAGTAGCAATATTTTATTCTCCAAACGGAGTTTTTATACTCTTCTGGTTCCTCTTTGGACAATGATGAAGTGCTTCTAGTTAAGATAACATCGTGCTAGCATGCACTATTTACAAACTTTATTACTATTCTTGTCGTGAGAAAGCAGGCTCTATAAGTTCTACAAACAAGGGTCTACGTGTCTGGCCAGAGTTCACATAACATCCTTAACTTAATCTGCAGGTGTTCCTGGAGTGTATACATTTAACTTGGGCCCTGGAATGGGGAGAAACCCATTATATTGCCAAGAACCTCTGTGTCCGCATCCTCCCTTCCAGGAGGAGCGGCTTTTGATCTCAGCACAGTGTTCTGTTATTGACCCTTCCAGGCCCTACAGAACACTGCTCTCAAGGCCTCTGGCTTCATCATTCTGCTTTTGACCCTTTCAGGCCCTCAGAATGTATAATGGTTCTCCTCATAAGGGGAATGGAAGGAAAGGAAAGGAAAGGAAAGGAAAGGAAAGGAAAGGAAAGGAAAGGAAAGGAAAGGAAAGGAAAGGAAAGGAAAGGAAAGGAAAGGAAAGGAAAGGAAAGGAAAGGAAAGGAAAGGAAAGGAAAGGAAAGGAAAGGAAAGGAAAGGAAAGGAAAGGAAAGGAAAGGAAAGGAGAACAAATTAGGAAATTTCTTTCCTCCTTCTTCCCTCTCTCCAAGAATGTCTTGGGAACTAGCCTCCAGAATCCCAGAGACTTTAACATGTATACATCTTACATCTCCTCTTCCAACTCCGTCCCTGTAGGGATGGCATGTGAAATGGCCTAGATTTCCTGTCAATGTCTGAATAGTGTTTCTCCTCCAGAGGCAGTCAATACTATTATTATATATAGTACCACAGACTGATCAAAATTACACAGGGAATTCCTGGTCATGTGCTGAGTTCCAGTGGGAAAAGTCCCAAATCAGTGTCAGATCACAGCATTTTCATATTGGTGGTACATTGTTAAATTTCACAAGGGGTCCAAATAAACATTTGTTGCTGTTTTTCTTATTAAAAATCCAACAACATGTGTCAGGGATGCACTTTGTTTTCAGTAACCTATCATGACAGAAAAATAGAGATAACTTCTCTTGGAAACATACATTACTGGAAATGCTAACTTCTTAGCCTTAAGAAACAGCAAAGATTACTTTGTAAAACTTTTATACATTTGAATTCTTTCTAGTGAAAATGTTCAGATTTTATCCTTTTAATATTTGAAATTTATTGCAATTTACCTCTAGCTGCACTTCTTCAGTTAAATTGTGAAACAAAGTTGCCATGACAATAAGAAAATACTCTTCTACTGGTAAAAGCAATATTTATCTTTCCAGTGCTAGGAAGTTAACGCATACATTTAGGCACAGAATTCTAAACCTAGTGAGAATCATGGAAGAAAAGACTTACAGAATTATAATTAATATGATTTTTAAAACTACCATTTATGAAATACATTACATATCTTTCATGTAGTTGGCCAGCTGAAATATAGTGTTTAAACTCATAAAACATTTTCTGTTACAGACAAGTCAATTATTCTGTCTTTGACCTCATATTTGTTTATTAATTTCTAATATAAATGCAAGGAGTAAGTCACTGTTTAATAGGCAAAAAAAAAAGTAGTTCTTAAAAGCTACAAGGTTAGTGTATAAAATGTAATATTTTTTAAGGCATTTTATAACAGACCACTCACACCTCCAATGTTATTTCACAGAGTTTATTTTTACAGCATATTCTTATTGCTATTGCACAATTGTAGCTGTTGCGAGTTCTAGTTTTGTTATACAGTGATTCTCTGTCGCAAGATACTTCCCTGATGGCAATGTTAACTCACCCAAATCACATGTAGAACATATTATAATCATCAAGTGAAGATGTTTCTCCTTATAATTATAACATCTTTGAACTAAAATTCACCAAAAGCACAGCAAGTTCTTTCCCCACAGGCCACACAAGACCTCTGGTGAGCAAGACCCTGAAAGAATCAGAATGCCTATAGTTTTGGTCTGAAAATTTTAAAAGAAAAATGCACAGCACAAAGTAAATGAGCAAGAACCCTACTGTGTTTTTAATAGCCGTGCAAGGAAGTTAAAGAGAAAGTTTGCTTATAGACTGTTTATGGAACGGTACTTTATTTTACAAAGTACATACTGTTTTTCACCTACATCTTTTTTTAGCAGCTCCCAACAAACCTCCAAATTCTACTCTTCATTATGAAAATTATTCCATAGAAAAATAACAGAAATAAAACCTGCTGACATTTTTTTTAAATTTGATTTGTGTATGTACTGAATTAATATTGTACATTCATGACATCAATACTTCCATAGGCTGACTTCACATTTAATTTCTCAAAATGTGGACATGTGTATGAAATATAGATATAGGCATATTGTAAAATTAAATTTCTTGAAGTAATTTTTGTCTCCAACAAATACTTATTCTTATCTTGATGGTGATCATGATGATTACAGCATTACAAGATTTCTGGGAACTTTCTAATTGGAAGAAATTCACTATCCATCTGACACGTTAAATAGGTACTGCTCTGACAGGTGGCTGAGGGATACTCTCCTATCAATTCACAAGGTTCAAGACAGACCCCATGCTTTCTAAGCTCCTCCTCAGAGAGGACCTTAGGTGCAACTGGATCTGTCTGCAGTCCCAGACTTGGTGTATGTGTGAGCCACAGGTCGGAATTAGGGTAAAGTGTAGGTCATTTATTTTAAGTGAGAGATTGAAAACAAGTTATGGATTGCCATTGATAAACTGACTTGCTGCGTTAGAGCTAGATTATAATCGGTTAAGGATGATCTTTTATATATATAAATATATACACACGAAGTAACAACTGAAACTCAAGTTTCAAGGAACATCCAACAAATTCAGAGGCATGCAATTCTTCATAAAAAGCATCCGTTCTTGGGAAGGGTTGAGATGGGAGAGAGAGAGACATCCAGGCCCATCGACCTATCCATCAAGTAAGATGGTCATTTTTTGCTCCCTTTTGCAAACTGTTCCCTTTTGCAAGCCACTCCCTTTTGCAAAGTTTGGTATTTGCCATCCACAAGGCCTCGCATGTCTGTTACACCACACCATCAACATGAATGTCAATATCATATTTCCTCTTGACGTCAGGGAGAGGGTTTTTTACAGAAAATGCTAGACTAACTAGCTCATTTACTTCTGTTATAGGAGAAAGAAATCAATTGCAAATTATAAAATTAAAGAAATATTGGTTTTATACGAAGGAAAAGTAAATGTTTTCTTGGATGAGCAGTTTCAAGTTGGATGAGCAACTTCAAATGCATGTCTAGTTCTGCCTCTTGTATGGAGAAGAACGGTATCCATAGAGTTCTCAGAAGAACTGGGATCTTGTGAGTGCTGGGAAGAACTACATCCCTAGAATGCTGTACAAAATTGTACAATTGACAGTCATTCTTCTTAGCATGAAAATAAAGCAGCATTTAGCAACTGAATAAAATATCAACATTGGATTCTTTTGCAGGTACACTTCCAGCTGAACCAAATCAGCTTATCTGAACTAAACATTACCATCTTGCAGATAGCTAACACCCAGTCTTGCTGATGTATTTATTTAGCATATGTTTATGCTAAATACCAGCAAGAAGCAGCCTAGAGCTCTGAGGATAGCTACACCTAGGTACAGAGAGTGATTTTTCTACTCCAAAACAGCATTTCTTAAAAAAAAAAAAGAATGGTCATTTTGGTTCTTCTTTGGATACTTTTGAAATACATTTTTCTAAATGTTGTCTGAACCATCATAATGTCTAAATGACTTTGTTGCCTATGAACTTTCAATTATTTTTTTCTGGAGGGGGTAATACAAAATATATTTAATGGACAGTTTTCAAGTACCACTATCACAGAAAATACTCAAACACAGACAACATCCTACTAATTTATTATTTTGTTAGTATCAAGTCTGAAAGAATGAAAATTAATCAGTCTTGATGCAGTACATAGCGTTTTCTATCCTGGGGAAGAGAGAAATATGCTGATCTTTTAAGGATGTGAATCACTGGTAGAGCTTCTCAGACTGTAGTTTCAGAAGACGGCTTTTTTTAAAACCAGTGATGCCATTCACTGTGCCACTCACTCTGACATTCCTCCAGTAAGCAGTAAAAATGTTTTAATGTTTGTCCTATTAACCACACTGGAAAAACAAATGGGGATAGATAATCTGAAAAAAAACAAAGCAAAACAAAACTAAATTTAAAAAAGAACAAGAGTGGAAGGGCTAAAAGAGAAATATCTTCCGCCAACTTCCAAAAGTCTTTGAGGAGATTTGGTACCAGGAATTAAGGAGTAGATGTTGAATATTTCACGACAGTGTTTTCAACCTTAAATACAGTTTTCCTTTTAACAATTCCAACCATAAGACCAGCACTATTTCTGCACAAAGTAGTTAGCAAAAATGAATTTGCCCTGGTCTTTTACACTCATTGAAAAGCTAGAGAATCCTAACCTGGGGATCATCAAAAACAATCAAAAAAATTGTTTTCTGCTTCAGGATGGGAAAACGTACTCTATAATCTTAGCAAAGTGTTAGCAGTCTAGCGTCAATTCTTACTAGTTTATGGATTTCAGCAAGCTCTGGTATCATAAACTGGTTCAAAAAATTTTCTTTAATTTTATTTTCCAAGGCATGTATTGTACATTGAGAAATATCAAAGAAAAAATTCTTTTTATATCGATAAGAGACATGTACTGAAGAGTATCTGGTGATATCTTTGTGATTCAAGATGCTAGAACACAGCAGTATGTTTTGTTATGTTTCTTCTGTTTCTTTCAAGGAGAAGAAGTGCCTGAAACCAAGACTTCTAGTTCAGAAAATGAATAAAAGAAACGAGGGTACTACAGTAAAATATGAGAGCGGTGTGAAATAAGGACCCAGAATACTGTTCTTTTTATTCAGAGTTTACATACTCCTAATCACTTATGCAGTGTTCTGGATACTATACTTCAAGAAAAGTGAATTTGGTGTGAGATCCATTAAAAATCCAGGTGTAATATAGAAGCATATTGCTATCTTGACCTAAAATATTACAGCCTTGACCACTGCAGGCCAAATTAGAGTTGAACTACAAACACTCCATGATTGAAATCAGCCTATCTAAGCACAGGTTTTAGGTGTCTTTTAGGAAAAGTGGGTTGATATTCAAAGCTCATGTGATGTGAAATTTCTTCATTCCTTTTGCTTAGATACACAAATTATGTTAGAATGGATAATACTAGGAAGATATATGCTAAGCATATGGCAATGATATACAAGTATCGTTCTAGGAAGGTCTGTGGACATATCAGCCCTAAAGAGGCCACTTCCTCTTGCCAAAGTCTTTCATAATGATAGCTCTATGTATTTCTCCATCTCATCCAATATTAGCATACTGCTACTGTACATTCTGCCTTCCACCTGACAAGAAAGTAGCAAATTTCTTTTACCATGTCTCATAATAGTTGCCACTCCTTTTGCCTCAGGGGACACACAGAATAAAGCAGAGGTAATGCTACCATCTAGCAGAGGCCACCAAAACCATATTCCATACCTGAAAGGCATTTAAATGGCTGAGAAAACAGGGGAAAGACAAGTTAGAGAAACTTCACAGAGAATGACACAGAAAGAAATTAAATTAAAATGAATTTCAAAAGACCACTACAGCATGGCTGGAACCTGTTCTATAGTGCAGTGGATATAATATGCAGCTAATAATCCTGGAACAGAGAGATATCCAAGCTTGAGCTGATAGCTGAAGGAAAGCGGGACTGCGCACTACATGTAGTTTGTCTGCTCCAGAATCACTTATATTAATAACAGCTTCCAAATATGATTTTCTTTTCACACACTGTGGAAACAAATTCTGTACTACAGTTCTATTAAAATAACAGCAAATGCTCATATTCAAGCAGTTAAATGGTTGTAAACATCATGGTTTTCTCACTGTCCAGAAAGTCAGGTATATGAAAATGATCCTATTGAGTTCATTGGTATGTGCTATCTTCTTTTGTCTCAGGTATAGCGGGCTACAGAATTAAATCCTCTGAGGCCATATGTAGGTTTGGAAATTTTCTACAAGATTACTTTCAACTCTTTCTTACTAATTTTTCTTCTGCTTGACATTAAGTAAAATGCCACCACTTTAAGGAGAAGTTGGTGAGCCCATACTGGTTTTCCATCCTATGCATAAGATGATAATTGAGACCAGGATAACACAGGCGCATATAGATATCGAAGGCCTGGGTGGTATAAGAACAAATTATAGATGGCCAGTTTCAGGCTCTACAAGAGCAGGAAGACAGAAAAAAAACACAAACAGAGAACTGCTCCAGTATGTCCCCAGCTGAGGATGCTGTATCTTAGCAGTAATGCTGCTTATATGCAGCAGGCTCTTCCTCATCCTGGGAAAAGAGGAAAAGGAAGGTTTTTTTTTTAATTTTCCTATTCATCACATTTTCCTACTGATAACTTAGAAATAATATATAATATTTTATATTCTACTACAAAATTTTTTTAAGTAAATCAGAATTTTAAAGAGCAGTGTGTGAGCATGTCTTGTATATAGGTGGGCACTGATACTGCAGCACAGAGCTAGAGTAAACACAGATGAAACAAGAAGAAGTGTAGAGAGAAATGTCCTACTGAGATCACTTGGATTTCTGTGTTACTTGAGCTCACTTTTTCACTCATATCTGCTTGGTTCTTTGCTTCTCAAATGCTTCCTCTAAACCCTGTTGTTTCCTAACAAACCAGTAAACACATGTTCTATTGTAAGCAGATACTTCTGCCTAGTCACAGACACTCTAACCCCACAAATATGTGCAGGATGTTCCTATTTTAAGGTTAACAAGCAAAATTCCTATTCTAAGGAAGAAGTAAAAAAAACCCAACAAACTTTACTGATACAAACTGACAGTTCACTTAAATCAAATGCTCACATACCTGTTCATACCGTAAGGCTATCATTATATTTTAACATGTTGTTATATGTTAGTCTTATTTTAAATCAATAAAATAATTTTACTACCACATCACCAGCTATCTTGTTGGTAGCTTAGGTCAATGGACAATAAGGACATTTTATCTTATTCACAAGTGTTGGAAATTCATTAGGTAGTAAAAATGAGAAGAGGTTCAATTCCTTCCCTATTCAAGCATCTAAGTGATGTAAAATAAACAGATCATAGAATCGCAGAATCACCAGGTTGGAAAAGACATCTAGGATCATCAAGTCAAACTATTCCTATCAAACACTAAATCATGTCCCCGAGCACCTCATCCACCCTTTTAAATACCTCCAGGCATGGTGACTCAACCACCTCCCTGGGCAGCCTGTTCCAGTGCCCAATGATGCTTTCCGCGAAAACTTTTTTTTTTCTGATGTCCAGCCTGAACCTCCCCTGGTGGAGCTTGAGGCCATTCCCCCTTGTCCTGTCCCCTGTCACTTGGGAGAAGAGGCCAGCTCCCTCCTCTCCACAACCTCCTTTCAGGTAGTTGTAGAGAGCAATAAGGTCTCCCTTCAGCCTCCTCTTCTCCAGGCTAAACAATTCCAGTTCCCTCAGCTGCTCTTCATAAGGCTTGTTCTCCAGCCCCTTCAACAGCTTTGTTGCTCTCCTCTGGACATGCTTCAGAACCTCAGCATCCTTCTTGCAGCGAGGGGCCCAGAACTGAACATAGTATTCAACGTGAGGTCTCACCAGTGCTGAGTACAGGGACAGAATACCCTCCCTGGACCTGCTGGTCATGCCATTTCTCATACAAGCCAACTCGGCCAGCTGGGCACACTGCTGCCTCATGTTCAGCTGGCTGTCAATCAACACTCTCAGGTCCTTTTCCTCCGGGCAGCTTTCTAGCCACTCTTCCCCTAGTCTGTAGCAATGAAATCCTTAATTTTAAAATCAAAGTGAATAATTCTTTACTTTTGCACTAAAATTATACTCCTTTTTATTGTAATGCAATTGATAAATTTGTCAAGAAGAAGGATTCTACCACAATCACTCACCACCGAGTGCTGTAAAGGGCTAGTGGTATCCTTCTTAGATTAGACCACTCTTTTTGTAACCTGCTTTTTTCCACACTCTGCCCAGGACCTAAAGTGATATTTACTTGTTATTTGTTTAAAGTATGAATAGTAAATCCTATATCACTTTCAGGACTGAGAAACTCTCAAAGGAGAATTACCTCAAAGGGAGTTAGCTGCCTAGAGTATTTCAAAAATCTTGGTCTAAGTCTTGATAGGTACAAAATGCATTTCTCCCTCCCATCTGTATATGAAGTGTCATCATTGTGCTGCAATTCCACATTCCATCACATCAGGTACAATATTTTGTCATTGGCCACATCTCTTAGAGAACTAAGGGAATGTTTCTGTGCAAATTGCAGAAGGGGGAGAGCCAAGATATTTAATTGCAACAGCTGCAAGTGTTAAAGTTTTCTTAGAAGCATAATTAATAGAGCAGTTCTGCCTTTTATGCACTTAGTGAAGCACTAGGTATTGAAGTTTGTACTTTACACAAAGTTGCCTGTCAGTGGACAAAAATGCATTCATTAAGTATGCTAATTTTACCCTTGATATTGTCATTTTGTTCTTTGCAAAATTTGAATTCAAACTAATAAACAAGCCAGAAAAAAAATACAGATGCTGACGTGCAGTGCCATTTTCTTTCCTCTAATCATGAATACAACAATTAATGACTTGTGTATACACAGAAACAAATACATACACTGTAATCTGGCAGTTCCTTAGACTATCAAGGATTAGCAAACATCAATAAAAGGTATTTTGGGCCTCTATACCTAAAGCTGTCCAACATTATAGGGGAGTACTAGCTGAGTAATGCACAGAAAAGGTCTTAAATCTTTCTGTCCCCTTTATCCTATCCTTGAGCCAGACTGTTCAGCCTGGCCTCAATTGCTTATATGGATTTATTTCAAAATTCATAATTTTAAAAAAAATCTTTTCTTATGCCTATTCAGTATAAAAAAAATATTATGTTCTTTTTCAAATACGATAATGTGTAACTATAAAAAGCATCCATTTGTAAAAATACTTTTGAAAGTTCCTCTTCAGTGCCCCATCTTTATTTTTCTAATACAAATTTAACTTTAAAATTCATTGATCTGAATGCTAATTTAGGCCATGTTTCTCATTAAACGATACACATATACATTTTTAAGAACACCTCTCCAAAAGTAAGTCTATCTACCATTCAATGGAATAGGTATTTCACAGTAAAAATATTTATGGGCACTTTGTGAGAGTCACGAAACAAGTATGGGGCATGTAATCACTATTTGCAGAAGTCAAAAGTGCCTTAGGCAGAGTTCTCAAATTCATAAACCTTCCTCTGAGGATTGCATGGCTGTTTCTAAGACAAAAGATTTGTAGTCCTTGCAACTACTTACATTATGTGATATTGTTAGATGTGGTGTTTTAAACATTTTCTTTTTGGAGGAACGCAGACTACTCTTTGAATGAGAAGAAATATATAAAAGTGTATCAAAGTAGAGAAATTAATTAAGAATAATAGGAAATCACTGCAAATTAAAAAGTAGTATGATCATAAAATAGAAGAGCACAAGGACTCCTTTCTGTCCCTTCTGTTTGTTAGCCGTTTTCCGTCTTCAATTCCTTCCCAGTGTGGCAACAGCTTTTTGATTGAAGAATGCTGGAGTTGTAGTTACAATATTATAAACACTGAATATGCAATGTATAACAGAAAAGATATCCATGACGACAGTTTCCGAATTAGATTGAATGGGAAAAAAAGTCATTATCCAAAAAAAAAAAAAAACCCAGACAGTTATTACCTTTAACAGGCAAAGTCTACACGGTGAGCACATCTGGCATAATTCCCACATGACATTACTGAAGAATGCACACCTTGATTTTGAAGCTGTCTTGAAGGTGATGAAGAAAGATCAGCATCTACTTTGTGTGTGAAAATACGAAAGTCGGTTTACTCAGCCGGTACTGTGAAGAGAAATTGCCACAAACAAATCTTTTAAAGGAGAGATTATGGAAGGAGAAAGTATAGGAGGTAGAAGAGAAACAAACTTTATATTGAGAGACGTCATCATGGGAATTATGCTATGGGCAGGAAGACAGGAAATAGTTGTTAGATAGATTGAGGGGGAGGGGAAGGCTGTAAAAGTAAAAAATACCATTTCTCTTTTAGAGAGGAAAGTCAGTTTTAGTCTCCCTGGCCTAATACAAATAACTTTCTTTAGCATTTACCTGAAATGCAGGCTATTTGAAATTTGAATTGTGATACATAAGACTTAAAGAACTTCAGTTTGTGGTTTATTGTACTTAAATCGTATGAGGAAAGGGTCTACATATCAATTTATACAAAAATTCAACACTAGCAACCTCTACTGGGTTTCCTAGGTGATACAATATTCACGTGAGCTTTTTCAGACTAAATATCTATCAGACTCAATGTAGGATGGCAGGGCAGCTAGTGCCTTATACTATTTTTATCTTACACTGACAAGCATCTGCCATTTATAATAGCTTTACTCTTCTTGTGTGCATTGCCATGTGCAGGTAATACTGGCTTAATTGTCATATTGACAGGAGGTTACTGAAAACCAAAAATGCATGCATAGCAGAATAGAAGATTTTGTTTCCTCTCCCAACCCTAAAACTATACTAAATAAACTGAATATTTGTTAGTGTGTTAATCTCAGACCTTCTTTAACCTTTGCTGCTGTGTTCTGTTGTTATTGTTTCTACCATTGCCTCCAGCCAAGTTTTTTTAAAGCCGGTTAATAGGAACCTCTATTCAGAAAGCCTATTGAAACAACAAGAACAATTAAGTCTTTCTCATGCATTACAAAGCAAACATTGCAAGCACTGTTGGCCTTCACCATATGTACCATAACAATACTATTCAACAACAACGCTAAGAGCTTAGGTAAAGTAGAATGACATCACTGAGACAGAAAGCAATGAGGGATAAATAAAATAGACATGTTCCTAAAGGCCAATTAGCCATTAAAAGGTCTTGAGAAAAAATGGCTAAGAAGAAGTGCTGAGCAGTCAGGTTTATGCATTCAGCTGCTTTTCATCACCCTTCCTATAGAAGAGAGAAAAAAAAATGAGCTACTGAAGGAGGAGGGGCTGCATTCAATTTCAGGCTAATTAAAAGTCATGAGTGACTGTTAACTAGGGCTTAACCATGGAAGAAGATATAGGGAATAAACTGAGGCAGTCTTCAGGGATTATCAACTACTATGGCCTTTGAGCAGCAGGTTCAGCTTCCATTTTAGGATGGAAGAACAACTATGGAAACATTCTGTGCAGCTTGTATATATGGCTTATGGTTCTATTCTCCATTTGATAAGGTCTAAGAAGACACTTTAAAGGTGCTTTCACTTAGCTGAAACTGGCAGAAAACAGAGATCAGTGAATCCTTTTGTAAAGAGTAAAGAAGCTGTAAGGAGTCTGTTGCAAATTTAACCCAGAAAATGCCCCTGCTTTTGAATAGTTCTAGCTATTCCTTAGCTCTCCGTAGCAACAGGGACAGTAAGTTTTGCAGCTAAGAACTAGATCAAGGTATATATGCGGTTCCCAGAACAAGGGAAGTGCAGGAGGGAGCAAAGAGCACGCAATTCCTGACTCCCACAAATGTCAGCTCTCACATGGGTGGCTGACCCAGGAGGGCCACTCCTGGAAACAACATCAAGATACTTAAATGGCACCTAAGGAGCATCAGCAACAAGAGTGCAGCGAACAGGCTCAGGCAAACAGGGTGTGGTGCATCAGAGGGGTGTGGTGAAACAGTACGCACAGCACTTTGCACAGGCAGGGCAAGCAGCGAAAGCATGTGGACAGGGCACTGGACTTCACCCAACAGTACCAGGAAGCCATGATATCCGTTCAGCAGAGAATTAAGGTCTCTCCAAGCTCTGCACTGGCTGTGACAGATACAGCCAGTTGGAGTGGGACGCGAACCTGGAGTCAATGAAAGAGTCCTCCCAGAGGTATGAATCATTGCTCGTTTATTGTAACATCTAAGGGTATATTTATACAGATAATCAGAGTGCATGTTTCCATGGAATCAGAATATTTACAACATATTCTAATTGTAAAGTCACATTGTTAAACTACGCGCCCACTTCCCATGCCTGGTTCTTACTTTATCAAGCCAGCCTCCTCATTCTCATGAGATAGCAAAACTCTCAGAAAACATCACAACCTTGAAGCCTTATACTAAGGCTTTGTATCTAAGAACTGACTATAGGCCTTTGTGTCTAAACATTGATACTTTAGCACATTCCTTTCTACTGATTGTCATAGGCAGGATTGTGCAAGCAGGCTTTTAGGATTACAGCATGTCCAGTTTGTTCCAATATATTTTCTAAAAACCTCAACATTCCAGGTTCAGTTGCACAATAAATACAAAGTGAATCGATACAAATATAAACTGAATGCTAATGTGGATGATGGGTCTAACAGCCTAGAAACTTTTTCAAGACTTCCTAAGCCATCTACCAAAATGGCTTCTGTAAAGAAAAAAAAGGCAGGTCATTGTTGAGGGAACTCCCTTCTGAAAAGAACAGAAGGCCCAATCTGCAGACCAGATGCATTACATAGGGAAGTCAGCTGCCTACTTGGGGTTTCAGTTAGAATATGTGGAAAGAAAACTTCCAGCTCTGGTCAGACCCACGGATTATTATCCACTATTGAATTTTGAAGTAGGCAGCACTGAAATCTCAACAGGAAAGTGAGGGCAATTAAAAGGGACTTCAGGGCCTTGGGACAAATGGTGAAGGGATCAGGTGCACAGGTAGTGTTCTCCTCTGTCATTCCTGTTACAGGAAATGATGAGGGAAGGAGTAGGATGAGCCAGGTAAAATATTACTGACTCCGAACCTGGACGGAGGAGCAAAATTTTGGGTTGTTTTTTTTTGACCATTTGTTGGCCTACACAACACCAGACTTGCTGACAAATGATGGGATACATCTGTCCCCAAGGCGCAAAAGGATGCTTACCACGAAGGTAGCAGGGCTCATCAATGGAGCTTAAACTAGATATGAAGGGAGAGGGGCACAAAACCAGGCTTTATAGAAAAAGCCTGGGAATGGCACTCCAGTGTCTGAGAGATGGGGTGCTGATGAGGCCCTTTAGCTTAACCCCTCAGAGAAAGTGGGGGATAGCAGTCCAAGAGGCAGCAAAGATGCAAAGGTTATTGATGGGTTAGGAACTACAGTAAGTAGTCATTTAGAAATTAAGATTATTCCCCTCAGAAGCACGGCAGGACCAACAGCCCAACTGAAGTGCATCTACACCAATGCATGCAGCATGGGCAACAAACAAGAGGAACTAGAAGTCATTATAAGGCAAGAAAACTAGGATATAATTGCCATCGTGGAAATGCAGTGGGACAACTTGCACAACTGGAGTGCCGACACGGTTGGCTGTAAAGTCTTCAGGTGGGATAAGCAAGAAAGGAGAGATGGTGGGGTAGCCCTCGGTATCAGACAGTTTTTGATTGCCTTGAGTTTAATGATGGTGATGATAGGATTGAGTGTCTATGGGTAAAAATCAGTGGAATACCCAATAAGGCAGATTATTGAGGTGGGAGTCTGCTATAGACCGCCCAGCCGTGAAGAAGAGACTGATGAGATATTCTACAAGCAACTGGGAGAAGTCATGATCACTGGCCCTTATCCTTTTGGGTGCCTTCAAATTACCATGTCTGCTGGAAGTATAATACAGCAGAAAGGAAAGGAGGTTCCTGGAGTGTGTGGAAGACAACTTCATGATACAGCTGGTGAGTCAGCTGACTAGGGAAGGCACTCCGCTGGACCTGTTGTTTGCAAACAAAAAAGGATTTGTGGGGAATGTGGTGGCTGGAGGATGCCTGGGGCACAGCAATCATGTGATGATAGAATTCTCAGTTCTTGGAGATGTAAGGAGAGGGGATCGGCAGAACTGACACCCTGGACTTCCAGAGGGCAGACTTTGGACTGTTCAGAAGGCAGGTTGATAAAGTTCCTTGGGAGGCAGTCCTGAAGAGCAAAGGAGCCCAAGAGGACTGGATGCTTTTCAAGAGGGAAATCCTGGCAGCACAGGAGCAGGCCATCCCCATGTGCCTATAAATGAGCTGGAGGGGAAGAAAACTAGCTTGGCTGAACAGAGACCTTTGAGTGAATCTCAGAAAATCTCTCATCTCCAATGATCCAAGAGAAAATGGTTAGAGACCTGTTCAGCCAATCAGACATTCCCAAGTCTATGGAGTCAGATGGGATCCACCTAAGAGTATTGAGAGAGCTGGCAGAGGTGGTCACCAAACCCCTTTCCATCAGCTACTAGCAGTCCTGGCTTACTTGGGAAGTCCACTCGGCTGGAGGTTGGCAAATGTTCTGCCCATTTACAAGAAGGGTCAGAGGGAGAATCTTCTAAGTCTGACCTTGGTGTCAGTGCAGGTCATGGAGCAGGTCATCTTGAGTGCTATCACACAGCACGCACAAGACAACCGGGTGATCAGGATCAGTTACCATGAGTTTATGAAAGGCAGGTCCTGCCAAACTAATCTGATCTCCTTCTGTGACAAGGTTAATCACTCAATGGATGAGGGAAAGGCTGTGGATATAGCGTACCTGGACTTCAGCAAAGCCTTTGACACCATTTCTCACAGGATGCTGCTTGAGAAACTGTCTGCCACTGGCCTGGACAGGCACACCCTCTGCTGGGTAAAAATCTGCTAGATGGCTGGGCCCAAAGTGTCATGATAAATGGAGTTAAATCTGGTTGGAGGCTGGTCACAGGTGGTGTTCCCCAAGGCTGGTGTTGGGTCCAGTTCTGTTTGATATCTTTATCACTGACCTGGATGAATGTACCCTTAGTAAGTTCGCAGATGACACTAAGCTGGGCAGAAGTGCTGATCTGCTTGAGGGTAAGGAGGCTGTACAGAGGGAGCTGAACAGGATCGATGGGCTGTGACCAATGATATGAGGTTCAACAAGGCCAAGTGCCAAGTCTTGCACTTGGCACACAACAACCCCATGCAGCACTACAGGCTTGGTAACGAATGGCTGGAAAGCTGCATATCACTCAGAGGGAAAGAGAGATGCTTTTTCATGGCTGGATTTTTTCAGCTGAAGATAGGATGTTTCTAGACCTTTTCTTTTAGCCAACTCCTAGAGCAGATTTAATTACTCCGTGTATCAGACAGGACTTCATATTATTCCTTCATTTTTACAAAACATGTCTGTGATATGAGCAGAATTACCAAAGAAAGATAAAAAGACCTCTGTAGCTTGAATTCAAGGTAACAAATTGTTGAAGAGTTGATATATATAATCCTTACAGAGCAACAAATCAAAATTCTTGATTTTGATCCTCCTTTGAAGAGGAGCATGCAATAGGAGATAGTCTTGTGAAATTCAAAACTGTTAACGGTGGTGGGTTTATAATTAATCTATCATTGTCTGGACGCTGAACATGAAATTAATTACTCTGTGATTTAGAATGAAATCCATTATACTTCAACTTAGTGCTGGATTTATTCAAGGAAAAAGTGCATATAGAATAGATCCAAAGAGACCTCAGAAGAAGCTCCACAAACAAGAAAATCGTGAAGATACAAAATGTTTTCAGATTTGTTTTATGTTGTATATTATAGAGAGGTAATAGCTTCTTCTAGGAGGTACAGAGCTCTTTATTGATTTTGAAACATGACAGGGAAAGTTGTTCAGATGCAATAGCCTGTCTTTTACATTAAAATACTATGAAAGAGAACATAACCACCTATGACAGAATTCATATTTCAAAAACAAAGATCATATATGTCTTGTAATATTAGTATTATTTTTTGAAAGACTAGTAGTCTTAAAATTTAGTTCAAAAATGTGTTGGAGAACCAAGAAATTAAAAAAACATGAATCAGCAGACTAGATAGATCACATAGGAGAGTACTTCATTTATCTTAAGCAGAAGAGTCCTCAAAAATCTTTGTGGACAACTTTTAGTTGAAATCCTTTCTGGAGCATGAAAAGATGGGGGTCATGATTTTCAACAGAATGGTAGAACTTATTCAGGGTAAGCTTCAATAGTTTTAACCAGTGTGATCAGGCAAACTACAACTGCATAAGATGCAAATTATTAAATCTGTATGTGTTTGTGTGTCCACCTACATATGTGTATTTTACAGTCATTTATAATTGAAGGACTTGCAGAACACAGCTTATTAGCATAAATAAAAAGTCTTAAAAAACAGCACTAAAGAGGAATACTAAAGAGCTTTTCAAGACCCTTCCTCTAGCAAAGTTAACCTTCTGGCTATAGAAAAGAAGTAAAGTACTTTTTGAAAAGTTAATTCTCACTTAGCTGTGACGTTAACATGTACATGTCAGAATTTCTAGGTAAAACCAAATGAACGTATATATGTGGGTGTACATATGGATACACACGCACATACACACGTGCTGGGTTGCACCTGTGTCAAGTCAAAGTTGCCAGCATTCATTAATTGCACTGTAATATTATATTCCTGTCTGAATAGTTATAAACTGGGAAAGTAATCTCAAGAGGATATTGAGCTTCTTGTTCCCATGTATTCTTCTTCTCTATTTATATTTGTACTTTTCTGTTCTTCTCTTATCCTATCTAGTCGGTATCAAGAATTCTCAGACAAGAATGGGCAGCACTGTGCATAGTTGTCACTTTTGTCCCATTTGGCTGCTGAAGAGCCACAACATCTGACAGCAAAAATGTGACAGCAAGAGCCTTGTCTCAGCCAAGGCCAGAGCATTTGCTCCAGTAGACAGGAAATGTGTGGGCAATTAAGCCAAACTGTTCTGTTAAGGCTCCAAGGATGAGCAAAGTAAGATGTTTTCAAAGTCTATTGCTCAGCCATTTTTAAGCGATTTCCAACAGAAACACAAAATTTCTATCAAGACTTCCACCCAAGCGAATTCACCCTCCATGTAATTTAGTGCAGGCATGATATATTCTTACAATGTGGTTTTAAACCTGTAGATGTGTTGAGTCACGACACTGAATAAAAATAATTTGCAGTGTCCTAGAGTATTATTGCAACTGAAAGCAAGGTTTCCCGGGAAAGATAAAATTTTAATAAACAGAGGAAAAAAATCATTTCATTGAGATGCTCTGGCAAGGCCTGAAAGCAATCCTGAATCTGTACCTATATGTTATTACCAGCTTTGCTGGCACATGGTTGATTTCAGTCTGAAGAGTTTTCAGTCTTTTACCACTAAAAAAAGACTACTGTTTCCCACTGTCCTGGTTTAGCCCTCCCTCCCCAGCCAGATCAGTGACTAAAATGAAAGAGAGACTTACAGATTGGAAACTAACTCTAAACCAGCTTTAATGAAACTGTAATAATAAAAAGAAGATAAGACTATCAATATAAAAATAATAAAATCTATAAACATATACAAAACCAATTCAATGACTTAATACATCACTGCTGATGCTGCAGGGCAGGAGCAGGAAAGGTTCTAGACTGGACTTGGAAGCAGGTAGGAGCTGGACTCAGGAACTGGATCCAGAAACTGGATTCAGGAACACATCGATGGGTTCAAGGACAAACAGACAGGTGAGGTCTTCCCTGAACATCAGCCATCAAAGAAACAAGACTCATCCTCATGATCTCTAAGCTTTTAGACTGATTGTGACCTGTATGGCATGGAATACTTCATTGGTCAGGCTTGGGTCACCTGTCCTGTCTGCCCCTCACTGCAGGTTCAACCTCTTTTGCCAGCAGCTCTGGGATGGCCTTAATTTACATAGGAAGAGGTGTAAGCAGTGGCCTCTCTACACACCAGTAACCCATTACGTTGATGATAACTATCAGGCTGAAAGGTCAGAGTTCTGACATTTCAAATGTTCTGAGTTCATATGTTGTGTTTTAGCCCAAACCAGAACACCCACAGCTTCATTACTGCAGTCTCCTTCGGTCCTAGAAGACATCCTAGTTATAAACAAATATATTTGTATCTATCTGAAGCACATTAAAGCATCCCGATATGGTTTTTTTCTGTTACAAAAGAAGATTAACCTTGATGATTTATTAAAATGTGAATTGCTGTTGTGGTTGGTATTTTTTCTTTTGGATAAAAGTATTATTTTAATTCATGAGACAATTTTTGAAAAATGAAATAGAAAAGCTAAACAGGGAATATCAAACCATTACTTCACAAGCTGGATTTCCTTTATGAGTGATTCACTAAGGAACCAAAGCCAATATGGCAAAAAGCCATGTGTTCTTCTGGGAAAAAGTATAAATACAAGCCATAACTGGTTTCTGAAATTTGCACTGTAACAAAATAGGCATTTTCCCAGCCATTTTCTCAGTTATTTAATGAGAAGCATCTAGATAGCACCAAGGATGATGATGATGATAGAAAAACAGTTGTTTAGAGGTACAATAGAACTTTGTACCAAAGTTAATATTAAGAAAATCAGCTTTGTCAGTTGTGAGGATCAGGAAACCTCAGAGACACAGTTTTTAAATGTTTCCTTCTATTCTACAACTTCCAATATAATATTGTCTATTTTTTTCCAGTGCACTCTATAATGAAGACTACAGAATGACATAGGGAAATTTCATCAAGTTAGACACTTGAAAGGCCACTATACTAAAGCCACCATTCAAAGCTCCTGCTTGTGGAACTTGCTTTGTAAAAAAAAAATGTTCTTTTTGAGATAAAATGTTATGGACAATATTTTTCTTTCTGTTAGTAAACCTTTAAAATCACTCAGTTCAGATATGCACCTGAAACTTTCCAGAATATGCTGACCACCATTCTGACTGACATCTATTTCACAGTACCTTAGTCACCCTCACCTGCTCAAAACACACTCAGAAGTTTTCCAAAGTGGATCCAGTACCAATTGCAGCCTCCTTCTGCTTGTACCAGTGCAATGCACTGGTCCGGGTCGGCAGGAAGGGCAGAGGTAGGTGGTCTTCTGAGTGTTTACAAGGCAGCATGAAAGGGGCAACACTTGCTTCAGTTGTCATTGAGCTCAGTCAAATGTACAGGTTACAAGAACTTGGCCAAAGGTTGGTTTCTTTACAAAACAGCAGCAGCTCAAATAGAGTCAATGCCACCCAAATTGATAATGTCACGGGGAGGGGACAAAGCAGGAAAAGAGGACTAACAGAAAAATAATCAACACCCAAATGGAACCAGCGAAGATTTCAGCATCAAACTTGGTCCACAGGGCAGTAGGCACACGTGTGTTTTTGGCACAGGTGATTTATAAAGGAGCTCCATCCCTTATTTGCACATGAGGAGCACAGAGGAGGGGTCTTCCCATCATTACACAGTATCCCTACTGGAAAGTTCTCAAAGTGGAGCATGTGTACAAGACCCTTCTGGAAGGTTCTGGAATTGGATCTGGGAGTTTTGGGGGTCACTTACAGTTCAAAATACCCTTTCCAGAATAGCCACTGCTTGAACTCTTTGGGTGCCTGTGTGCAGCCAGGAGTGCTCTTGCCTCTTCAGGCCAGTTAGAGAGAGTCAGAAGTTTTTGCCCCTTCACAAATTGCAAAACCCCCTCCCTTCTCTAAGCACAGCCCCCGAACACTGGGGCAGGAAGATGCCAAAAGGCCAGACTGCTTAAAGCCCCCAAGCACACTCAATTTTACATTAAGACAAGTGTTTAAAACACAAATAATTCAGAAATCAACCCTTAAAACCAGTTATGGCCAAAACTGCACACAGACTTCATTAAATTACTCTCTGCTACTCCATGCCTTACAAGAACTTGCTGAGAGCAAGGGATTAGTCTTACACTATAATCCCCTAGTTCTTTTCATCTCTTTCAGTACTTGAATTAAAATAGACAACTTGTTTTGTAATACTTGTCTACTAAACAGGCATTTGGTTTATATTGCAGGCTACTGCTGACAAAGGCTGTTCATATATCTTAGTACTAAAGAACTATACACAGTCCAGTATACTTACAGTTACACAGACAAATACTTATTCAGGGATCTGAAAATATAAAAACTCAAAAGTGTATCACATATATGTGTGTATATATATATATACACAATCACATACACACAAATTGTTTTGTAATGCACAGAAAAACTTCATCGTGTATTTACACTTAGTCCCTGCAAAGGTACTCCATTAGAATGCCTTCATCCCAGTTTTTGCATTACACCTTTATCTCTACTGTCACTGATTTTTACAGCCACTAAGCCAATATCAAAACACTAGTAGCACTTAAGTCAATAAAATTCTTACTTTTTAGGATTATTTGAATACTCTTGCCTTCTCTAACTTATAAATTTACTTTATGGGGCTATGTAGCTCTTTAACTGTCTTAAAAGGAAATATTTGAAAGAGGCTCTTAGGAAAAGTAGTTCATATATGCTCATTATATGATTCAAGAACTGAAAGGTTAAACAGAAAAAGGTACGCGCCTGTGATAGTTCATTTTGTTTTGATGTATTCTTTTCCTCTTTGCGGAGGATATTCTAAGAAAAAGAGCAATGTTTCCTGTAATTTCTTTGCAAGTCGTATGTGTTGTATTCTGTTGCACATAACTGTCATCTGCAGCTGCTGTGTTAAGGAAAAGACAACAGTCATCCAGGCAAACACACATAGCCTTGGAATCATCAGCTACTTAGAACAGCTCTTTTATAAACAAAACATAACAAAAATGCTATCTTCAAAAACTTTGTCTCTCACTTCTAGAAAAAATACACCTAAATACTCTGTAGGCTTTTCTTCTTCCCTAGTACTCCAGCACTACATGCCATACCCCATGCATTCTACAAAGCATCAGCCTCCTGAGATGAGCTTTGCTCCTTTCTTTTTCCTTCTCATAAAAAAGGCCTTATATGATTTATGCATCTATAAATGTAGATAGTATGTTGGAAATGTAGATAGTATGAAAGGCTTTTGAATTGTATTGAATGCAAGCCTGGGTCACATCATCTGGAAATTAATTTTCCTTTTACTTGGGGAACGGGGAGAAGTTGGATCCAAGGCTTTGGTTTGGGCTTGTCCTGAGTTAATGAAAACATACAAATCAGGAGATGACTTTCCCTAGCTCAGGTGTGATGACATTCAGGAATTCCATTTAGTTAGGAACTACAAAGTAGGACAGATCAAAACATAACAGTTGTGACCTATCAAATTCAGATTCCTAACCTCCATTTGCCCTAGCAAACAACTTACAAATGATCACATTTGAGAGTCCCTTCAGGTGGCAAAGCAAACTTGATGCTCTTCTGTTCCAGGTGAGCACTCTAACAGCCAATCTGCCACAGGAAACTCCAAAGCTTTGGACTGAAACATGGTGCCACTACATTTGCACCAAGTCTGACCATGGGTGTAAGGAAGACTAGGACACTGAGACTCTCTAAGCAGACTGACAAAGTAATGGGGCTTGAATGCATGTAAACATAAGATGAACACAAAGTTAGTCAGCAGCAGAGGAAAAAAAATCATTTCTAGCATAATCTTGTGTGCCTGAGGAGGTCTGAGAAAAACAACAGTTGTGTGAACATCAGAATAAATGAAGGATGCCTTCCAATCAAGTTGTGGAATGACTTTTTAACATCGCTGTTCTAAGTGTGACCTCGCTCCTCCTTACAGATCAAAGAATCCATGTGGGGAAGAAACATTGCAAAGTCCCACCACATGAAAAGCTGATTCATGTAACTTCTCCCCTATCTAATAAGAAAGAGCTTCTAACGGAGCCTTGCCTTCAGGAGAGGAATTGCCTCCGACTTTCACAAAACTCCTGAATTTGTTTGTGCAGCGAGTGATTGTAAAGGAAGAAAACACCAGGAAAGGAATACATTACGTAAACTTTGTTCCCATAAGAGAACAAACTGAAAACTGAGACTCTAATGGAGTTTAGACTGCTCCAGAGATATGTGATTCTGGAGCAGGCTTATGCCATGAAACTTAACTCCAGGTACATTTTCAAGTACAAAAGACACTCCTTCCTTAATTTTAGCAGTGAAATATGGTGCTGTAGTTAATAAAAGTAATGCTACTAGACATGTGATTTTTAAGAGATCTGAGAAGTCTTCGATTATTTAAAAGAACAAAAAATGCATTAATAAAAGTACTACACATAACAAAAATCACCATGGAAAAGTAGAGCTGTCAAGATGCTTCTGCTTATACTCCATGAAGCAAAACACACTATAACCCATCTGATGCTGCCAAACAGCTCATTGTGAGAAAGAACAGAATAGACACCAGATTTCATCCAAATACTTTTGAAAAATATGAAAAAAAAATTATTTCTATTTTCTCTAAGAGCTCTATAACAAAATTACATACTGCTTGTGTTCAAAGCAATTCTAAAATGTTGTGATGTCATTTATAGAGCTACTTTTTCATAGTATGCCCACCAAAGTTAGGTGATTGTGTCCTGGAATTTTCTTCACAGTTGAGTCAATAGAAATTTTCCTCATCCTAATAAAAGTACAGAATCATTTGGGTTTATCCTTTGCATGTGATATAGCATGTCACTCCATTTATGTATTCAGCTTTACTACCTAGGAGTGAAAAAAAAAAATGAAATTAATTACAATAGCAAAATTAGCACACATATAGCACACATATATATATATGTAATTTACATACATGAAAATTCTTTACAAATAGCCATTTGTGTCAGATTGGATATCTGTGTCACTCCTTTCATCTACCAAAAGCAAAAGATTTACCAAATTAATTTCTTTTTATCCCAAATGACTATCTGCATTTCCTGAGAGTAAATCACAACTGTGACCTAGGCAAAGGCATTTTAATATGTTAACATATTAAACATGTCAGCAACGTCACATACATTCTTCTAAACAATGTGATTTAATAGATTACTTTAGAGATTTTATAGATTGATTTATAGATTAATATCCTATCTGCGTATGTAGATGAAGTATTAAAATAAACTTTATTACCTGAAAATATAAACCCATTCTTTGACTTCCTCTTTCAGTCAAGATTCTCTCAGTATTTTGCAGCTGTGGTATATCATATTTTCACTTACTAGAAAATTGTTACTCTTGTGTCAATACAGTCAAATATTGTCCAATATACACAACTGAATATACTGTCTTGAGCTGAACAGACCTTCCGTTCCTACTCAACACTTTTAAGCATGCAAAGATATTCCTTTGTTATCGGAGCACGGTGACAAAAATCCACACACAGGTTCTCACATCCCAAACCATAATCCTACGTCGAAGTAAATACACTTTGGACAACTCAATAAAGCCTGAAGTAGCTCTAGAAGTCAAATTTACAAAGCAGAACAGCAACTTTTTGCTTGTGAACTGATCTACTGAAGCTGTACATTGATCTAAACTGCTCTCTAGAGAAGAGGAGCCTGAGGGGAGACCTTATCACTCTCTACAATCCCACCTATAGCAAGGTGGGTGTCAGTCTCTTTTCCCAAGTAACAAGCGGTAGGACAAGAGGATGAGGCCTCAAGTTGCACCAGGGGAGGTTTAGGTTGGTTATTGGGAAAGATTTCTTCACTGAAGGGGCTATCAAGCATTGAAAGAGACTGCCCAGGGAAGTAGCTGAGTAGTAGATAAATACCCTGGAGGTATTTAAAAAATGTGTTGATGGGATGCTTAGGGACAGGGTTTATTGAGTTGGCAGCGTTAGGTTTGTAATTGGACTCAGTGATCTTAAAGATCGTTTCCAACATCAATGATTCTATGATTCTATAAAACATTACAAACTAGGCAGGTCAAGACCTTGTGGCAGTGGCTGGCAGTTAAGAGAAATAAATTAGTGGTGGCAATCTCTGTCAGGAGAAAGGAAATAAGGAGATGTCCATATGGTGGTTCCACATTGTTTATTCCACCTACAAGCATCACTCTTTAAAGGACGATAAACTTATCCGTGACATTCTTTATTTCCTAGTATCAATTTCCCAAGGAACTAAAAATTATAAATAAACAAATCTAACTGCCACTTTGTGTGAGATAACAATAATAAGAGATGAAAAAAAAAATGGCTGTACATATCAATGTACAACTTAAGCAATTAGTTCATATGCAGTCAGTCTACTGTGGAAATCTGATTTATGGGACCAGTCCTGCCTTTACTGAGTTGTCTGAAGTGGTTTTACCTCAGGCCAAGGAATATGGATTGAGATGAGAAAACCAGTTTCTAAGAGAAACAAAACTGGTTTTGTTTTTTTCCTGTCTTACTTCATCAAGTGTAGTGAGTAAACATTAACAAGGCCTGGGATGCTTCCACTTCCAAAGCACAGCCAAGCCAAGAATTGTATTACCTATTCAGCAGCCACAGTTGAACAAACAAAACATTTTTATCTCCCTGGAAATGAAAAAATTCTTCAGTCATTCCCAAAAGACAAAACATTCATGTTAGTCTAATTCCTGTTTAATAGTATATTACTAAATAATCACGCTCACCTCCCTTACCTCACTCTGCATTATCTACGCTCTACCCTAACTCTCTACAAAACCGTATATCGAGCAGTTAAACTCTCTTGTATTACTTTTCACAATACACTTTTTTTTAAGTCACATACAATGTTGTATTAATAGCACATAGGAATTGATAGCAGCTACAGTCCTTGCCGAGGCAGAAGAATTGTGTGGGTGACTCTGTGGCCACTGATGAAGAGGCCTTCCCACATGACAGCTGCATGGGAGATCCTAAGTAATGGATTGATGATGGGTGTTTCACCATGTGTTCGCACATACATCTCTATGGAAACACTCCTGTTGTAGGATGGAAAGATGCCTTTGGTGCCTGGGGTTGTAAGAGAAAGAAAGCCATTACTAGTTCTACTACAAAAGTTTCCTATACTGGGCACTGAACAGATGATAAGAAAAAAATTGTCTATAGTACTTTTCTTACCCTCTATGCAGACTTTACAGTAGTTCTTAGAGCAGTTGTTTAGTGCCAGCAAGTTCCACTATTTGTCAGAATTATTTTACTCTTGCTGTCCAAAAACATTGCAATTTGAATATGGCAAGCATGGAGTAAACATGTCTGAAGACTGTGTTTACAGGCCCCTCATATTGCCACTTGTAAACTAAGAACCAGACTCTGAGGATTTACTGATTAATATTTAAAACAACAAAAACAACAACAAAAGTCTTTCATGAAGTAGTTTTGTCCTGGATAACCGTGATCCACCAGCCCTATGAGAATAGATCCTTTCCATGCTGCATTGTGGGATTCAAAATCTGTCATTTCCAAATCTGCACTCACGTGTCAGCAGGTAACTGAAGATTTCAAACTATTTGGATTATTTTTATCTAATGTATATCAAAATTCTAGAGTTTAATTCTGCCTTGATGACAATGTTAGGAACATATCGCAGTCATTGACAATTCTGTCAATGAGCAGCCAAGCAAGCCCATTAGGATGCATATTACTGGAAGGAATTGGCAGGGGGAGCCAGAGGCTCCATGAGTAAGAAAAGGTATTCAGTAGCTTTTTGCAATTAATGTTGTTTTTAAACAGAAGGAAAGTGGAATGAAGTGTTTTTCACCCTCCGAAACCATTCGGAGTGGCAAAGGGACAGTAGGATTTTGTCGCCACAGGACCCTATGGTACTCACCCTTAGGCGGGAAAATAACAATTTAAAGGTAAACTGAGGCAATGTTGAGTGATGTGCAGTATTGAGCAAGGGTACATTAGAATAAATAAAATTCACTGGACAGCAGAACAGAACAAGATTTATCTGATTTGCTTGAGCCTCCCCCTCGATCACAGGAATGGGATGCAGGCTTGGACGGGTCCCCCCTGAATAGCCCGGTATCTTCCTGCATCATGGAAAGGTCTGCTTTGACAGTTTTACAGGCACCTCTCTGGGAAGAGTGAGACGATAAAGAAAAAGAAGAAAAAAAAAAAGAAAAATAAAAAACAACCTAAAAAAAAACCAAACCGAAAACAAAACAAAACTGACTGTAAAACTGTAGGGGATTTGCAAAGAGTATTTCCCATCCAAGACGCAATGTGTGATCCAGACAGATCTAAACATGTAGAAAATTGTGGGAAATAATGTGCCGCAACACAATGCTGGATCCTGGGTCAAGGGTAGGAATACAACAACTAAGTTTTTGGTTTTGGACCAGTCTAAAAGAGGAATAGTGGCTCATGTGAAGGAAGACTGACGGGGACTTGGGGAATCAACCCTAGCGGATCCACTAGTTATAATGAAGCCAGGGAAAGAGGAGAAGAAAATAGAATTTTAGTTGACACAGATGCAACTTACTCAGTTTTGAACTAAGCTTTGATGTCCCTAGAAATGACTACATCGTGGTAAAAAAGGCAACTGGCCAAAGTGAAAAGGTGTATTTTTGTGAACTTCTAAGATATAAACTGGGAATACAATGGGGCATCCACAGATTCTTGTATATGCCCAACTCCCCGAAGGCACTTTTGGGGAGAGATTTACTAGAACGATTGGGTGCAATAATCAAATTTGAAAAGGGAGAGATTACTCTGGAGGTAAATGACCAGCAGTATATGCAAAGAATGGGTTTATCCTTAGTCACTTAGTCACCCCAGCGGTCCAGCCTGTTAAGATCCCTTTGCAGAGCCTCCCTACCCTCCAGCAGATCCACCATTCCACCCAGCTTAGTGTCATCCGCAAACTTGCTGAGGGTGCTCTCCCACCTAGAACTGAAAACCCTATCATCTCATGATCACTTAGTCCCAGGCGTCCTCCAACTGTCACATCCGCCACTAGACCGTCTCCATTCACAAACAGCAGGTCGAGGACGTCACTGTCCCTTGTTGGTTCACAAACCAGTTGTGTGAGGAAGTTGTCTTCCATGCACTCCAGGAACCTCCTAGACTGCTTCCTTTCTGCTGTATTGTACTCCCAGAATATATCTGGAAGATTAAAGTCTTCCACGAGGACAAGAGATAGAGATCTAGAGACCATCCCCAGCTGTTTGGGAGATCCTAAGAAATGGATTGATGATGGGTGTTTCACCATATGTTCGCACATACATTGCTATGGAAACACTCCTGTTGTAGGATGGAAAGATGCCTTTGGTGCCTGGGGTTGTAAGAGAAATAAAGCCATTACTAGTTCTACTACAAAAGTTCCTTTCCATGATACATAATGGGATTCAAAATCTGTCATTTCCAAAACTGCACTCACGTGTCAGCGGGTAACTGAAGATTTCAAACTATTTGGATTATTTTTATCTAATATATATCAAAAGCCTAGAGTTTAATTCTGCCATGATGACAATTTTAAGAACATATCGCAGTCATTGACAATTCTGTCAATGAGCAGCCAAGCAGGACAAGGTCTGATCAATGCAGTGTCCTGCTGTGGATCTCTGCTGTAGTCTCTGAGTCTCCATGCATTTATTAGCAGTACAGAATATTCTGAAGTGTTAATTCCAGGTTCCTTAAGGAGCATTTCTTTGGGATACGTGGTGGCCTGTTATAAGTCTGTTTTGTGCCTCACTCTGATATATTTCTGTTTCATTAGGAGACTTAGGAGAAAACAAGTCACTTTTTTTTTTAAAAAAAATAATCTCTATTTATGTTTAGAGTGTAAGAAGCAAAGAAGAAGCTTATATTTTGTATTTGCAGTATTTTCAAAAGAAATCAGTTTTGTCTATGTGTTGTCTTGTCTTGCAATGCAAATAAAATTATTTTCTGCCTTAGAGAAAACACCCAGAACTCTTAGGCAGCAGGTATTCTATGTGCACTTCAGAGGGCATTAGGACTGTGCCATATAAAGAGAGATACCAATGTAGAAAACATAGCAATTTAGATGCATTTGAAATCTACATCCAAATCTCTCTTCAGTCTGTAATCTGAACTGAAGACTCAGCTGGAAATGATGCTACCTTTGCTCAAAACTGGTCAGATGTAGATAATGAAAAGATTAATTTCTCTCTCTCCAAGAGAGCAAGAGAAGCTGAGGAATGGCTTTAGGCTATGTTATTGCTCGGTGCTGACATTCATGAGTTAGAAGGACAAGACTAGTCCCTGCAAAACCAGAATCATTTCTTTAACTGAAGTCCTAAAGATAGGGGATTTTAGAACTAACTGCCAATCACTAAAACTTTTACTTAGAAACCAACATTGGCGTGATAGCATTATTTTTTCAGATCTGAATACTTAGCAAATAACCCAGAATCAATGTATTCTCTTCACATTTTACATACTTCACCAGAGTTTAAATCATATTTTTGGAGTTATGAAGTCAGAAAGGAGTGAACTAATGAAGACTTATCTGCTGAAAGGATTCACATGATTTACCAGTTCTTTTCTGCATAAACATGCAAACCAAAGCAAAACAGCACCCTTCCAATTTAATCTTCAATGCATTAAGCAGGAAAAAGCATGCTTTCTTATGTGCTTGGGCAACATCTGACACAGACCTGGCTGGCTGTTGCTGCACTCTGTTCCAAATATCATAGTAAGTCCTATGTCCAGGGTCTGATCCAGAAAACCTCCTGGCCCTCTAATTTTGCCTCTGAAATAACACTTGGGCTGAACTTCTTCCCCTAATAGCAGCTGAAACAGCTGCCCACCATTGGATGTTATATCTCCTCAGATCCCAGGCTCCTCCAGGCCACAAATTCAGCATGTCACGAGGTAGTTGCTTTGGAACCCTCTGTCCGTGGAACCTCATTTACAGTTGAAATTAGCTGCAAATGAAAGACAGACAATGCAGCACTTGTGGAGCTCCACAGTCTCAGCTAAAGGTTGTTGTGGTTTGAATGGAAGATAAATTCCGAGTCAAGTGTGGACTCTGTTCCAGGCTTAAATTATAAGAGAGGGATATGCTCAGCCTTCTTAATTTGCAGCTTATTGCCAGCAAGTGGTGATCACGTTCACAGTGTGATTTAAATCATAATGAATAGAAAAAGGAAGGAGACCACAGATGAATGACACGAAGGCAATAGGACACACAGAATAAAATCATGAATGCTCACGTGCAGTGCATGAGAATGAACGCAGAAATGTCAACAAACACTGACTGAACATTCATGTTTAAAGCAGTCAAAGAAATGTGATTGAAGGCAGACAAACTGTGAACAAAAATGGATGAAGAAAGATGACAAATGGCAAGTAGACACATGGCACAGAATGACACAAGAAGAAAGGGTCTCAATGTCATCTTGATTATCAAAGCTGGGAAAAAAATAGGGAACTAAAAAAAGAGACCTGTGCAGACATGCAAAGGATGAAGACTAATAATGGAACGTGCTGAAAAGCTGGCAGGCAATGTGCACTGAATTGGGACAATAGAAGCATGGTGAGCCATTTCCAACCTTTGTTTCAACCAAGCAGCTTCTCAGAGTGAAAGAAATAGAAGTGAATATACTTTTTGCTTTTTTTTTTCCAAAACAGAAAAGTAACAAACATACAACAAAGTCTATTTTCTCTAGTTTTTTATCTGCTTGTTTGCAGAACCTGAAATCTCTGTACAAGTAATTCTAACAGTGTAAAGACTATTTTGGATTAAGCTGTCTACTTTAGAAAGTTCGTGTTATTGTTTGCATATATAGAGGAAAAGGCTGGGGTTTTTTCTGCCCTAGAAAGGAAAAATAATAACATTATTAGACACAACCCTAAAGTATCTGTATGTGCCACAAGCACCTATAATTCTACCTCTTTTTTCTATAGTGGTTATATATCTATACTTCATACTGCTTTGCAAAACAATACATTCACTCTTATTTTTCTAAGCCATGAGTGACCTAAATACTAAGAAGACTCTTATTTTTCATTTCACCTAATTTTATCATGGAAAAAAGGCAGATTGCATTAAGATTCTAGAGACCTTATCTGTGACTATGACTACACGTCACATTTGTAATAAAACACCGAAAAAAAATACTACCTGGATTTTTTTGAAGAAAAAAGATGCAAATTGTAAATTTCATTTTCTTTAACTACTTTTTTTTTTTTCAAAGTGATGGGTTTTTTTTAAGGAATTTAATAAAAGAAGAATTTTCAGTCTTTCCTTGTAAATTAGAGGCATTAAACATGACTGTCAGTAAGAAGTGAGCATGAATAAGAATATAATAACACTATGAGAGACAAAAAGTAGATTGTTGTGTTGGGGAGGGGGAGCCCCGGGGTCAATGTATGAGTCCTCCCAGAGGTATGAATTATTGCTCGTTTATTGTAACATCTGAGGGTCTATTTATACAGATAATCAAAGTGCATGTTTCCATGGAATCAGAATATTTACAACATATTCTAATTGTAAAGTCACATTGTTAAACTATGCACCCAGTTCCCATGCCTGGTTCTGACTTTATCAAGCCAGCCTCCTCATTCTCATGAGATAGCAAAGCTCTCAGAAAACATCACAACCTTGAAGCCTTATGCTAAGGCTTTGTATCTAAGAACTGACTATAGGCCTTTGTGTCTAAACAGTGATACTTTAGCACATTCCTTTCTACTGATCGTCGTAGGCAGGGTTGTGCAAGCAGGCTTCTAGGATTACAGCATGTCCAGTTTGTTCCAATATATTTTCTACAATTCCCCCTTTTCCTTTTTGCACTACCCAAGCCTGACTGACTAGACGAGTTGCTATTCTTCTTAAACATGCGAACAAACAACAATCAAAGAACAACATTAAAATCAACGGTAAAAGCGACATCATTAACGACATCATTCAACTCTCGGAATTTTCTATGAATGCTCTCAGAGTGATCGCTAAGATTAAAACAACACATTCCTTCAAACTCTTCACAGCCATGTCCTCATACTAATGCTAAAAATGTATTGCAGCTCTATTTTGTAATGCAACACGCCTAACACTATTAACATCAGCTAACAAGCCACTCAAAGCCTTTGAAGTAGCATTGGTCTGCTTACTCAACTAACATCACAAATTTGTCAGCTTTGTCAAGGCTGCTGCAGTTGCTACCCCAGGAGCTAATGCTGAGGCAGCTACAATTTCTCCAGGTTCCCAGAAAGATGGCTGTACTCTCACTGTCAGCCCCAAATTGATGGATAGATCATTTATTTTGTTTACTTCGTTTCTTGTTATAAATCATAGTGAGATTGGGAGTTAGTAACGTAAGCCATCCAAGGCTACGTAGCCTGCCATTAAATTTTGACAATATTCCTGCTCACACTTTACCTCCACTAATGAGAGAAAAAAATATTTCTGCAGGCAAAGCAACTGGAAAAGAAAAAGAATGTGATACTTTAGGAGAGATATAACTATACAAGGCTGTAGCATTTCTATACACCGGTAAAGTAGCATTTACATTCTGACCTTTTTGAGTGATGTTATAGGTACAATTATACATTACACAAGCATCCATTATTACTGACCTATTTCGCTGGAACCTATCTTGGACCACTGTCTGTAATGACACAAACATAACCTCTTCCTGTCATTTTTAGCTCAACAGGTCCTTCCCATTCGCCTGAGTCCCAGTCTTTGTATAGTACTTTGATACCTTGCTGGTCCTGGTTATTCAGTCCTGACTCTAGTGATCGGTGATGGATTACAGTAGGAGGACCAGTTCTATTTCCAGTTTAACGTAAAAAGTTCAACACATAAGTCGCCTTTGCAATTCTTTCACTAGGAGGTAACATTTCTCCCCCCTTTTGTTTTTGCAAAAGTGACTTTAAGGTTGCATGAGAGTGTTCTACAATTGCTTGACCTGTTGGTGAATGTGGAATGCCAATAAGGTGTTGCACTCCCATCTGTAAAAACTCTTAGCCCATTTACCAGTGTGGTACTACACTTAGATTTTTCCTCTAGACATTCTTGTTGCAAAAAGGTTATCAACCGATGGCTTAAATGATGAATTTTAATTTGTCCACTCAAGTTCGCCAAGGCCACTTGTAATTCTAAACTGTTCTGCATACTCCATTGTAAATATCGTTCTGTCATCAGAATGACTATTGTTTCAGGCTCTTTCTCATTCAATTAATCTATTCAATCTTGACCTTTCATGATTAACTGTGCAAACATTTCTACTCATATTACAATCGTCTTTGATGGCTGATTAGCTAATAACTGCCATTATATAATGTTTTAATTTGTCCAAATCAGTTTCAACCCATTGCATTATTAACCCAACAGGTTGATAAGTGGTATTGATGATCAAAAAATTGACAGGCCACCTATATGCTACGCGATGTGCTTGTCTGTTGCTTACTGGATTTTCTCCTTTTTTTTTTTTTTTCACAATTTGTTCTGCTTCCTTTGTTGGTTTCCTTGGTGCTAATATATCCGTATCTCCTCTTAACAACTCAAACAAAAGTAACAACGTTTGATTATCCACCGCTATCAAATTCCTGGTCCAATAGATATTACCCAGCAAGATCTGCCCATCATTAAGTGTTTGGATGTTAATTCTAAATTATACCCTTTGTGGTTTGATGGTTTTATCCACAATTTTTCACCCCAAATACATCCACGGTACAACACTCTGCACCTTTTCTGGTGCGATTTGCAATTGATGTTTTTGCAACATGTCACATAATTCCTGTTTATACCTTTCCAAATTATCTTTCCCTGCCAATAGTATATTAGATCTGAAGTCTCCACTTGCCCTCTCTTTGTTTTCAGTTTGGGGAGCTTCCCTTTTAAAAGGTACTAAAACAAGCATACATAGTGGATGACCATCAAGTCGTCTATGGGCTTTTCTCTGAGTAATGGCTTTTTCAATTTTGCCCAAAGTTTGTTGTGCATCACTCGTAAGAGTACGAGGTGCTGTTAAAGCCATGTCCCCCCTTAAGAAGATCAAATAATGGACTTAGTTCTGCATTAGTAATACCCAAATAAGGTTTAACTTGATTGATTGTTCCTAGGAGCTTTTGTAAATTGTTTTAACTACTATTTGCAATTTGGCTTGCTGAGGTTCAATTGTGGCATTCAAAATTTTCCACTCAAAATATTTCCAGGTTTGAATTTTTTCAGGTGTGACTTGAAGGCCTATTTTCTCTAATACAATCTTTGAAATGGTATTAATTGAGTAACACAACTGCTTTGGGTGATATACACAGGTGGGAAAGGAATATAAATCATAGCTTGCATTTGTCCAGTAAAATCAGAATTAATAACACCAGGTTACACAAAAAGACTTTGCAAAGTGATACTTGAATGACCTACTAACCAAGCACTTGAAACGTTACCAATAAGACCAAAAGCCTGGAGCAATACCTTGTGAGTGTTTCAATCCCTTATTATTGAGGAGGCTGTGGAGAAGATCACGGCATTGATTTGTAAAGTGACAACCTCTTCAACATTTATGGTAACGGTCCAGGCGTTGTTGAATTCCTGGCTTCTTTTGTCTGTTTTTACCTGTATGGGAATTCTCAAGGCTGCAAATGCATTAACTTTTCTATTCCTTTGCAGATTTTAATCTGAGAGGATACTCCTTTTGGACTCTTAAATCATGCTCTCATTAGTGTTTGGCTAGAATCCCCTTTACGGTTGTCTGCACTAGGATGCAGCAGTTGTTGATCTCATAGGGGACACTGGAATGCAGAGCGTTCTTCATAAATTGTTACTCCCCTAGAGAGAGGTAAGGACTCGCAAGCTGAAAAAAAACCCCAAAAAACCCTTCACATTCCAACAAAATCAGGAGTGGGGGGGAGGAGGAATGGGGGGGGTCGGAACTCAAATTATAGGGAAGGGGGGAAACTCACACACAGCCACAGGGCTAGATTTTCTTTCATTTTCTTTTCCAATTTTCTACATACATTTTTGTATTTTTTTCTTTTTTCCATTTTCTTTTCTGATATTTTTTCTGTATTTCCTATTTGTTTGTTCCAATATATTTTCTACATTGTTGACCAATACAGAACATTTCAGAAGCACTAGACTGTAGAAATGCTGAAATACCATATTTATATATTATATTTAAAAAAAACCAAAACCCTCTGAAGTGGAAGCACTAGAGGAAAAAAGTGTTAGCCCAGTTATCCAGTTAAACTCTCTTGTATTACTTTTCACAGTACACTTTTTTTAAAGTCACATAGAATATTGTATTAAAAGGACATACAGGCAAGGAATTGATAGCAGCTGCAGTCCTTGCCCAGGCAGAAGAATTGTGTGGGTGACTCTGTGGCCACTGATGAAGAGGCCTTCCCACATGACAGCTGCATGGGAGATCCTAAGTAATGGATTGATGATGGGTGTTTCACCATGTGTTCGCACATACATCTCTATGGAAACACTCCTGTTGCAGGATGGAAAGATGCCTTTGGTGCCTGGGGTTGTAAGACAAATAAAGCCATTATTAGTTCTACTACAAAAGTTTCTTTCCATGATGCATTGTGGGATTCAAAATCTGTCATTTCCAAAACTGCACTCACGTGTCAGCGGGTAACTGAAGATTTCAAACTATTTGGATTATTTTTATCTAATATATATCAAAATTCTAGAGTTTAATTCTGCCATGATGACAAAGTTAGGAACATATCGCAGTCATTGACAATTCTGTCAATGAGCAGCCAAGCAGGACAAGGTCTGATCAATGAAGCGTCCTGCTCTAGATCTCTGCTGTAGTCTCTGAGTCTCCATGCATTTATTAGCAGTACAGAATATTTTGAAGTGTTAATTCCAGGTTCCTTAAGGAGCGTTTCTTTGGGATATGTGGTGGTCTGTTATAAGTTAGTCTGTTTTGTGCCTCACTCTGATATATTTCTTTTTCATTAGGAGACTTAAGAGAAAACAAGTAATTTTTTTTTAAAAAAAAAATCTCTATCTATATTTAGAGTGTAAGAAGCAAAGGAGAAGCTTATCTTTTGTATTTGCAGTATTTTCAAAAGAAATCAGTTTTGTCTATGTGTTGTCTTGTCTTGCAATGCAAATAAAATTATTTTCTGCCTTAGAGAAAACACCCAGAACTCTTAGGCAGCAGGTATTCTATGGGCACTTCAGAGGGCATTAGGACTGTGCCATATAAAGAGAGATATCAATGTAGAAAACATAACAATTTAGATGCATTTGAAATCTACATCCAAATCTCTCTTCAGTCTGTAAGATTCAGCTGAAGATTCAAAAGGCAGATTGCATTAAGATTCTAAAGACCTTATCTGTTACTATGACTACATGTCACATTTGTAATAAAACAGAGAAAAATAAATACTACCTGGATTTTCTTTCTTGAAGAAAAAAAAGCAAATTGCAAATTTCATTTTCTTTAACTACTTTTTTTTTTCCAAAGTGATGTTGTTTTTTAAGGAATTTAATAAGAGAAGAGTTTTCAGTCTTTCCTTGTAAATTAGAGGCAGTAAACATGACTGTCAGTAAAAGTGAGCATGAATAAGAATATAATAATACTGTGAGAAAGAAAAAGTAGATTGTTGACCAATACAGAACATTTCAGAAGCACTAGACTGTAGAAATGCTGAAATACCATACCCAAACCTTTGAAGTTGAAGCACTAGAGGAAAAAAGTGTTAGCCCAGTTTTCCAGAACCTATTTATATTGTCAGTGTTCCCGTTACAGCAGCTATATCAGGTTTATAATTATGGCTATCATAATGATATTTTTTCCTATAGTTTCAAGTCTATAGGCACACCATAATGCTTTTTCATATTTGCTTACACAGCTGAAACTAGAGTGTCAACTCTAAAGCCAAGGGCTTGCCTTGCTGCTGAGCAGCTATGCTCTCAATAGAATGCCGTTTGTACACACACTGTAGTTCTGTTCTGGCATCAGGCTGGAATTATTTAAGGCTTTCATGGTCTTGAGATCAACAGGTGCACAAGGTCTCTAGGACTTGAATGCTGTAGTTCTCAGACCAGCAATCAATGGTCTTGTCTTAAAGCATTCATATTAAAATGCTAATTGCCATTAGTATCTTCAATTATTGCATTCAATTCCATTTAGTTATTTTAGTCCCATAAACGTTGATATGTGAGACTGTCCCATTAATCTCAACAGAACACAGACATGTACTATCCACTGAAGCAGTTAAACAGAGCCTTATAATCTGATTAGATTTTGCTTGCACTGATATCTGCCTTCTTTCATTAAATTGTACCGAACTCTAAAGAATATATTAAGATGGTTACTATACATGAAGTCATTCAATGCATTTTAACCTTGCAGTAGTTCACAGTCTTAGTAAATAATCACAGTCACCTCTACTCACATCAGCTCTAAGACTACCTCACAGCAAGGCTCCATGCAGCACTGAGAACACTACTGTTAATGAGCAAAGGGCAGTGATGTCACAGATTACTGGGCCACGGTGTTGGGAGTTGGGGGATGGGGAGGTGAGTGGGGGGATTTTTCAAAACAGAAACCCAACTCCAGTGTTCATCAATAGCTTGCAATTTTAAATAGTTTGGAGTTAGGCTTTATTTCAGAGCCATCACCAATAAAAAATATTTAGTTCTACTATATCCACCAGACTTCTCTGGATTTAAGATAATGAAGAGAATATTTCTAATTGTAATCCTTCTTAAAGGTTGTACGATGCCATTGAAATATTAGTTAAGAGCTGAAATGCATAATTGCTTGTGGCTTTTAATCATGTGAATTTACTTCAGCGATTCTACTCACCTCTGGGCTTACTGGCTAGTTTTGCACACTAAAAACCCCAGACTGGTTCACATACAACTTGCTCTCTCCATTGTTGTTCAGCAACCATTTCCTCAAGTCCTCATCAACAGGCACATCATATCCAGAATTTCCATTAGGTCTTCAACTCCAATAAGTCTCCAAAAAGATTTGATGTCTTACTTGCACAGCTCCTTGCTTCCCATTTACCAAACTCTCAAGGCTTACTTTGAACCCAGACTCCAGACAGGAATAAAGACTGCATGACAAACTTTTGACCTGGGGAAATGGCTCTTGTGGGAAAGATTTAGAAGCAGGTCTGTGTTGCCCATCCAACACAGACCTGCTAAAACCCCAAACTGTGACTTCTATGATAGTCAGGCAAGCTAGAGTAGTTTGGGAGTGAAGTGCAGATGGTTTAGTATGAAAGGAATGACATTTCAACTGATTAACACCTAGCAGATGCAGAGAGATTTCGTATATCAAGGTCCCTAAAGCATAAAAAATATTATACAGAATTTTCCTCTCTCTTACGCTTCTGGAAATCATTGAAGGGTATTACAAAAAGTCCTGCATATAGCTGTCTGCATATTTATAAAATGACTGCAGAAGTCCCATAAGTCAGTGTATGAAATCAGACATATTTCATGCTCAATTGTGGCTAAATCACACTAAACAAAATGAAAAAATATTCCCATTGACTCCAAAAGGAACTGAAGTCAAAGAAGAATTCACTTGTCATCCTCAGGAAAAAGCATACAGTGGTATCAAAGCTACAATAAGTAGCACGCATATTTTTATAAAGATTTATCTTAAATATTTTATTAAACTTATTTATAAAGCACAGAATAAAAGAAAGATGTAACTTCTATTATAGTCACTGCCAATATTTCCTTACCCCAACACCAGTCAAAGCATAAGCTGTAAAACTTGTCCTTCTACTGCATTCTGCTAAGTTAGCTTTTAGCATCAAGATATTGTCTTATCATTGTTATGTGTGCTACACATGTGTATCATCACTGTTCCCTGCAACTCCAGTTAACAGGGAGAATATTTTAACCAGTAAGCTATAAAAATAAAGAAGCAAAGACATGGCCCTAAACTGGTAAATGGTCTTTACACAGGAAGGTGATTTTTTCCAAACTTTCTCCTGGCATAGACCACTTCTCTTGTTAAATCCATCTGCTGCTTTCCTTTATTTACTATGCAATTAAGTAGGTTCCTGTTCTCCCTGTGATCTTAGTCTTGTATTTTGTAGCAATGCAATGCTACAAAATGAAATGCTTCCCAATGACAAAAAAGTCATAACGTTGTCTCTCCTAATTGATATTCACATACAAACTCAACAAAAATACCATAGAGAAATGTCAGAACTAAGAAAGTATATTTTTTTACTCTGCTGAAATTTGAAGTTTACACAGGATGTAATAGGTTTCCTCATCCCCCGCTTTGCTCTTTAATTCCTTCCTATTCCTTCTCTCAGTCTTCTTCCTATTCTCCACAGTTTCAATGGCAACAATAAACAAAGATATCTTGGGCAAGCCAAGAATAATACGCCGTTGTTGATCTGTACTCCTAAGTCTCACTTAATGATTTTTTTTTTTTTTTACTTACTCAAAAAGTTAAAACTCATGGTTGTCTAGGGCCAGCTGTGGAGTTCTTTGTTTGCAGACTTGAGAAGAAGCCAAAGCTTTGCATACCCTGTCTTTGAGACTCAAAACCAAGCAGTATTGCAGAAGTTCAGCTAGGGCTCAGACTAGCACAAAGTCACTTTTCACAAGAGATTCATCTCTGTTTGAAAAATGAATGGCTGACAATACTTACCTGAAAGACACTGCTCCTGAAGAAGCTGTACAACCTACTGTATACCTGTAAACTGCATCTGGCAAGTTAATTAACATAAGCAATTCTAGATGTTTGGATATTTCTCTGTCAAAGTGTTTGAAAGGCTGGCACCAGAGCCCGAAGTTAAAATGTCTGTGATAGCAATTATGTCACCCTTGGGACAGGCTTTAACTGGAGCAATGAAAGAAGCTGTTATGTTTCCCCTAGCTCAGCAGGTGTGAAGGCAACACAAAGAACATTCACAGAGGAATTCCCTTCCATGAAACTTAGACTCATTCTCAGTGTTGCATGCCACTGTTTCCACTGCCTGCGGAATTAATGGCAAACAAATTCTGATTCATTATATTTTGCAAATGTTTCTGTAGAAAAATACTTACTTTTGAAAAGTTACTAATTCTTTCTGTCATTCAGTTTCAGGTGAATGTCATTGTTATTGTTCTTTCTCCTTCTGCTTCTTTTCTGATTAATTTGCTGGCTCTTCCTTCAGGAAAGTCCTAATATTCAATTCATTTAAGTATATTTAAGCCTGAATGCCAATTGAGCATTTTTGTTTTCCTTTTACTTTATTCTAGGTAACTTTATAGAGAAAAGGTTCAAAGGAGATGGCAACACAGGCCCAAATCTATAAGCTCAGTTTCAGATCAAGACTCAAGGATATTTTGATGCAGATCAATAGTAATCATCCCTACTTAAAAACTGCCACTGCAGCTGGAATGAACTAGTTTCTAATCCTTCTTGCTTGTCTAAGTTAATCTCATTAATTAGGATATGCAATATAAAATTTAATTACTTAAAAATAATATAAAGATACAGTTTATTACAATTTTTAATTTAGAAATATAATTTTCATTTGGGGAAAGAATTGAACAGATTACCAAGTAAAGTACATGCTACAGGACCTTTTTAATGGACAAAACAGAAAGACATTTTATTATCCTACCTTAATCTGCACTTTTCAGTTGAGATTGTTAGGATGACTACTATATGCTGCAGGAAACCTTTTGGTATTTCATTGACTCAGATTTATAGGCTTAGCCAGCATTTTTTAAATTGCATCAATTTGAGAAATATACAGCCACTTTCTAAGTATATCACAAGAACCACAGCACAAACCTTTCATCAGGAAATAGGTTCAGCATGGTTTTATTTGCAGTTCTCACTCTTATTCAGTTAAATTCCTAGACTGCAAGTAAAAGACTCCCTTTACAAAGGGGATCACAAACAAAATTACTTTCTTTGCTGTCTTTTTATATTCTTTATTTGGTATGACTGATACTGAAGTAATACTAAAAAAATCCAATACATCACAGAAGAAATCAAGTATCTGTCATAGAGAAAAAGAAATCTACATCCACCTTTTTATTTCTAAAAATAATTTTTGGTATCTTTTTTTTATGTGCACTATTCTTAAAACTGTCTCCAGACTATAGCACTTGTAAGATTGTTCTTTGAATAGTAACCAGTAAAAAGAAAAAGGAGCACGTAGTTCAGGTATTTAAATTCACAATTGCCTGCCCATTTGGACTCTAGATTGATGTGCGAATGCAGACAAGGGGGGCTGGGAGCATTCTTTAGAGCTTGGTGTTGCTCGCCTTGAAGACCTTGGAAGTTGATAATGAAGGAGCCAGCTAGCAGCAGTTTACTGATAAGTGGGCACTGGAATGCAGAAAGCTGGCTGCATTTGGTTCAGGAGTTTGAAAACAGCCAGAGGAGACCGAGTCTGTGCAAAGTTCAAAAAGAAATATATTCATCCCGAGGAAGACCACCTACTTCATCCCTAAGACCCCGGCCAACAACCATCAGGAGGCACCACGCAGGCGCAAGATTGGAGCAAACTTTCCAGATTTAATTATAATACAAAGCGGGGATAGGGTATGAATATGTAGTACACACTTATACCTATGCATGTCTTTACACTATAAGTAGCTGCTTCTTAAGCTATACGGTGTGCAAGGTAGGAGGAGAACCCCCTTGCACCTCAGCGCTGGAAATAAACAGACCTGCTTTATTACTCATTTTGGATTATAGAGTTTGATTCTGCAAAACAAGAGCAATGAAACTGTCTTTTATGGTCAACATCATAATGGCAGTGAGTAGAAACACACAGCAGTATTCCATTTTGTGACATGGCCAATGCAAGCGTAACTGAATGAAATCCCTCACCAGGACAGCAACCTCACTCAAAGATGTGACAACATCATGAGTTTGGCTATGTTTCCAAAATTTCCTTTGCAGCCACGAGCACTACAAGTGTTTTCTAATTACGTGCTGAGAGTTTAGTGGAATTACATATAACTGTGATGATACTAAGAAAGGCAAGCCTAGTGAACAGTTTTGCTTGTCTCTTCTTACGAAACAGCAATTGTAAATAAGACTGCTAATGCAATGTGATGTGAGTGACTTCACAGTCAGATCTCAAACAAGAACAGGAAAAAATATTTACATTTCCAAGTCAGCTACATATTCCCTAATTTGCCACATGAAAGTTAGTAAACTGTACTAAAGCAACCTCAGACCATTAGTAGTTCTTTTCTAGAACCCATAAAAGAGGAAAGGAAGTAGTTATGCAGCACTAATCTTTGAACTGGGAAAGCAGAAGCCAATTTCAACCCTCAGGAAGAACAGCAAGGCAAAGAAACAGATACTTTGTAAGACCTAGAAAACCCCAAGGAGACTTGCAAAGAGACAATTGTATTTTGTGAAGAATAGTGAATGTGAAATCAATTTGCTATCCCGGTAACAGATTATCAAGCTGTATGAATAGAGAAGAGGCAACTACAGTCAGAAGCCTGATGTTTTTTAAGAATTATTGATAATATTTTCCATTGCATGCTCATGAGCAAGTTGAGAAAAGCACAGTCTTGATGAACCTATGGTTAATATTTATATTCAGAGTAATAACTAAACATTACTTCCCAACCAAAGGTCTTCTTCAGGTCTTAATTTAGGTTTTTTACTATTCAAACTAAAGAACCAAATAATAAAATGCTGTGTGTATGCTTAATATTAGCATCCTCAGAATTCAAAATTACTTGGGCTAACTTGAGACATGGTCTGAAAGATATTAGAATACAGTTCAGAGGAGTCAGATAAAAGGCAGAGAAATCAGAAATCTTGAGATATAAGGAAGGGGGAAATGTCAGGTAGAAAGGACTGTTTTTATAATGCTCTCAGGCTTGCAGGAAAGAAAGCATGAGAAATACCTTCTTAGATACATGAACAGATAGAAAGACCTCACTTTGAGCATGTCTAATTTTGTGTAACGTGCTTAAAGAAAGGTGCAAATGTTAAGAATCCAAATTTGAGCAAGAAGGGAAGGAAGGTTAGGATTTTGAAAGATAATGATTTACAAGAAAAGAGGAAGTTTAGAAGAGACAGGAGAGACATGACTACTTTCAAATCTAGAAAAGGCTGCAACAAAAAGGAAGAAGTCCCATCTCTTTTATTTGTGGTGTAGAAAGTGTAAACACTAAAGGTTTAAGTTGCAGAAAGAAAGATTTATGCTAAACTTTAGGTGATAAAAAGCTTTAAGAAAGGTGAAGCACTGGAGCGTATTGACTTTAGTAGCCATGCTGTTCGAGAATTGGGGACTTTAAGAATACATTAAGACAAACTTTATTCATTTAGACTGTATCACTCTGCAAAATAAATGTTTTTACAGTAAATGAGAAATAATCAACATATGTCAGTTCTATATGGGCTGTAAGCATAGAAGTGAAATTGCACATATTAGCTTAATCAAGTCACTCCTTACAATGTTTTTCAGAAGCCCTCGGAAATACCTTATTGAACCCCTATGCTATGAACTGATCTTTAAATCGAATTAGTATGGTCACAGAGTTGAAATAAGTAATTTTATTCCATAGCTGATAATTATCTTCCTAATAGAATTAGGAAATAAAAGAATCCTTCGTAAGCCAAAAGAGCTTTAAGCACATTTTATACTGTCCAACTCCACTTCTGTCTTTATTTTATAGGCTGAAGCTTGTGTTGGGTATTAAAGAAGGTATTTAAAACTGCACAAGAAAGAAAGAATATTTCCTTGCGTACAGTTACAAGAGAGCAGAGTATGGCTTGATAGATCTCTACAGAAGGGGCCTCTTTATGCCCCCATGTCTTGCAGAATTTTCCTCTGAATTAACCATCTCCTTTCCTACACATTTCCCATAGCAAACAAAAAGAGCTGACAAATTTCTTACTCTGTTTTTTTTTGGCACAATAACTCAGAAGACAGAAGCAGAGAAAAAAATGGGAGCATGACTCAGCTGCCAACTTGAAAATTGCAAGAACTCTGACATTTCCTCACTCTGGTGTTTTAGATGACAAGATTGAGAAATCTGAAGTGGGCAGATCTGATGAACTGAAAACATTAGAATTGTTTATTGTTTTGCTAACAACTTAAAGGATAGGTTAAAATGAGTAAAACAGTAAAACTTTCCCAGACATAGACTTTACATATGAGCACAAAGAAGCACAGATGAAAATATACATAACGCTGTTTTGTTTTAAGCAACCAGTACTCTTTCTGAAAGAGACAATGTCATCCTTCATTTTATTCCAGTTTCCTATGAGTCCATTAAATCCTAACAAATAGGGTCAGGTTAAGTGATAAAAGGCAATAACAAGTCCGGGGAACCCAAATAAAACCATCGCAGGAGCCATCAGCCCATCAAAGGCCCATCTGCACAAAGCCAGGGGAGCTCAGAGCACAAAGGCAGGCAGAAATCCAAACTGTTAACTGAGTGGAAGGGACACGCTGTCTAGTCTTTCCCAGGGCTGTCCCAGGATACTTGTCCCCTGTGTCCAGGTGTAACAACCATCCTGATGAGTCAACACTGGAATGTCCTCATAACTTGAGTCATAGGGGTTCATGTGTCTGTGGAGCTGCAACTGGAGTGAGCATTTGTCTGGGTACCAGATGCTGTATGGGAATCAGGGGCCAAAGGGCTCACGTGCCTGGGTGCCCCTAAGTGGAGAGACTGGGGTGAGTGAAACCAATTGTCAGAGACTTGTGTGCCCATGGTGCAACACTTGATGAGGGTGCAGGTGTGAGCACTAGTAAATATCCAGCTAGACTAGTCAGGGACTAGGGAAAGTGCCCTGGGAGCCAGGGAGGGGTGGGAGGGCTGGCAAGTGTCTTGGGGTGAGGAGCTGGCTAGCTGAGGGACCAGCAGAGTACCAGCTGGACAGACCATAGAGTCTGGAGGTCTCTAAGGGTGAGATCTGCGTGTGTATGTTTCTATGTGGACACTATGAGTAGAGAGCTTGGCTGTCAGCGGACCAGGAGGATCCCGGTCAGTGCTTTGTATGTGCACAAGTGCGAGTACCTTGTGGTACAGTCTGTATCAGCAACTGGATGGGGGCTGCAGTCTTAGGGGCTCCAGTGTCTATGTGCCAGCATCTGGGAAGACTGGAATCCAGAGATAGCTACTGGGCAGACTAAGTGTCTGAGCTCACCTGCTGGGGCAATCCACCTTGTACATATGTATATATCTGTTCTCATCTACATACCTCCATCCTGCTCAGTCAGAGAGGGAAGCAGGCTGAGGCCATTGATGCTGTCTTTGTTTATGTAGGTGCTTCTCTGTGTCTGTCCATGTTGATTTGTGCAGCCAGCTGTGTATATATATGGTGTACACATTTGTGTCTACGTGTGCCTACTGGGAAGACATGTTCAGCCTCACTACTGGTTAGACCTGGACATGTGGAGCAGCAGCAGCCTTACCTGCCTTCGGTTGTTGGGTCTAGCCCAGATTTCCCCTAGTAGATATTGCCATTTTATTTTCCATTTCTAACAAAGGAGAGAAGATACAATTTTGAAAATAAATAAATGTGTTATTTTTTGTAAAAAAAGAAGTGTTTTTTAAAATGAATGCCTCGAAGGGGAGAAAACCAGAATAAAATGCAACACAACAAAAAGTGAAAAAACTGATTTTGTATCCCATAGTTACAGAAAGGGTACTTTTTTCCTACCAGGTTTAACCAGCTGAAACTCCTTTATCTTCCTGCTCTGGGTGGAAAACACCCCACAAAAAAGTGCTTCATGTAGCATATTAACTATTGTACGTAGTAAAGTAGCCACTTATATAACTTATACCAAGTAAAAGACATTATGTTTGCTGTAGGCAGAATGTCACCAGAAATGAACAGAATATCTGTACACTTGCACTTGAACTGACGTTTCAACATGAGGGGTTATAGGCAGATTTCTACCAAAATCATTGTAACACAACTTTCCATCAAAGCAAATATTAACTTGTGTACTTTTCTGTTTTATCCAAGATCATTCTGAAGTGTTTTAAGCATGAGTATGTACTACTTTACACTATATATACATACAAATATATGAATATGCCTGTGTTTCATAAAATTTGATCTGCCACAGATCATGACAGTGAATACAAAGCACAAAAAGGAAGAATAGATCCTGGATATCTCAGTCTGTGAATGAGAATTTTCTCTCCCACCCTTATGGTTGCTCCTCATTCAATATTTCATTCTAATATTTCCCGAAATTCTAGTTTTGCTGGTGTTTGTTTATTTGTTCCCTACCCTGGAATCAGGTCCCTTGACTGTGAGACATTTCACAGTCACATTTCACACTGCATGTGTGATTAGGATGATTCATAATTCGTTATTCCCACAGTGTGTTCCTAAGTCAGTCACTGTTTCTGTTTCCTATTCTCAGCAGGGCAAGATGTTCAGGGTACATTTCCTGTAAGCACTCATTGAGAAAGAAGGGCTTTTCCTTTCTGTACAAGTATAAGGATAAAGCATGTTTCAGCTCCCAAAACTTAGAACAAAGACTGGAAATTAGTCATCATGCAAATAAGTTCTAGCCGGCTTGTTTTTCAAGTCCTATGTCACGAGAATAATTGAATCGTCTCGGTTCCCAGAAATGTGGTAATAATAAGGCTGGAAAGAGGAGAGTGATGGACAAAAGTGAAAAAAAAAAAGTCAAAACAAAGACTAAGTAGCTGTGACTAACAAAACTGAGCAAAAAAAATATAATGAACAAATTTTCTTTTACTACATAATGACACTGGCAGCAGTGATACAACAAAGATATCACTGTTAATTCTACACTCCTATAATGCAATGACAAACTCATGAAACAACGGTTCTGGACTAGATTCAAAGTGTCATCAGAAATCTTGAAAATGAGGTGAGGCAAGGATAACAAGAACATGCCAAAACTGCAAATCATTACATGATGAAAAAACTCCTGACTAACGGGAAAAACAAAAAATCAAAACTACATGGAAAGAGTGAAGTACTGTATTGTGTGATCTTTTAATGCTTACAACAAATAATAGTATCATTATTACAAACATATCATGGTGTAAACACGGCACACAGGCACAGAGTACACACAAACCACAGAGCACGCTGGCAGTGTAATGAGTCTGAGGTGGAACTACCAGTCTCGAGCTGCAGGCATAGATATGCCAAGTATAGCCAAGCTATAATAATTATTCTACTATTCCTGTGATGATAGAAAGGGTTTAAATTTAGACTTTGGATACTGTGATCAGTATCTCTGAAGTTGAGTTTTCTACTAATCATAAAATTAAACTGTGCATTAGTGTGTAGAGTTAGAAATCCCGCTTTAAGAAAATATAATAAAATAAGCAGCTAGAAAAGACAAATGGTTCGCAAGGACTTTATGATCTGTGAACAGCGAAGCTCAGTTCATACTGGAAAGAAGTGATGCCCACTCTTGTTGAACAGGAATCTATCTTTGCAGATTAATGAAAACTGAAAATTATGAGTCTGAAGTCCATTAATTTTGTTTCTAAGACGTTCTTCCCACATTACTAAACGTTTACTTGCTGGATTGTGATTAGGGCCAGAGTTTTTTTTGCAAAGGGCAGCTCCACTTTTGAAGAATAATGAAAATAGTGGTAGTGTAAAATGATATTTAAGGAATGTTCATCAGCTGAAAGTGCCACAAAGCAGAAGCCAGAGCTGAAGAAAAGACTGTATAGAAGAAATTCAAGACCTGCTACTTCTCTTCCTTCCTGCTTTTTGTTTCCTGGACGTATTTCAATTATCTGAACTTGGAGATTAGAACATTCTATCATGGCAAAGCCAACACACAGGAAAATTCACTGGCATATCTAGACTATAGCTGTGAAGCATGCATAGAGTACCAGGCTGAAAATCACACCACAGGATATGCACTGTTCAGCCTTTCTACTTTCTCCTTATTTCCATTTTGATTTACCAGTGGCACAATGTGGCAAGGCAGCAGGTAAGACATTTACCCCACTGCTTTTCTGGGCTCAGATGAGTCCTGAGGCCTATCATGGAAATATCTGCAACCCCTCTAGCAGTGACTCACTGAGTTTTAAGGGTTAAAACACTTCCAATATAATAACAACAACAAAGTGCATATGCCACTGGTTAAAGGGATACATTGCTCTCACCAGACTGTTCTTAATACATCTTTCATCAAAGAGAACATGAGGAGCACCAGCTTCAATGAACAAAGTTAGAGGCTAGAACTGGGCAGGAAATGGTTTTACCAGTCTACACAAATGGGAACATTTCAACTTTATTCCATTCAGCACTAGAATGGGACCAGCATTATTAAGGGAAAGCAAGAGAAGCCCAAGTATGCCAAAGAAAGGGGGGCTGAAGTTCTTCCTAAAACTCTGAAAACATAACTCAAAAGCCCTGTTTTGCTAGGAAAATGGGTTTCTCATTCCTTGGATGACAGGTAACGTATGATGGTGGTTACTATAGTCTCTATTTTCGCTTTGATTTTAAATAATGAATAATAATGAACATTCATTCATTTGCCCTGAATAAATTTATAAACAAGAGTGTGAATGAAAGAGGCATTTTACTTACTACCAAAAACAAAAAAAAAAAAAAAAACAAGTCAGAGAACCTATCAAGTATATTGAGGTCCTCTGCAATAAAAAATATTTTCAAGTATAATTACTTCCTTGTCGTAGTGTTCCTTATAGCTTTTCTTCATGGATAAATGAAGCAGGACTTAAAAAAAAAATCAGCAGCACAAAATGTTCTCTAGCGTGAAAGAAACTCATTTTTTGTTTCCAACTGAGGCAGCTAGAGCTAGATATTACCTAAACTCATGTGTGTATTTAATTTTAAAATAGCTATTAAAACTGCATTTGCCTCCTGTGAAATTAAGCATTCATGCCTAATTGTACAGGCCTAGAGTCTGCTTATGGGTGAAATTTTACAAAACTTAGCTATAAAATAGTCATTCTTTTGGTTCAGACTCGGAAACATTATACCCTTTCAAATATTCAGTTTATGACACACCTGCCACTGTTTATTTCAGTAGTACCATTGTCAGGTAAAGTATTACCCAGCTTGATTTGAAATGCAAAACTAAATCCACTGGATAAAAAGGCGGTGGCAGCAAATAAATATAAAAAATGTTTGCAAATTTCTGTTTAAATATCTAATGCTTATGCAGGAGAGAAGGCTGAAACTTTGCAATGGACTGAGGTCTTTGGAAGTTCATTGCAATCCAGCAAAAAAAAATTTCCATTTTGACTGTGTCATGAAGCCTGCGTTAACAGGCTTACAGAAAGATATACTTTAGTAGGAGCATGTAATGCTAACTTCATACATGGCAGTGTATATGCATGTGTCTGTATGACGGTGAATATTTAGTTTGTTAAATCAATTCTGAAATATATTTTTCTCAGATTGTTTAGTAGGAAACAAAAATGAAACAAATCATAATAACTGTGGCTGTAAGCAACTATATTGGAACATTTTTCCTTAAATTTTTCAGATGCCAGTTACTTATTACATCTCCTCCTTGTATATTTTCAATTGGGCTGATAATCTGTTGATAAAATATTGAATTTGAAACTAAATTAAACTATACAGTATACAAAGAAATCAAAACGACACACTAATTGAAGAGAAGGAAAGCAATTTTTGTTTATTTATATTGAGGGTAGGGCTAATGAAACAGGAATAACATCCCTAAAGACATGAAAACAAAGTAATAAATCGGTATGAAAACTGAATGTTAGTATTAACATCTGTTACTTTTGGCATAAAAACTTCCTACATCCCCTTTCCAAAATGCTAGTGTAGAACTCTTTTAGATATCATAAATATCTGTAAGGAAATTTCCCTGTGCTGAAAGAATAATTTCCCCCCTCAAAGAATAAATCCATTATTACAATTTGCTGTAATATCTGGTATATTTCTTTCTTCTTAAAATTATTGCTAATACTCTTAGCAAACATTTAACAAGAGAATTAACTGATTAATGGAATAGGAAGCAAGCAAGCAAGGTGAAGAGTGACATAATAGCCACAATTGGGACTCTACTAGGAGATTGTTTCAAAGAAGAAACTTGACTCTTGACCCAAAACTGCATTATGACTATAATGTCATAATAGCGATACCAATAAAAATAAACCACCCATCAGTAAAAGAGCATTTAAACAGCGTAAAACTGTAGCAACATTAAGGGATGAGTTTAATGAACCTCATGTGCCTTGTAGAACAGCAGACCTTTTCCTAGGATGAGAAATGTATTCTGATATTTCAGCAGGTTGAAAAATAATCTAAATTGATTCATGGCTGAGATTAACAGGATAGCCCTGATTGCTGGACTGATACATTGACGATATCCTGATGCTAACATGTCCATAATGTTCTCTGAGCATTTTGTGAATTTTATATCATCCTTCAGTTGTCTTCTATGGAAAAAACACTCAAAATAAAAACCGAGCAACAAAACTGAAGCAGACGGTGCATTTTTCTATATGTATAAAGAACTTTCCATGTTGAAATAGTTGAAACTAAATGCATTTTTGGAACCCTAGGATTATGCAACTCTGTATGTGTGACTACATCGTTGAAAAAACTCAAAGCATTATCTTGCCCCTTTATGTGCCTGAGACAATTCTCAATAATGACCATTCAAGCTCAGCACAAAGCTGGTTTCTGAATGAAACATAAAATTGTTGTATGGGCATCTTAAGTTTCATTTCAAAGATAGAAAATTCACTTCCCTGATTCATGAAAGAATTGACAGTAAAAGCCAACATAAATACATTTTAGTGGATAGCAGACTCAGGTGCAAAGATCCACCATTAACTATAAAGCCTGTTAGGCTCATTAGCTCTCAGTCTTGTTTAAAATTCTCCTTGAAGAAGCTTTGGCCCAAAGCAAGCAAACTTTTCTTTTGCAGAGGTATTTTAAGGCAAAGATTACTCGAGCTAAAGATATTCCATTGCACAACATATGTCAGGCCTGGAAATTTTACTAAACCAGGTAAAATTTAGATCATAGAATGGTTTGGGTTAGAAGGGACCTTAAAGATCATCTACTTCCAATCCCCCTACCACAGGCAGGGACACTTGCCACTACATCAGATTACTCATCATGCTCCAGACCTCTGATTGTCTTTGTGGTGCTCCTCTGGACTCATTCTAACACATCCATGTCCTTCCTGTGCTGAGGACTCCAGAAATGAACACAGTACTCCACGAGATGTCTCTTGAGAGCAGAGTAGATGGTCAGAATCACCTCCCTCGACATGCTGATCACACTTTTTGGTGCAGCCCAGGATGTGGTAGGTTTTCTGGCCTGCAAGGGCCCCTTGCTGTCTCATGCTGAGCTTCTCATCCACCAGCACCCTGAATTCTTTCTCGTCAGGGCTACTTTCCATCCATTCCACAACCAGCCAGTAACAGTGCTTGGCACTGACCCGACCCAGGTGCAGGACCTGCTGAACTTCATGAGGTTTCCTAAGGCCCACCTCTCATGGCTGTCAAGGTGTCTCTGGATGTCATCCGTTCCCTCCAGCATGTGAACCACATCACACATCATTGTGTCATCCGCAAACTTGCTGAGAATTCACACAATCCCACTGTCCATTTCTCCAGCAAAGTTGTTAAACTATACTGGTCTAAATATCAACTCCTGAGAAACGCTACTCATTACTGGTCTCCACTTGGATGTTGAGTCATTAACCACCATATATCCAATTCTTTATTAACTGGGTGATCAATCTGACAAATTCGCAATCTTCAGTTTGCAATGAAAGAGCACTCGGGGCAAAGAGCTAACAAGCGGCAGCATTCTGGGCTAGCAGCTTCCCCTTAGCTGTTATTAGTGAATGTTTCCTATTCACCAGAAGAGCTTTCCTGACCACATTCCTGTCGCAGCTGACCAATCTATACTTAAGCAGACTCCTAAACCTCTTGTGCATTTTACAGTGACAGTTCTGCAAGAGATGTGATTTACAAGCAGTTTTTAGGGAACAAGGAGCTTCTCATTGTTACTTAGGCAGACAGGTTTTGCTGTGAACAGGAATGTCACAGATGAAGACTCTATATACAGTATTCTTCTCTTCGTGATTTGCAGTTTGCAATGAAAGCGCTCCCGGGAGAAAGACATAATAAGCAGCAGCATTCTGTGCTAGCAGCTTCCCCTTAGCTGTTATTGATGAATATTTCCAATTCACCAGCAGAGCTTTACTGAGCACATTCCTGTCGCAGCTGACCAATCTATACCTAAGCAGACTCCTAAAAATGTT